>NC_090934.1:18277796-18580370 GCF_040938575.1 Ambystoma mexicanum | reverse complement strand
TCTTCATCCTTGTACTCATTACAGAGAGATTGTCTGACAGTTCACATTAACACATGGTTTCGGACTGTATCCTAGGTAGAGAAGGTTTGGGTGTTATTACCCAGTGGGGTTCGGGAGTTGAAGGGGCCGGGTCCCGGACTCACATTGTTATCTCCAGGAGGAGAGTTCCTCCCCATGTGCCCCTCCCGCATGTTACCACCCCTAGTGGGATTATTGGTTATCGCCCGCACCTCTCTAGCCGCATGTAAAGGTGCTCCCCTTTGGGGAGAAGTGACGCCATCTGGAGGATCGTCACAGTAAATAATACAATGATATGTTATGCCTTTATGAACACACTAAGCATAGAAAAGGCAGGTTAGTATTGTTATCAAAAATCATACATATAACGCATACATACATACATACATACATAGTCACATATGCATTAATTACCGGTATTCACCAGGTGAGTAATCATATACAAGAAAAACAGTTAGACTAGATTAAGCAGGAACCCAGTTCCCTCTGTCTTATGAAGTCCATTCTTAAGTTGTTTGGGCCAAAGAGTCACAAGTTCCAACTATGGTTTCTTCAGGAAAGGTTCTTCAGAACTGATGCAGTACACTATGGTGGTGTTTGGAAATTCTTTAAAGTAAGGTATTTGCTTCAAGTAAGGGAAGTACTCCACTGTATCCCATTTCCAAGGTAAGTCCTAGAAAAGGATACTTAAACCAGGTTCGACAACCAAAGGCTAGACCAGAGTCAGTTAAGGGGCAAGGGCTCTCATCCAATGTTACCGTTCATTTACCCCCGTGGCTTTGATTCTTCCAGGTGACACTGAAGGTCTTCCGTAATTCGCTGAGGGCAGAATCTTCTGAGTGAGGGAATGCCAGGGGTTGCAGGTGCAGAGGTCACTTTTCATGTTGTGAGCTGGTTGCGGTTCTCGCCAGACAGTTCCAGGCAACTTCTTGAAGAAGACACCCAAATGAAGAAACAATGCAACAATGCAGATTTTGGTACTGAAGACCCTTCAGGACAACCTCATGGGATTGCAGAGAGATTGTTTCAGCGGAGGTAACTATGGTTAGGTGGTGACAGGCGATCTTCCAGTGGTGAACACAAAAGCAGCCCCAGCACAGCATTCCTTGTTGTGAGAAGGCATAAATGCAAGGACAGATGACTTATGGCATAAACTGAAGATTTTGCAAGTCCCAAGTCTCTGATCAGAACATTGACGGCTGCAGCATGGTAGTCCAAAAGGGAGCTGGTCAGTCCACGGGTGGTCCAGGACACTTCCGAAGACTTGCAAGGCATGGATCTGCGAGCATGGGTCGAGTCTGGTTGCTCCCACCGGTCTAAGGGTCGAAGCAACAGCAAGGGTCTTCGGAAATCAGGCACTGGTGCAGGGCTTCACCTGTCTGTTCAGATGGATTTCTGGAATCTGGCTTGGTGGACAGTGGCCCTTCTACTTATGATGAACAGGGATCTTTGAGAGGTTACCTCCAACCCAATAAATGTACGTGGATGAGCAGTCAATGCTTACTTTCGGGAGAGTGGGGATGGGGTCAGGCGCCCGCAATGAGTCCACACAGAATAACACACACACGGGAAGGGGTTGCCATATATGGTATTTCCTAACCAGTGAAAGGCGGCCACAGGGCACGAAGCCTACGAACAAGCAGAAATCTCATGGCATGACCATTTAGTGTACTAGCCTCCTTTTAGTGCAGTAAATGCAAAAGTGTAAGAGAAACAGTAGAAATCACACAGCTGCCACCAGCTTTACTTAGGCACATTGTCAAAGTAACCAAAAAGCCACTAGGTAAAAAGTTGTAAGGACACTAATATAAGAATTCATAAGGAAGAGACATAGTCTCTCAGTACTGACAGTCTTAGGGACTAGTCAGTTCCCCATAAGGAGGAGCCAAACAGACAAAGGAAGTAAAGGAGAAGGCTTTACACGCCTCCAAAAGTCCAGAGAGGGTGCAAAATGAAAAGATTTCCTAACACTATTCACATACAAACAGTGACTTGGCAGGGGACAGGAATGGGGGCCCTATCAACTGTCACCACCCCCCTCTGGGCTAGTACTTGCTGTGGCTTTCACTCTGATGGGCTTCCCACCCTAGGCCGAGAGCAATTCTTACACCCTTGTGACCAGGTCAGATTACTGACGATGTCACAGGAGTGTTTTGTCTCTTGTCTTTTGCATATAAAGATACTATTTAGATGAATATATAGTGTGTGGACATTCTCTCTTCCTGGAATTATTTTAGTATGTACTGTCCCTGGTAACCACCCAATTCTACATTTTGAGTGCAGGCACAGGCATCCTTGTCCTGACTACCACTTAGGGAGCCTGGTGGGCTTGAGGGAATCCCTACAAGTACTAAGTCAGGAAGATACACCTAAAGACCTCTGACCACAGAGTTTAAGGAAAGTCTCCTGTAAGGGTGCAGAAATAAGGCTCGGACACAAAGGTGACATCGTTTAGTTATAAACATTTATATTAACGAGTAAGAGGGTTGGAAAAATGGCCTCTCTGTCCTTAAAGCTAAGAGGGGGTTACATGCCTCAAAGAAATCAAAGGCAAATAAACAGTCAGTCACTGTCGTGTCCAAAAACCCTAATCCTCAAAAATATGATTGGCTTAAAAGATGGGCAGTAATGAAAAATATATATAAAAAATATTTTAAACAAGTTCCTATGTAAAGTTTTGAGCAAATGAGGCTCAACCTCAAAAAAGTCACGCACTAGGAGGCATCCATTTTGTGTAATGGATGAGCCTCCTGTGCTTCTGTTAAGCTCTGCCCTTGCAGCAGTAATGAAGCAAAAGCCAGCCAGCTGTAATAAAAGCTACCAGTAGGTGGCTTTTGCTTTATTATTGCCGGAGAGCAGTGAATGCAGGCAGGAAGTCTGCATGCAGATAAGTGCTTATTTTTCTTTTTCTTAACAAATCACTGCAATTCTAAATACAACCGGGTTGTATTTATGATTGCCGTGGTTTTCTTTCCAAGTTTCCCGGGCTCCCCCAGGTTAGGAAACTTTGTTTAAAAACACTGTAATTATAAATGCGACCACTTTGTATTTAGGACCGCAGCAGCTTTCGCTTTGAGTTTCCCGGGCTTGGGAGACTCAAAGCGAAAGAAGCATTTATAAATATAACGTTGTTGTATTTATAAATGCTGTGGTTTTCGCTTTAAGTTTCCTGGGTTCCTCCTAAAACCTAAAAATAAAACCACAGCAATTAAATACAAATGCATTGTATTTATGACTGCGGCGGCTTTCGCTTCGAGTCTCCCGGGCTCCCCGCCCCGGGGGAGCCCGGGAGACTAAAAGCAGAGCCACCGCAATTATAAATAAAACATTGTTGTATTTATGATTACCGTGGTTTTCTAACCACAGCAATCATAAATTCAACAACGTTGTATTTATAATTGCTGCGACTTTGCTTGTAAGAAAGTCCAGGCAATAATGAATACTTTGCCGGCATCCAGCAGAGTTTTCATAATTGCTGCGACTTTCTTTTCTAGTTTCCCGCGCACGGGAAACTAGAAAAGAAAGTGGCAGCAATTATGAAAACTTCGCTGGCAGCCGGCAAAGTATTTATAATTGCTCAGACTTAAATTTTAAGTTTTCTGTGCTTCGCGGGACTTGGGGCGCACCGAAATCGTAAAATGAAAGTGAAGGCAGCATCCTCTCCATGTTCAGCTCTGCTCTGGCTGCAGTAAGCAAAAGCTCCCAGTAGGGGGCTTTTGCTGCTTGATTAGTGCCGCAAGAGCAGAGCTTAACATGCAGAAGAGGCTGCTTCAAATTACAAAAATGGATGCCACCATATAAACGCCTTGAGCCTCGTTTGCTCAAAACTTTACATAGAAACTTTCTTTAAAAAGATGTTTAAAATATGTTTTTGATTATTGCCCATCTTTTAAGCCAATAATATTTTTAAGCGCACTTTTCCTTTAACTTAAATCTAATGTGCAAGGATGCTGTACTCTCAACTAAAGTGATGATGAAAGTTCTTTGCTAACTGAAAGTTCCCAATGTCTCGGGTTGTCAATAAACCAAAACAAATATTCCTCCGCCACAGAGCAAAGTTCTAGTGACCAGGGATTAGCTCTTTTCTCTGGTTCCCTTCTTGTTCTACTTCACAAGTTAGGAGCTCGTCTCCTCCTTAGGTGGTTTTCTTGATTTGGTAAAATAACACAACGAAAAACGTCTTTAGGCCAGAGCAAGTACTTCTCAGACTCTGGCTACTTCTAGGCCTTCACAGGTTACAACATAATGTTCACTCTGCTGAGGGACATGTCTTCATTTCCCTGGACTTTGCAAACTTTCCCAGCGATGCACAGCAAGCGTTCCCATGTTTCACAGAAGGCTCATGTCTAGTTCACTCTCCTGCCAAACATATCCCAGGGAACTGATGGTCTCTGTTGATATTCTTTTGTATTTCCTTGGGTCCCAGACACTGTGCTTTCGTGAATGGGCTTCAGCTTATTCTTAGACTTCATATGGGTGCAAGTCCCAGACTGACCGTGTTTATTTTTATACCAGCTTGGTGTGCTGTCCTGCCAAGCATATGCTTCTCTCGTATCTGTCTATTTTGGTCTCAGGTTATCAGACCCTCTTATTCTCTTACTATTTTATGGGTGCGGTCCCAGACTCGCAATGTGGTTTCACAACAGCATGGTTTAGTCTCCTGCCAGGCAAATGTTTTTCTCCCAGGGTCCCAGACTCCCTTATTCTCTGGCTCTCAAGGTCCGAGACCCTCTTATTCTCCTCTTCATGTTCGTTCCCCGGCTTTCTTGGACCTCTAGCCCCTCTCGGTCTGCCCTTGTATCTTTGTGCTTGGTTTGCGTCTTCCTAGCTGGATGTCAGCACAAGGCTCCAGTAGCGTTCAGGGGCGTCTATTCGCCAGTCGCGGCCTCGCCGGCTTCTGTGTGTCTCTAGGAATGCCTCTTCTCTGTACGACGGCTCCTGTGATCCGGGGACACCCACAGGGTTGTTTGGGTAGCAAACCATGTAGGCCTCACGTCCTGGACTACGGTCGGTTCTTCTCCCTTTTCCTTGCACAGTGTCCTTCTCTCCGGATCTGCTGTGAACGCTTCAGCGTACCTGGCAGTTCCTTCCAGGAGAGTGGATCTCCTCCCTTTGGTTTCCCTCCTCTATTTTGTATTCCTTTGGTCCAATGGGGAACGACAGAAAACTAGACCACTCACAACAGTTCCCTGGAGTAATCTTCATACTCTGAGCCATCTTCTTCTTCCCAGTACTTGCATTAATAATGTATGGAAGGCAACATTGATCCTCTTGTGCCTTAATTGTATTCACTGTTTTAGGTTGGCTGACATTACAATAAAAGATATTGGTACTGGTTGTAAAGAGGGAAGAATGATTTGGCTTTGGCAAAGAGGGAGGGTGTAACAAAACGGGGGTATACCACGTTCTCAGGGGATGGTCGTCCCTAGTCCCATAAGGGGCTTCCCCTCCCATGGGATCCTCCCCCTGTATACCACCCACAAGGGGAATGTTGTACCTTGGGCGCATCGCCCTTACCCATGGGAAAGGTCTCCATCTAGAGGAGAAGGGATGCCATCCACAGATTTGTCACACTCCCTTACAATTGCCTCTTGAATAACTGATGTTTGTGTTGTTTACTTGCAGCGATTCAAGACAAGTTAGAGCAGATGCTCTTCCTCTGGGGAGAAATCAAAGCTTGTGCCGAGGAGCGTGAGCAGAAGTACCTGGATGTGCTGGAGCTGGCAGGGAAGTTCTGGTACGACATGGCCGCTCTGCTAACCACTCTGAAGGACACACAGGACATCATTCATGACCTGGAGAGCCCTGGCATTGACCCTTCTCTCATCAAGCAGCAGGTGGAGGCAGCAGAGGTGAGGAGCCTTGAGCGATGGTCCTTTGTTTTATTGTGGTTTTGTATTGTACTCATCTTGTATAAGCTTCTTCATGGTGCTGTGGACTCCCCCACAATATACTGGCCACAGTAAACCCTTACCTTGCCCCATACATTAATGGGGAGGGCCATTGGGATGGTCCTGCCTCTCTGGACTCACTCCATTTCATTAGTGGAGGTTCATATGTGGGCTCACTGCTGTGCATGAATTTTCGGGCCCTCCCAGGTGGGTTAAATCTCTGTGAATTCTACTTGTGGAATTGGTTCCCTAGGGATATGATGCCTGACGCTCATAATGCTCTTTAAGTGGATTCACTCATGCTCTGGCATGGTACCAGCTGCAGAGCACCTCTCCTGCATCTCCAGATGGGCCTGTGGCTGCTCTGAGCTTTGCAGCCCTGGCCCCAGTTACTCTGATGCAGCGTCTCTGCGGCTGTATCCCCAATCATTTCTATCCCTCTGCACTTCTCGGCTCTACATTGATATGAGGTCAGATTCATGGGCAAGACTTGGTATTCCCCCTCTACCAGTTGCCCACAATCGCAACCATCCTCTACCTTCTTGGGGTATTTTCAAACACACAACTCCCCCTACCCATTTTCACATAATACTGGGACGAAGGAGGGACAACTGAGAGTAGCAAAGATTATCTGTATGAAACACCTTACGAAACAGATGAGACTACCACCAACTACCCTCGTGTTGTCCCACTAATAGTCAGGCAAGGTCAGACAGACCCTACCCTGACCACTCGCCTGCAGCCCATTATTATCACGCAGGTGTATAAAGGGAGGCTGCTGAGGGAGAGAAGTCCGATGCAATTGGGAGAGCAGGAGGAAGGCTGCAAGGCTGATACCGGCAGAGGGTCCCTCTTCAAATCCCAAACACTAGAAGCGAGCTGGGAAGGTTGTCTGGAGCAAAGATGCTGGGAGCTGTCGGAAAAATCAAGAGGACGACAGCGTGCAGTGACTATGGCCTGGTGAGAAGAAAGGGCTGCAGCGTGTCACAAAAGCCATACCTCCTATGTTTTGGAATCAGACAGCCAGGACCCTGCTGACGAGGTCTGGAAAATTGCTTGTTCCCTTGGGACCAATGCCGACCCCAAGGGTCCTGAGGGGCAGGTGGTGAGACCCTGAACTCATCCCCACACCCAAGGACAGTGCCACTGACCGTGCAACGCTGCCCGGGGAGTCTGATCAAAGATAGAGAATGAGAGAGACTTGGTAGGAAGCAGAGTGTGTGATGGAAAGCACCAAGTAAAGCAAGAAAGGGTCTGAGCCCGACTGAGGGAAACCCACAGCTGGAAGTAAAGAAGGGGTCCGAGCCTGACCGAGGGAGACCCGCATTTGAAAGATAGATTGAAAGTGAGAGAAAGCAAACGCAAGAAACAAACTGAGTGACCCAGTGTGAGTGAATACGATATCGTAAGTCTCTGAGAAATAAAAGCGAAGACCCTGAAGGGAAGGGAAGAGAAGTGAATGTTGAAAAGAAAACGAAAGTAAAAGCCAAAGCAGGGAAATAACTAAGTGGAGAAAAAGGGAATAGAATCTTAAAGAAGGCTTGTTTGAAACAGAACTGAATGTAAAGTAACACAGAATTGAACTTCCCGAGGTTTAAAGGTACGTGTAAAAGAAACAGAGACAAGATCTAAGCAATACAAGTACCAGAACGCAGCTGTGTTGGAGTGGTCATGCATGGAATTTAGTAAAACCATGCAGTTTCAAAAGCCTCCTACAGTAAAGAAAAGTTAATCGGGAAGTAAGAAGGTTGGGGAAGTGTACGCCGTTTCAAGTGTGTTTCAAGAATCGGGTGCGGGAAGCCTCAGAAAGAAACCATGAAGAATTGTTAAAACAGAACTTTATTACACTTGGAAAATGCAACAACAGGCTAGAGAGGCCTAGGTGAACTGTGTGAATTGTGGAAAGCCAAGAAGGTTTGAAGCTGAATAAGGAAAGCATAAGTATCTCTCTTTGTGAACCATTTAAAGTAAAAGAAGTATTCTGAAGATCCCCAGTGACTGGAACTTGGGGAGAAAAA
Organism: Ambystoma mexicanum; assembly: GCF_040938575.1. Classification (NCBI taxonomy): domain Eukaryota; kingdom Metazoa; phylum Chordata; class Amphibia; order Caudata; family Ambystomatidae; genus Ambystoma; species Ambystoma mexicanum. Next base: position 18,572,443 of record NC_090934.1, on the reverse strand, counting down.
CTGTGAAAGAACTCTATTGCCATCTTGACATTATTTTGACACACATTTTTGTTTAACATAATCCCGTACACATTTGGAAGAATAAGCTGAGGGCAAGTGCAGGTTTTGATACCGACATTTTATTGTTTGGACAGGACGGAACCTTAAGACTTTTGTTTTGTTAATGGTCGAGACTACTCCCATTTTAGAGATTGGGCCAGATAGGAAGTTTCCAACCCTGTTTAACGTTACAAATAAAGGTTTTAAAACTGTTCTCTTGTGTCTGTTGTCTTGCATATCTAACTGTTGATACCATGCCTAGCTTACCAGTTCCTTGTGTGAACTAGTTTGTGTCCATTCTACAATCCCCATTGTGAGGCCAGCACACCCCACCTTATGTGGAGTGCTGAGGAGATGCGTAGTATCCCCTTTCTCACTGTTGCTGTAACTTTTCTGTTACAGCTACTTACTTAGGTTGCAAAACACATGTTCTCACGGCTAGAGAGAGATATTTATATCTTCTCTAAACGTTATATTGTGAGCCCAGCACACCCCACCTTATGTGGAGTGTTGGAGGGGCGGGTTTCTCTGTATCCCCTTTCTCACTGCTCCTGTAAGATTTCAGTTACAGTGACAAGCTTACTATTATGGCTGGTGCCAGTGGACGTGTTCTACTGACGTTTGTGTGATTGTTACTCGCAGGCTGTCAAGCCAGCCACGATAATGCACAGAAGGGTCACCATTTATCTAGAATCGTGACTTTTCTTTTTCTGCCATTCTTAGTGTGCTTGTCCTTTCTTGGTTCTCCTTCTGCCGTCCTGGGAGGTCCTGGTTTGAATTTGTCTTTGGCTGGAACCCTTTGTGTAGCCTGCCGAGGCTCCAGAGTGTCAGTGAAGACCAGAAACGAGGGAGGACCCCAAAACTCTGCATCCATTTGTCGAATGGCACACCTGCCTGGAACCAGTCCTGAAAGGACAGCCACCCCCTAAAGTTTGAATGTAGCATCAGTGCTGATTGGCTGGGTTCCTGGATAAATGGCTTGGATCTGAAAGCTGAAGACAAGTTGTCCACTGGAGCAAAATCAGCGATCAGAGATGCCTACTGTGTAATTGGTTCATGTGCGGACGCCTACATCCATGCGACCTGGGAGTCCCAACGACGACTACTCCAACCGTTGAACTTGTGGGATCAATCCGTCTTAAGAAGACCTGCATTTCGAGCCATCCTACGACAAGCTCTGACCTTCCTGGGCTTCAAACTGCCAATACCCTGGGACCTTGAGGCCGGGTGCTGGGCAACGTTTCCCGTTGGCGAATCTCACTGTAACTTCGGTGGACTCCAGTTGAACCTCCAGAAGCAAGATTCCACTCCTTGAAGTCCCCTCGCCATACTGTAGTGCTGCACCAAGATAGCGAGGTGAGTCAGACGACGATCACTCTACATCTGGTACCTTGAAAAGAGCGCCAAATCTGCAGAGCTGCGAGAAGCACCAAATAATACTTAGTTGGGAGCCTTTTCGGTGGACTGCTGCTGCAAGTTCCCATTCAGTAACCTTTCTTCCATCACCAAGACCAAGAATCCATAGACCGGGTCCTGTGCTGCTGCGTCATGAAGGCGTCCGTCTGCAAGCTCTTCTTCACTGCTGAGGTACGGTGTGGCCGAGGGGAATACTTACCTAAAGTCTTACGTCGCTCCTGTGTGACTAGGGTAGTGATTTGTGTAGTGGGAGTCCGCCCATGCCGTTCGTCCAGGCCTAATGCTGCAATCATCAAGAGAGCCTTCTACGAAGTCCCTGAACACATTCTACTATCTCTAAAGTCTGTACTTACTTGTTGGATAAGAAATCCTCTGGATCTCTGACTTTCCTGCATCAGTGCCTTATCCTGACCTGTCTACTGCTGGCCACTGGGCCACCAGTGTCCCCCTTCTGCCTCTGAGCTCACTCATGTCTTAGAATAGGGAAGGCCTTCTAAAGTATAGGGCCTCTGATTTACTTGATATGTGACTGGTTATCTCTGAAATAGAAGAAGTTACAAAGTGTTACAAAGTTCTTACTTACCTGTGAATTGCTTTCTGTCACTCAAAGTATACAAAGTGATTTACTCACCTTCGAATTGTGTTCCTCTATTCTAGAAAGTAACAGAGTTGGTATTACTGTATTATTCCTGAAACTGAGTAAGGGATTTACTCACCTTGGATAGCATACTGTCATTCTAAATCTATAGCAGTAGGTTTTGCTTACCTTGAACTGCTTACTGCCTTTCTGAAAAGTCTTATATAGTTCTTGCTTACCTTCGAATTGTGTTCCACTATTCTGAAAAGTAACATTTGTATAACTACATATTCCTGAAATAGAATAAGTGTAAGAGTTTATTACCAATAGGGGTTTTCTCACCTTGAATAGCATACTGCCATTCTAAATGTGTCACCTTGAGCTGCATACTGCCATTCTAAATGCGTCACCTTGAGGTGTGAACTGCCATTCTAAAGTGTCACTTTGAGCTGCATACTGCCATTCTAAATGCGTCACCTTGAGCTGCATACTGCCATTCTAAATGCATCACCTTGAGCTGCATACTGCCATTCTAAATGCATCACCTTGAGCTGCATACTGCCATTCTAAATGCATCACCTTGAGCTGCATACTGCCATTCTAAATGCGTCACCTTGAGGTGCGAACTGCCATTCTAAATGTGTCACCTTAAGCTGCATACTGCCATTCTAAATGCGTCACCTTGAGGTGCGAACTGCCATTCTAAATGTGTCACCTTAAGCTGCATACTGCCATTCTAAATGCGTCACCTTGAGCTGCATACTGCCATTCTAAATGCGTCACCTTGAGGTGCGAACTGCCATTCTAAATGTGTCACCTTAAGCTGCATACTGCCATTCTAAATGTGTCACCTTAAGCTGCATACTGCCATTCTAAATGTGTCACCTTAAGCTGCATACTGCCATTCTAAATGCATCACCTTGAGGTGCGAACTGCCATTCTGTCACCTTGAACTGCACGCTGCCATTCTAAATGCATCACCTTGAGGTGCGAACTGCCATTCTAAATGTCACGTTGAACTGCACGCTGCCATTCTAAATGCGTCACCTTGAGCTGCATACTGCCATTCTAAATGCGTCACCTTGAGCTGCATACTGCCATTCTAAATGCGTCACCTTGAGCTGCATACTGCCATTCTAAATGCGCCACCTTGAGCTGCATACTGCCCTTCTAAATGTATTCTTTGGTTCACATACTATAAGTATTTTGTTTATTATAATTGTGTTTGACTTATATTAGTACTTACCTTTCTAAAGAATTTGCTGTACCTATGTATAAATTAAATACACCGTTGTATTTACAATACATCAGTCTACAAGTGTTTCAATAAGTTCTTTATACATATCAACAGCCCTCTCTCCCCCTCATACAAGCCCTGCGGCTCTATCATTGCTATCCTACCATACTATCAGGTGGTGCAGGCCTGTACTAAGAGTTGGAGTTTTTGTATTGCCCAAGGTATAGTTTTATAAAGTCCCTGGCGGTGGACTTTAGAAAAACTGTCCTAACACAGCCTTACCAGGGGAGGTGCTCATGGTCGACATTGAAATCTGTCAGAATCTATTCACCACATTGTCCAAAAATGTAACCAGTAAATAGAGAGGACTAATGGCCAGTACACTGTATGCTCCTACCTACCCTTAGCAATCGTGCATTGTGCCTGAATCTCCCTGCTCCCTATAGAGGAAAATGTTTGGCTTTTCCTCCACGATTTTGCCTGATGACAAGAGCAGACATTGTTGGTGTGCTGAGGGGAGAGATGTGTAACAGGGGGTGTCGCTCCAATGCTCATGTGTATGGAAGTGGACACATGTAAAGTGACCTGAGCCCTCCCCAGGCATGTATGTGGGGAGATTGGTGAACGTGGACACGAGTGCTGTGTAGATGAGACATGCCGATAAGATAGCTCAGCAGGTTGAGCGCTCGCTGCTGCGATCTGAGCGTGATCTGCAGGTCGCAGGTTCGGATCCAGGCAAGGTCAACTCCGCCTTTCATCCTTCCGAGGTCGATAAAGGAGTACCAATTTCGGCTGGGTGATATTGTATGTAAATATGTACTCTGTAAAGCGCTTTGGATTAAGGCGCTATATAAATAACACATCATTATCATTAGATGTTTAGGTCAACCTGTGACATTCAGGGTACTAGGATGAGGAGCTTGATGCTAGGGGCACTCACCCTAGTGGATGCCCCTCCTGATGGCAACATGCTCTTTGTTGGGTGCGAGGATGACGTCTTCGACAATGTAAAAGACTAGATCCTCTCTGTTATTTAATGGAAGCCTCTGACGACTTGCTTGTCATACGGATAAAGCAAGATTCTCAAATAGATCTCGAGATTTCTCCAGCTACTGCCCAAAACAAGCAGATCTCCCAGTGCACAGTGAGGGAGTATGAAAAGGCCTCCAAGTACTTAATCATAAAAGCAGTATAAAGAAAATCACACCCTACCCATCCTAACTGCCTATATATCCACGCCCCAGAGCTCCTTGTGGAATAGTTCCACGTCCCCTTCAGGTTGCTTACTGTTAATAAAGATTCCTCTTTACTGCACCTTTCCTTCAATTTTTATGGACCCCCAAACATTTTGCTTTTATTTTTGTATCTAACCTGCTCTTTTTGCAGTGTAGTGAAGCCTTTAGCTTCACTACACTGCCTTTTACTCATCTGTTATGGGGAAATTGCCATGTCCTTCATGCTGTCAGTACTGGGAAACATTGTTTCCCTTAGTCTAGTTACTTTGTTACTACTTTTAGTAACTTGTACCACTTGTGTTACTTTTTGTACAATGCTTCTTATAATGTAGTACAATGGGGTGCTCATTTTGTTTTTCCCTAGACAAACACTCTTTTTGTTTACTCTAGGTGTGCAAAATGGACAAGCTGGTGACAGTAGTGACTTTTTACCATGGTTTGATGGATTTAGTTTTAGCCTTACCACGTTTGGCTACTAAATGTGGCTAGTTGTCAAACATGGCCGTGCCGCGTGTCTTTTCGCTTGTCCTTTGGCCATCTTGTCTTTTAGCCTTCTTCCTGGCCTGTGAGTCTTTAGGAGGACCACTGGAGGCCTGTGTGTTTTCTGCTAGGAACTGGGCTGGTACTGTCTGGTCCCAATCCACAATCTGGTGCCAGTGTGTCTGAGTGGTATGCATGAGTTTTGCAACCAGTGGTCCTAAATGGGGCGTGTGTGGGGGCGTCAGGTCTGTCATTGGCTAGTGGGCGCTGCTGCTCTTACCTGGCTTTTGGGATAACAAGAGGACCCCTGCACCCACTCTAGAGAGATCCTGCAAGAAACTGAAGGAGCCAAGATTCCTGTCCAACAAGACTTGCGAGGAGACCGGAGACCCGTCTGAAGGAGGCCTTGCGACCAACCTCTGCTGCTGTCCTAGTGGAGCCCTGTCTTGCTCGTGATCTTCAGCAGTCCCGTGAAGAAGCTGCAACCCTTGGAGTGGAGGGAACATCCATTCTTAACGTCAGCTCGGAGTCCTATGAAGCAGGGCCATTGGAAGTGCCCAATGACCTGCTGTAACGCTCACCTTGTATCCACAGGGACACCACCCGACTGAACTGGAACGCTTCTGAGTTGGCTTCACCTTCCCCGGGATCTCGCTCTGCCGTGGATCTATTCTTCTATTTCGATAAGGTGCGCTCTCTGTCCTGCTGTGCTGTACAGGGGCACGTCGAGGCTGGGCACCTTACAGCCAAGTTACTTCACTGGCGTGGGCCCGGGAGTCCAGTCCTGCTGCGACTCCGTTCTTGAGGTAAGTCTTTAGTCTTTAACGAGAGTGTGTCCGTAATAGTAGTTTCCCTGTTAATCCTCTCCTTCTCTCGTAGGTGCAGAAGGGGTGATGAAGATGTCGAGCTGATGGAGCGGGCAGTGCTCGAGAAGGTAAGTGAATGCGTAGAGCGCGGCGCTATGAGCGTCTTTAGAATCGGGCTAGCCGGAGTTGTTATTGCCTTGCAGGTCGCCGAGAAGTTCCTGGAAGAAGTGCGGCCAGATGGAAGTGGAACGTAGAGTGGAAGGTGTCTGGACCGTTGTCGAATTCCAAGAGAGCTTCGATAGGTAAGCGCGAGTCTGAAAGACGATGGAATTGGAAGACGAACGCTTACTAAATTGTCTTCTTCTTTTCTTCTCCCTAGGATGTTGCTTGCTGGTGAGGACAGGCTCCAGGCAAGACTCTGGAGCAATCGAGGAGCTGGATTGCAGAACAGGTAAGGAGGAATAATGGTGTTCTTCTTCTCCCTTGTAGATGCAGGCCTGGAATGCTGCGAGCAGGTCTTGAATGTCACGCTGCGAGTGCAGAACAACGCAAAGCGCGTGCTTCAGTTCGGGCGTGGCTTAAATAGTCTGCATGTATCCCAGGTGCCTCCAGGACGGACCACGCCCTAATGCTAGACTGCATGGTTCAGTTCCGCACTGAACCTTGTGGGTGCAGCCATGTTGATCCATTCACTAATGGGAACTCCATCTGCCAAATGAGCCTGGTGCCAGGACAGCCGAGGGTGGCATGACTGGGCACTTGGGGCCTTGGAGGAACAGTGTGGCGAGGGCCAGAGACCCTGAGTCCCAGGGCCAGGGGCTATGGTCGTGACACCTGCTCTGTGGCTGACCAGCCCTGAGTTGGGCTACCGTGCTGCAGACGTTGCCGTTCCGAGTTGAGATCTGGAACTTAGGCGATCTTCAGCTTGTGCAACAAGACTTGCCTCTGTGAAATGTCGTGGTCCTACCATAAAGGGGAACTGAGATAGGAGGGAAAGTCTGACTGCGGCAAGTGAGTCACTTTGCGTCACCATGCATCGGTGGTCATCGTCCGAAACTGCTTACCTGCGTCCATTCCTGTCCTGAGAGGGGCCCTGCATCGAGTTCTGCTGCATTCTTCAACTGGGAGACCTTGCACCAGCATCAGACACTGACCAGAGAGCTGCTCGAACCTGCAACCCCTGTGGATCCAGGGCTGAGGCTGATGTTGGGAACCTTCTTTAATCGACCTGCCAAGTCCTGTGAACAATCGGAGTACGGGGGGTGAGTTGTAGCAATACTTACCTGAACCCCTTTACTCCCTTTTAAAAGTTTTAGTGTTAGGGAGAATTCTCAGAAATGTGCTAATTCCTCTCTACCTTAGAGACCCCCAGCAACTTTGCTGGATTTTGAGGACTTGAATTTTTAACCTGGAGAGATTGAGACCCTTTTTCCCACCCTCTCATGTATTTTTAATGTGATTTGAACACTGTGTTTCTTTTGGTTGTGTAGTCTGACAAACTCCATAGGCATCTCCTTTTACATTGTGTCACACAGAAACTTCAGTGCAGTGGCACCGGGAATTCTTTCAGATTTCCCAAAGGTTTAAATATCTTCTCCAGGATAAACTACTGTTTAAATTGACTTTACTTATACTTGTAACTTTCTAGACCCAGCACACACTGTTACAATAGGGTGCTGGAGGGGTTACCTAGTTTCCCCTTTGTCTAGATTCTGATGTAACATTTTTATGTTACCCTTTCCTTGAGGAATGGCTGGTGGCAGTGGTTTACTTTTAATTACAGTGGTGTGCGTTTAACTGTGGGCTGCGTTCACCCCAGACTTCTTTTTTCACAATTTCTTTGTCGAAAGGTCCTTCTTGAGATTTACTCTGCGCGCCAAACCAGGTTTGGTCCCTTTGTTCGTTTTTTTTCTTTGGCGGATTCTTGAGTGAAGGCCGCCTCTGGCTCCAAGGTGTCTGGCGGGGGCAGGAAGCAAGGGAGGTGCCCGAAATTCCTTGTGCTTAGTCTCCTAGGAAACAGGAATGCACTCCTAGGTGATTGGCCGGCCACCCTGCTGGGTGATTGACAACTAGGCTGGAATAAATGGGAGCTACCTGAATAAAAGGCAAGGCTTTTTGGCTTGGAAGGCAGAGTCGACCACTGGACGAAGGAATCCGAAGAAGAACTTGGAAGAGACGCCTGCTGCAACTCCTGGACCGTTGGTTTGCCAGGTGAAGCCCTGCTGCTGTGCTGAAACTATGAATTTGCCTAGACTAGGAAAGCCCTGAAAGGACGACTTCTGCCCTTGAAGTAAGCCAAAGTAAGCCGCCTGGACATCCTCTCGAAGTTGGTTGAATTTCCACTGCAGTCGCTGCTGTAAACCGTAGAGCCAGGGAGAGGAACACCAGCTCGTGTGCGTTGCTTTTAAGTGGGCCAAGAGCTCCAGGAAGCTCTTCTGGACTCCCGGGAAGCAGCAGTGACCGAGCCTGAGCCACCTCAACAGAGTGCTGGACCCCAGATGCAAGGAAAGCCCATCTGGAAAACCAAGAGTCCGCAGTGTTGCTATTTGCTTAGACGTGCAGAGCTGAAACCGCAAAGTGCCACTGAATAGAAGTTGGTCCTTTTCTGTCGCCGACCGCCCCGTTGCAGTGCTGGAGTCCTCCAGAGGTCCTCCTTCTTGTCCCCATGACTGAGGCCCAGGAACACAGGATCTGCAGAGCTGTACAGGAACAGAAGCCAGACAAAGCCTTTTTCTTCTAACCAAAGGTACTCTAAAATCTAAGAGAACGTACCTCTTGTTGTGTAACCTCACTTGTTCTCAGTTGACACTTGTTGTGGTTGCTTTTGTAGAGTTCCTATCAGCTTCTTTACCTCACAAACCTAATCAACTTGTGGTCCTACTTTGATTTCTTCTTTTCTACAAAGACTTCTAAAACATTGTGCAAGACTTTTACCTACCTGCAAGAATTGCTTCAGCTCACCTTGACTTTTGTCCAATTGACTTTGGCCTAGCCTGGCTCCTTGAATAACTCTTCTTCACTCTGACTCTGTGTTTAGCCCTCCTTCCTGGAAGGGGTTAACTTGCTTTGCATTGGGGGTTACCAAATGTACTTACCTGCTTCAGAATATTTGTGAAATCTCTTGTTTTATTCTAATAATCTGTTTCTTTGACATACTTCTAAGTATTGCTCTAAATGCAACAGGGATATATTAATGCCCACAGTGTCCTAACTATTGAAGTCCCCTGAGGGTGTAGGAAGTGTCTGTGTGCCATCCCAAATGGGTGTTTACTGATTTAGGGAAACTCAAAGTGTGTATTTTGAAGTGTATTTGTGTGTTGCTTTATATTGCTCCCTTCCGAAGAAGGCTTACTCAAACTGACTGTTGAATACATTAATAATTGTTTAATCAAGAAACCATGTGTGTTTATTTGAATACTTGCCACTGTGAATCTCTGTGTAACTCCCCTACTGCTCACATTGACCCCTCTTGAGATTAGCCTGGCTGTTCAACACGCTACCAACCTGTGTAGTACAGACTTATACCAAAGGTTGGGTTCCTATTGCCAGGAGGGGTCAGGGTTGTTATAGTGCACCCAAAGGGTTCTGCATACAATCGTGCCCAACACTGGTGGCAACTGTGGGATCTATTGTAGAGTTGTTATACTAAGTATTTGGTTTGCTTTTGTTGAACGTAAAAACCTTCACAAGGCTAAGCTCTACTAGAAAAGCAATTGTAACATGCCAAATATGGATAACTTCGGTCACGAAGCCCTGATCATTCTAACAGTAGAGCAACTGAAAGAAATGTGTAAAATCAGGAGTCTCCCTGTTAAAGGAAAGAAAAATGAATTGATTGAAAGATTGTTGCATCATCAAAGTCTGGGTACTAGGCCTGTCACACCTACTAACCCAGGAAATGTGGACATTGATAATGAGGATGATGCAGAGTCTAGCTCTGATGTCTTAGAAGAGTCAGAAGAGGGAGAGGAGTCCCATGAAGGAAGCCCCTCTTTGCCTCAACCTTTAGCCACTGAGACCCCACAAGGTCCATCACTGAGTCCAGCATGTGCATCTCTTGAGAGAATGAGACTTGAGTTGTAATTCAAAAGATTACAAATTCAAGCTGAAACCAAACATCAGGACATCAAACTTGGGGACCTAGAAATGCATCATGCTCTTGAAATGAAGAAATTGTCTCTTGAAAATGTTTCTATCCCAGAGTCCTCTAGGTCTTCCAGTCCAAAGAGGCCTTGCATGTCCAGAGAAGCAGTGAGTATATATGATGTGAAACTTGATATTTTGGATTGGTTGTGTGCTTTTGACTACAATCATGGGATTCAGGGTTTCACAGGGAATCCGTTGATTCCTTGGCTTTTGTCTAGGCTCCCCCAGGTTGCAACTGATGCTGTAATGGACGTGGGGGAACTTCAAAATTGGAGTATGAAAATGTGAAGCTAGCTTTGATAGCTAGATTTGGGAAAACTCCTTCCCAGTACCTTACGAGGTATAGGACCTTCAAAAAGACTAATGGTACCCCTTGGGCTACCTGGGTGTGTGAATGTTTAAAGAACTTGGATGGTTGGGTTAAAGGTTACAGAGTGAACTCCTTTGAAGGAATGAGAAATCTATTTTTGTTGGAATCTATTTTTGATGCCTGCTCTCCTGAGCTGAGACAGCACTTGGCTAACTCAAAAGAGATTGCCACTCACAAGGATTCTGGGGCCACTCACTGAAAGGATGAGGGGAAACAGCACACGAAAGATGAAAAGAGAATTACAAATCCTCCCATTGAAAAGAGGGCCACAAACATAAGAAGGGTAAACCATATGGGAAACCAGGTCAGTCTAGTGAAACCTCTGGTGCCAAACCAGAGGGAAGTCAGCAGAAACCCCCATCCCAGAAAACATTTGGTAAAAACTATGCTTGTAGGTCAACTGACCATGTGAAAGGGGATCCCAGACGTAAGGGTAAACCTTCAGAGACCCAAACGGCCTCCTTAGCCATCATCCCTGAGAGAGAAGTACATATGGCAAGTGGAAACTTTCACCTATTAGCTGATGACCCCATTTGAGTCTCAGCCAGTGTTCTTTAGTGTCCCTCGGTCTGTGGGAGCAGCAGAATTTAGATGTGTAGAACTCTATTCCAGATAACAAAAAATAATACTACAAGGACAGTGTACTTGTGAATGGTCAGGGGACCCCTGCCATTAGAGACACTAGGACCAGCATCAAGGTGGTGGATGAAACCTTTTTCAAACCTGAGGATGTTGCTAGGGCACCCAAAGGCCTCACTAAGCTTGCTAGAGGCCCTATTCAGATGGTTCCAATACTACCAGCTCTCATCCAGTGCAACAATATGACTGTAAGAATACCTGTCAGTGTTCAGAGTGAGGCACCTGGGAGAGTCCTGTTGGGGAATTACTTAAAGACTCTTGTAGTTTTATCAAGCACCCCCAGGCCTCCCAGCGAAAGGAAGCAGGAGCAGACTAGGAAGGCCAGAGAGCTCACTTTAGACGAGACTCAGTGGGTTGTTACAGAGGAATCTATAACACCCAGTCCACAGGAAGGACACACTTCTACTTCCAGGAAGAAAAAAACAAAGGGGAAACCCGAATTCTCAGGAAACAAGAAGAGTAGCACTCCTGTGCACAAAACCAGGACATCCCCGAGAGGACAGTCCGAGGTGACACCTGTGACCCTTCCACCAGCTGAGGCGGAGTGTGAGGTTCAACCAGAAGATGGTGAATCAGCTACTGGGGACTCAGAGCTGGAAGAAGTCCTTCCCCCTGCTGGAGAACAGGATCCTAAATACCATCCTGAGCTGAAGACTTTACAGGCAGAAGGGGGCTCCTGTAGGGAAGACTTCAGCAGAGGTATGAGAGAGTGTCCTACTCTTGAAGGACTTTGCCAACAGGCAGCTTCCCAGCTGGAAGGGAACGAGCCAGGGAAGCACGGGTTGTACTGGGAAGATGTCGTCCTCTACAGTGAACCTATTGAGTCTACTCCAGGAGACTACGGAAGACTTGGAGTGCCCCAGGAGGTGAGACCCCAGTTTCTACAGTTAGCCCATGAGATTCCCTTAGCTGGTCACTTAAGGTTTAAGAAGACCTAGGAAAGGCTTTCTCTGTATTTCTACTAGCCAGAGATGGGGTCTGATGTAGATACATTTTGTAGGAGCTGTCACACTTGTCAGACTTCTGGCATGAGTGGAGCCAAGAATGTGGTACCTTTTGTGCCTCTCCCAGTGGTGGGAGTCCCTTTTGAGAGGGTAGGAATTGATAGTACCGTAGACCCTCCCACATCTTCAGGCAACCGATTTATATTGGTTGTGGTAGACCATGCTACCGGGTATCCTGAAGCTATACCTATGAGCACTGTTACTGCCCAGGCAGTGGCTAAGGCCCTCCTTGGTATTTTTACCAGGGTAGGTTTTCCTAAGGAGGTAATCTCAGACAGAGGGACCAATTTTACGTCCCACTACATGCAAGCCATGTGGAAAAGCTGTGGAGTGACCTACAAATTCTCAACAACCTAGCATCCCCAGGCCAATGGGTTGGTGGAGAGGTTTAATAGAACTATGAAGAGCATGATAGGTTCTTTAGAAGAACCCCCTAGAAGAATGTGGGACCTTCTACTGCCATGCCTTCTCTTTGCTTATAGAGAAGTCCCTCAAAAAGGGGTTAGCCTCAGCCCCTTTGAGCTCCTCTATGGTCATCTGGTTAGAGGTCCATTCGCCCTAATCAAGGAAGGGTTGGAGAGTGTTCCTTCCCACAAACCAGTCAGTCACTGACCACGTGTTGGGTCTCAGAAGGAAAATGACACACATGATGACAGAAGCATCAGATAACTTGAAAGCAGGTCAGGCTCTGGTTATACATTGGCATGACCTTAAGGCCAATATGGTTGAGTTTACTCAAGACCAGCTAGTTCTAGTTATGGTACCTGCAAGGCAGAGGGCCTTACAGGACAAATGTATTGGACCCTTCAAGGTTGTGGGCAAACCTGCAGAGGTCAATTATTTGGTGGATTTAAGCAATCTTAAGGAGCCCCCCAGGGTCTTTCACACCAACCACCTAAAGGCCTATGTCTCTAGACCAGAACTGGGAGCTTTGCTTCTAGCCTCTGCTTAGGAGGAGGAGGAGAGTGAGCCTCTACCTAACCTCCTCAGGGGACAACCTTTAGATGGAAAGATAGGAGTTCATCTCTCTTCCAGTCTCACATCTGACCAGCAGGATGAGTGCAAGTTACTGTTGAATCAGTTTGCCTCCCTGTTCTCACTTTCACCAGGCTTGACCCCTTGGGGCCTGCATGACATGCTAACTGGTGACTGTTTGCCTGTCAAAAGCAGGGGGTACAGAATATCAGACAATGTCAGATCCCACACAAGCTGCTTGAACTCGGGGTAATAGAACCCTCTACTAGCCCATGGTCTAGCCCAGTTGTGCTTGTACCAAAGGCAGGATCCAATGAGTTGAGATTCTGCGTGAACTATAGAGCTCTAAATGCAGTCACTACGACTGATGCCCATCCTTTGCCAAGGACAGATGAGCTGGTGGACAAACTTGGTGCAGTCAAGTATCTCAGCACATTACGACCTAACGTCAGGCAATTGGCAAATAGCCCTGACAGACCATGCCAAGGAGAAAACTACATTCTCCACCCCAGCTGGCTTCTACCAATTCAAGGTAATGCCTTTTGGATTAAAGAATGCACCTGCTGCATTTCAGAGGATGGTCAATCAAGTTCTGAATGGGATGGAGGACTTCTGCATGGCATATTAGGATGACATTGCAGTGTTCAGCCCTACATGGAAAGAACATATTGAACACCCAGGAAATGTATTGCAGGCTCTGGAACAGGCCCATCTGACCATAAAGGCAAGCAAATGGCAAACTGGTCAGAGTACAGTGGTCTACCTTGGGCATGAGGTAAGAGGAGGTGAAATAAGGCCATTGCCCAGCAAAGTACAAGCTGTACAAGACTGGCCACCCCTACTACTCAAACCCAAGTGAGAGCCTTTCTAGGTCTCACAGGTTACTATAGAAACTTCATAGAGAACTATGGGACCATAGCTTCTCCCTTGAATGTGATCTCCTCACCTAAATCCCCCAAGAAGGTCAGGTGGAATGAGGAGTGCACTAAGGCTTTTGAAGGACTTAAGAAAGCCATTTGTCAAGCTCCAGTCTTGAGAGCTCCTGACTACAATCAGTCCTTTATTGTGCAAACAGATGCTTCCAATACAGGTATAGGTGCAGTTATGAGTCAGCTGGATGAGAAAGGCAGGGAACACCCAATCTGCTTCATCAGTAGGAAACTGAAGGACCCTGAAACAAGGTGGGCAACCATAGAACGTGAATGTTTTGCCATTGTGTGGTCTTTCAAGAAGTTTAGATCATACTTGTATGGATCTACTTTTGGAAATCAAACAGACCACCAACCCTTCCGATGGTTAATGCAGACGAAGGGGGAAAATCCTAAATTGTTAAGATGGTGTTAGGCAAAGTTTGTATGCAGTACCCTCTGGGAACACTACAATCAACTCTGACTTCAGGTATAGGAAACCCAACCTTTGGTATAAGCTTGTACTACACAGTTTTGTTAGCGTGTTGAGCAGCCAGGCTTATCTCAAGAGGGGAAATGTGAGCTGTAGGGGAGTTGCACAGAGATTCACAGTGACAGGTATTCATATCAACTCTTACACTCAAGGTTTCTTGAATAAACAATTATTCATTTATTCATCAGTCAGTTAGAATAAGCCTTCTTCCGCAGTGAGAAATATAATAGTAACACACAAATACACTTCAATACTGTACACTCTTAGCTTCTAAATCAGTAAAGGCACTTTTACGGATGGCCTACAGACACAACCTACACCCTCAGGTGACTTCAATAGCTAGGGTGCAGGGGACATTAATATCTTAATGTTTGCATTTAGAATACTGTTATTAGTTGTTAAAAGGAAAAGGTTATTAGAACAAGAGACCACAAATATTCTTAAGCAGGCAAATACCTTTGGATCCCCACAGCAGAGTCATTCAGTATAACAGGCTAGGCCAAAGTCAATGGGCAAAAGTCTTATATAGGATGAAGCTCATCTGTTAGGTAAGTAGAAAAGTCTTTGCACAGTGTTTTAGAAGTCTTTGAAGAAAAGAAGAATCAAATGTCGGGCCACAAGCCATTAGATTTGTGAGTAGTAGAAGATGCACTCAACTCTACAGCAACAGTTACGTTTTCTCAGACTTTGTACAGTACATTTAAAATGAAGAAAAGGTGCAGCAGATGACTCCTGTTCCTGTGCAGCTCTGCAGGTCTCACTGTTCCTGGGTCTCAGTCGTGGGGACGTCGGGGGTCTCCGGCACTGCACTGGGACTGTCAAAACTTGCAACCGGCAAACTTCACTTTCAGTGGCTGTTCAGTGTTTCAGCTCCTTGCGTCTACCGCAAAGAGCAACACTGCGGTTCCTGGCTATCCAGATGGAATTTCCTTGCTTCTGGAGTCCCGCACTCTTTTGAGGGGGCTCAGGCTTGGTCAGTCCTGCTTCCTGGGGAATTGTACAAAAATGTCATCCTCATTTGTATGCCCTCGCAGTTACTGCGACTCTGGGGGCGCACAAAATGAGGGCGACATTTACTGCGCCCAAGCAGAGCGGGGGTGTCCCGCGCTCTGCTTGGAAGCCGTAACAGGTGTTGGGGGTTGCGGGAGGTGTACCCCGCTTACCATTTTGATAAGCGGGGGACACGAAAGAAAAGAAAAGCACCCTGTGGCTTGAGCTCTAACCCACGTTAGTGGGAGGAGCTGGTGCCGCAGGGATAGCAGGGTACAGGCGGCACACACAGAAGTGTGCTGCCGTGAAAGGTAAGTTGGGGGTTGGGGTAGGAAGGGAAAAGCAGACCGGGGAAGCGGGCACAGTGATCTATATGATCACTGCGCCGCGCCGTAACTGGCATCGGCATTTCGGCCGTCGGAGTTATGGGCACGGCAGTGATCACATGGATCCCTTCCTAGGAGTCCGGAGGATCTTCCTGAAGCTCTAGGCCAGCTTAAAGGCAACGCACATAATCTGGTGTTCCTTTCCCTGGCTATACGGTTTCCCGCAGCAACTCTGTGGAAATTCAACACGCTCCGAGATGGATGTCCAGGTGGTTTACTTTGGAGTTGATTGGTCCCACCAACTCAAGGGGAGAAGTCGTCCTTGCAGCAGGGCTTCAACAGGCAAACCTACAGTCCATGAGTTGCAGCATGCGTCCTCTTCAAGCTCTTCTTAGGTTCCTTCGTCCAGTGGTCGACTCTACCTTCCAATCCAAAAGCCTCGCCTTTTATTAAGTTCTCTCCCATTCGTTCCAGCCTAGCTGTCAATCGCCCAGCAGGGTGGCTG
The DNA here is from genome assembly GCF_040938575.1 of Ambystoma mexicanum. Taxonomy (NCBI): domain Eukaryota; kingdom Metazoa; phylum Chordata; class Amphibia; order Caudata; family Ambystomatidae; genus Ambystoma; species Ambystoma mexicanum. Next base: position 18,556,297 of record NC_090934.1, on the reverse strand, counting down.
TCCTTGCCATACAGTCAGCCGTCCAATCACCACAGAGTGCATTTGGGTCTTCTAGGAGACTAAGCACAGGGAGTTTCCGGCACCTCCCTCACTTTATGCCCACCCCATATACCCTTGAGCCAGAGGCGGGCTTCTCTCGTGAATCCCGCCAAAGGCAAAGCTAACCATAGGACCAAACCTGGTTTAGCGCGTAAAGTAAATCTCAAGAAGGACCTTTCCACAAAGAAATGGTCAAAAAAGACAGCCAGGGCCATTTTGACAAAAATTGCACCCTTGGGTGCTTTAATGTAGCCGTGAACGCAGCCCGTGGTAAACGCACACCACAGTAGTTAAAACAAAACTGCTGCCACCAACCATTCAGTGAGAAAAGGGTAACATAAAAAATGTTACATGAGAAGCTAGACAAAGGGGATACTAGGTAACCCCTCCAGCACCCTATTGTAAGATAGTGTGTACTGGTAATAAGTTACAAATGTAAGTAAAGTCAATTTCACTTTACTGCTCTGGGAAACAGCAGTTTATCCCAGAGAAGGTATTTAAACCTTGGGGAAATCTAACAGACTTCCTGTACCACTGCACTGAAGGTGCTGTGTGACACAATGTAAAACATGATGCTATGGAGTTTGTCAGGCTCCATAACCAAAAGAAACACAAAGCTCAGAAATCACGTTAAAATACATGAGTGGGAAAAAGGGTCTCACCCTCTCCAGGTTAGTTGTTAGGTCAAAATCCAGCAAAGTTGTTGTGGGTCTCTAAGGTCGACATTTTTAAGAATTCTCCCTAAGGTGGTCAATCAGACTTCAGGGGTTTGATTTTACCATAGAACACCGGTCAGGGTGAAATCACCAAAATGCTGATGGTCTCTCCAGAATGTTTGACCGACTGGAGTAAGGAGATTCATCCAGGGGTGGATTAAACCATCCTTTCCCTTAGTCTGGGGGGGACGAGTGTTAGGGAGAATTCTCACAAATGTGCTAATTCCACTATACCTTAGAGACCACCAGCAACTTTGCTGGACTCTGAGGACTTGCATTTTTAACCTGGAGAGAGTGAGACTCTTTTTCCAACTCTCTCATGTATTTTTAATGTGATTTGAACACTGTGTTTCTTTTGGTGAGGAGTCTGACAACCTCCATAGGCATCACCTTTTACATTGTGTCACACAGCACCTTCTGTGCAGTGGCACAGGGATGTCTTTCAGATTACTCAAAGTTTAAATACCTTCTCTGGGATAAACTACTGTTTGCCAGAGCAGTAAAGTGAAATTGACTTTACTTACATTTGTAACTTTCTACACCCAGCACACACTATCTTACCAGAGGGTGCTGGAAGGGTTACTTAGTATCCCCTTTGTCTAGCTTCTCATGTAACATTTTTATGTTACCCTTTCCTCGATGAACGGCTGGTGGCAGTGGTTTACTTTTAACTACCGTGGTGTGTGTTTACCGCGGGCTGCATTCACATCTGCAGTAAAGCACCCAAGGGTGCCATTCAGAGCCGGCCTTAGTGCACGGCGGGCCGGGCGACTGCATGGGGCACCATTAGCACCCAAGGGCGCCAACTCGGGGGAATCTTTCAAGGGCTACCACGCACTCGTGTGGTTGCAGAAGTGTCATTTTGAAATTAAAAATGCTCGCGGGATAGGGCACATTTAACAACAATAGATCACTGGCACCCTATTGAGATAATGACCACCCTGCGCAGGAGTGGGGCGATAATCATCTTAAGCACCCTATTGTTAAATGCGCTGCTCCCGCAAGCGCATTTCATTTTAAAATGGCATTTCTCCCAACACAAAAAAACATTTGGTGACCAAGGCGCAGTGGGTGGGGGTGCCAAATTGTTCTTTTTCTGCCCGGGGCGCTGCTGCCTCTAAGGCCGGCACTAGTGCCATTTTTGACAAAAAGCCCTGGTCTTCTTTTTCGCCATTTCTTTGTGGAATGGTCCTTCTTGAGATTTACTCTGCGCGCCAAACCAGGTTTGGTCCCTTTGTTCGTTTTGTCTTTGGCAGGATTAATGAGTGAAGCCCGCCTCTGGCTCCAGGGTGTTGGGCGGGGGCAGGAAGCAAGGGAGGTGCCAGAAACTCCCTGTGCTTAGTCTCCTAGGAGACAGGAATGCACCCCTACGTGATTGGCCGGTTGACTGTCCGGCAAGGACAGCCACCCTGCTGGGTGACTGACAGGCTGGAATGAAGGGGAGAAACCTGCATAAAAGGCGAGGCTTTTGGCTTGGAAGGCAGTTTCGACTACTGGACGAAGGAATCCAAAGAAGAACTTGGAAGAGATGCCTGCTGCAACTCCTGGACCATATGTTTGCCCAGTGAAGCCCTGCTGCTGTGCTGAAGCTCTGAATTCACCTCAACTAGAGAACCCCTGCAAGGACAACTTCTCCCCTTGAGTTGGTGAGACCAATCACCTCCAAAGTGATCTCGTTTTGGACATCCTCTCGGAGCTGGCTGTACTTCCACTGCTGCTGGTGCTGGTACCGAAGTGCCAGGGAGAGGAAGACCAAACGGATTGCATCACTTTTAAGTCAGACTTGAGCTTGTGGAAGATCCACCGGACTCCCAGTAAGCAGGACTGACCAAGCCTGAGCCACCTCAAGAGAGTGCTGGACACCAGTTGTGAGGAAAGTCCAGAATGGTATCTGAGAGTCCGCAGTGGTGCTATTTACTGAGATGCGAGGAGCTGAAACTGTGAAGGGCCACTGAATAGATGTTTGTCCTTTTCTGCCGCTGACCGTCCCATTGCAGTGTAGGAGTCCCCACGCGTCTTCCCTCTTGTCCCCACGACTGAGGCCCAGGAACAACAAGATCTACAGAGCTGCACAGGAACAGAAGTCAAGACCAGAAAATACATGAATGTTATCAGTTCTCCCAAACAGCGCAGGATATGCACGAAGAATGAAGAGTAAAACAGCAAAAATGATCCGATGAATGTTGCCATTAGACACCACCATGGGTGCCCTCAAAGAGAAACTCAGTGAGAGAGGAATCTGGGAACTGCTCCCTTTTCCAGTCGTCGATAATGAATTAGAGATTTGGTATTTTTTCTTCTTCTGGATCTCGATGCTTCATAATCCAATGTTTAGCAAACTCCTGTGGCTCAAGAACAATAGCTTTTTCACTCCTTGCTTAGCAGCTAAAAAGAGTGTCTCAGAAGAACCACAGTCCAATGTACTCTTTATCTGTCTCACTGGATAGTCTCTGCGTCCTTCTTCCTCATCATTGATCTAGTCTGCATATGCATGCTGAACTTCTTCTCCGTGGCTTGCTTCCAAATGGGGTGGGGTTGCGGTGGTCTCTTCAGAATCCAGGCCTGCTGCGACTCCATAGTATAGATTTTCATATCTCCCAGGTGCAACCAGGCATTGGGAAATAGCTTTGGCAATAATAGTTCTTTTGGTCCGGTTGCTGTATGGTGTTCATCTGTGTTCTGAGACCGGCACCCTGTCGGGTTGACTTGGTCTAAAATGACAGATACTTGTAGTGATACGTGTTAAGTAGGCACGTAGCTCATCTCCTAACAATTCTGCTGTTGTCTGGGCATCACTTCTAATCCTCGATGGAGTAGTCGGAGGAGTTCTCATTCGCCTCCCCATTACTAGTTCATGGGGCTTGAAGTGATGGTCAGAGCCTGGTTGATTCCTCAGTGTGTATAATGCTAGAAGTAGGCAATGCAGCCATCCTTTTTTTCAAAGTTAGCTTTAGTTTGACTAGCCTTTCCTTGAGCAGACTGTTGAGTTTCTCACATAGGCCGTTTGCTTGCGGGTGATAAGCTGAAGAAAACGTATGCATTATACTGAGCAATAAACTAATTTGCTTCAACACTTCATTCACAAAATGTAGGCCAGTATCTGATCTCAATACCTCACATATTCCCCATTTAGGAAATACTACTCAGACTAAAAACATTGCAGCACAAGTGGCATCTGGGTGTGTGCATGGGCCAGCCTCGACCCACCTTGAAAAGGGGCACACCACCACTATCAGATATCTATAACCATTCCAAACTTGCTGCATGTCAACATAGTCAATATGTAAATGCTGAAAATCGAGGTATGACTCCTCTTGACTGTATGCAGCATGTGCCCAGCAGTAAACATTTGACATACTGTTACACTCACCTGGTATCCACGGAGACGCCACCCAGCCCTGGTTGGATGATTTGCACTCTCAAACCCTCTCCCGTTCCCTTGGTAAGGCCTCTGGTTAAAGATGGGTCTGCAATATAGGAGAGCTGGATTCAATAACAGATTGTCTTTTTGTTTTCCCACCCCCTTGGCCTCAACTCCTTCCTCCCCCTTGGGCCTTCTCCTCACCTTAATATTGTAAAAGGTGGATTCTCCGTCCTGCTCCTCGTGGCAGGGGCGCGTAGATTGGGGGGCGAGCAGCGACCAAGTTACTTCACTGGTGCAAGCCCCCCGTGGGAATCCAGGCCTGCTGCGACTCCATAGGCTTGCTGCATTACAGTCTTTATATGCAGTTCTTATGTTCCTCTTAGTTCGAATAATAATGTCTTGCTTCTTTCCTTTTAGGTATGGGAAGGTATTTTGGCTGTGTCTTGAAGTTTGAAGATGAGCATGGGCCGGTAGGTGAAAGCGCGGTGTGCGCAATGCGGTCCGGTGAGTAATGCGCGATGCGCAGCGCTGTTTTGCCTTTTATATTGCTAACCTGTGTCTTTTTTCTCCAGGTTGCGATGTTCCTCGCCGAGCGCCGTAATGTTCCAGAAATGATACTGACCAGGAGATGACTACCCAGGTAAGAATTGTGTGGCTTTCTTCATTCGGGCGGAAACGTGAGTAAACGCTTAGTAATGCTGTCTTTCGTTCTCCTCTTTCCAGGTTATGGTATTCCAGGATGCATGCGGTGCCGGATGATGGAGTTCGTACCTTCAGGTGAGTGGAACTGAAGTTAGAGATGGATTGAAGACGGGATACTGTTCCAGGTACTGTGCTGCACTGGAGTGCCGTTCGCCTGCAGGTAGCCCCGCCCTTTCTAACAGAGTCATTGTATGTGGTTACTGCCTGGTCTGTTTTTTTCTTGAGTGCAACAATCAGTGCCACTAATTCTGCAGCCTGTGCAGAAAAATGAGACGGTAGTCTTGCACTTCTTATTACTTCAAATTCCTCATCAGCTCTGTGCCTTACTACAGCGTCACCTGAATATCTTTGCCCATCAGTTTGTTCGATCTTTGAAGAACCATCAATAAAAAAGTATCCCCATCTGCCAAAGCATTTTCTTTCACCCATTCGATCTCATAGAATTGTTAATAATTCGAGCAATCAGGTGCATGCTAGTCTTCTGCCAGTGGTTCAGCTACAAACCTGCAGGGTTCACTGTTTTACATCTTAGTATTTTAATCGCTGGATTCGATATAACTGCCTCATGAGCAGAAGCTCTTTGAGATGTCAGTGTCCCTTTAGGTTTTTGCAAAATAGCAAATAATGCTTGCTCAACAAACAACGTCATGGAATACCTCATTGCTATGCTATCAGACTTCTCAATAGCGAGCGCGGGGTCTGCCAAAGATTGTCCGCAAGGGAAGTAACCCCTCATAACTGGGTCCAAAATCCCACTGTAATGTGCTAGAGGCTTGTACCCCCACGCAGTTTTCTGCGTGTCCACTGGCGTCATAACTGTTCCATTTGTATGCAAAAATAAAAAGAATTCCTCTGAATAATTAGGAATACCTAAAACTGGAGCTGTACAAATTGCATTTTGTAACTCATCAAACCCTTCCTCCATTTCTTCAGTCCATTCAATCTTCTCCTGATTTGCTTGAGCCTTTTTCAGGGCCTGCAACAATGGCCTTGTGATTGAACTAATTGCACAGACACAGAAATTGCTGCATGTGCCTTATCGTGTGCGTTTTCGCCGTTTCAAAATTGCCTCAGCCCTTTCAGGTGTGACTTTCTTTCCTTCATGTGAAATTAACGGACCTATGTATAACATCTCTTCGTGCCAATATTGTAATTTCTCCTTGTCCCCCCTTTATCCTTTCATGGGTAGTATAATCATTAGCTGAACTGAGTCACGTCTGCACTCTTCCTCTGACGTGCTGAAGACCAAAATATCATCCACGTATTGCAGCACAACACTTGGCAAATCACTATTGCTTAAGTCCATCTGCAGGACTCTATTGAAAATCAATGGAGACTCACAAAACCCTTGAGGTAATCTTGTGCTTTTTAACTTAGTCTGACAAAAAGTAAATGACATCAGATCCTGAGAATCTCTATGCAACGGGATTGAGAAAAATGCATTTTTTAAGTCAATCACAGTGAAATATCGCACCTCAACAGGGATACTACATAAGATTGTTGCGGGATTAGGAAGTAGAGGAAATTCGGCGTCTACAATCTGATTAATTGGGCGCATGTCTTGCACTAAACGCCACAACCCCCCCTTCGATATCTTGACCGGATACACTGCGGTATTGCATGGTGACTCTGACATCACTAAAATGCCTTGATCCATCATGGCAAATATCGTCTTAAAAATGCTCTCGTCTGCCTCTCAAGACATGGGATACTGTCATGCTCGATGTACAATTGCTCTTGCCTTCAGTTTATTCTTAATTTCTCCAACCCCTTTTAATAGGCCTACGTCATAAGGGCCCGTAGTCCATAATGAAACATGCACTTTCGCCATGTCTTCATCAAAATATGCAGGACGCTGTCTCACTATCGTCGTTCTCTGTGGAACCTCACGTCTTTCTGCCCTACCCCAATATGTAATGCTCATTTCGAACACTACTTCGTCATCAGATGGTCCTCTTTAAATATGTCCTCATCAGTATTGTCATTTAATCTGTATCCCTATCGAATAGCAATTACTGTGCTCCATGATCTGCCGTTATCATCAAACCCTATGAGCATGGCCAAGACCCCTCGTACTACAGCTGTTTGTAACTCTAAGGGAAACATCCGTCCCCCCTCTTCGTCCATGGGAATCTCAGGCCTATAGAGAAACTCATCAGGTATTCTCATAGTCTTACCCACTAAACCAGACAGCCAGATTAACAAAATGCATACCCCATAATGAAATACGTCTGGTTCTAACGGTACCCCTCGTTTGGCTATTTGTCCTGTAAATGCCATGATGAATTTGCTCACATTTAAATAATGTATTCCTGGCGTTGAACGCACTATGCCTTCATCAGTAAAAGAAATAGTCATGTTCAATTTTGTCATTAGATCTCGACCCAGTTCAGTAACTGGTGTCTGTTTTGAATACACTAATGGGACAGACATATCACATTCTCCTATAGAGACTGGCAATTGTTCAGTAAAAGGAACTCTACTTGTAGCTCCTGTGAAACCTTGAGCATTCATGGAATTTCCTGATAGCAAACATTTTCCCTGCGGTATACATGAGCGAGTTGCATCATTATCTACTAAAAAAGAAAAGGATTTGCCTCCTATTGTGACGTCAACCCTTGGTTCCTCTTGAGGTTTTGGCGTTACTAATAGTACTGAATGCATCAAGTCACCCCGTGAGCTGTCCTATTGTGGGTACATGCTTATTCCTGTGCCCGTGAAAGGATTCCCACCTATCCTAGGAGTCAGTAACTGTCCTGTGTTTGCGCTCTGCTGTATCTGCGTGGGTGTATGCTGTGACTGTCCTTGAGGTGGATTCAATGGTGCTTGCTGTGGTTGCAAAGCCTGTTGCATTCTCGGCGCTTGTGCTTGATACACTGTTTGAAAAGACATAGGGAAGAAAACTCTTCCCCACCCGCTTTTATCCTCAGCCCTCAAAGACTTCTTCAAAAAACAATGTAAAAGAAAGCTGGACGAAGCCCAAGAACTCTCGGACGTAGAAATCTTGGAGGCCATCCAAGATCTTCCCCCGGAGACCAAAGCAAGAAAAATGACAGCGACCGCAAAAAAATTACCCATGTTAACAACTCTTGAAATATTGGAACCAGAAAAAAATACTGATATCCAAGGAGCTCCGCCAACAGTTGAGAAACAAAACGTGGTTAACACAATCATTCCAGCCAAAACAATCTTAGTTGGGCCAGCTAAAACAACCCCCAACTGTTCAGGAAAGGTACCACAAGTGAACAACCTCCAGAAACCTACGCCATCTAATGAACAAGGGGCGATTGGCATATCATCATTACCCAACAGCGAGACCTTTCCCAAAGACAAGCCACCCACCAGAACAAAATCACTACTTTCTCCAGCTTCTAGACAGCACCTTACTCATGGGTGCACACCGATGAGCCAACTCGAACCAGATCACTTGTCTTCTCAACCAAAAAACTCGGACAGACCTACTCAAACAGAGGATAGCTTCGTCCTCACAGAGCCATTGTTGCCGTTCACACCGAGAGGCCGATCTCCTCCAAGAAATAGGACACTAAGTGAAATAGCCACTTCAAGTACCAAGGAATCACCGGCAGAAAAATCAGACCTTACAACCATCATGTCGGCTATAACAATAGCCCTAGCTTTCTTTGGGAAATTGTACTAAAACAATAACGACTCGCTAAAAGACATTATCACAGTAACAGCAATGATGCATACTAAGTTGATGTTCGTTGAGGGATTCATCACCGCGCTGGATCAAAGAAACAAGAAACATAGAGACTCTTGGGATCTGAAGCTGACTCTACTGGAAGAGAAATTAAAGCTTCTCAAAACCACGTGTCTCGAGAAACCAGCTTCTGCCGACAAGGAAACTCAGACACTGCCTCTACCTCAACCCACGGAACCGGCTCCTGTGTTTGCAAGACCAAAAGACAAAAACCCTCCTCTATCAACTACGGCACCTAAATCTGCGCCACCAAGTGACCCCCTCTCAAAAACCTACCCCCACCACGAAAAAGCAACCTCTCTTGAAACTTGCTACCTGCTCTCAACATGATTCCACTTATCTAGGAGCAGTGACTGCGCTCGACCCACTGCTATCTTCAAAAAAGAAAACCAAAAAAATCATGGGAGAGACCCTAGATCAGGGGTCTCCAACCTTTACGTTAGCTAGAGCTACTTGTAGTGGAGGCCAACAGTTGAGAGCTACTAGCGGGCGATATCAGGGTGGGGATATTTATAAACCTCAGAATTTTTACCAATATTATTTTGGCTCCATTATTTCCCCTCTTTAAACAGATGGAATAACAAATCCCTTCACAAATATATTAAGAACTTCAAAAACCTCTTTGTTGAATTATTATTTATTAGTAGCTGTCTCAAAAAGACACATATTTGTTGGACTTCCACACAAATATCCTGTAATTTTTGTGCCCCGTCCTTTGCGTTTTATGCAGGCTTTCTACATGCTAGCCAAACTATTGTTTTCCAAATGTGCATTTCACACTTCCATAAAAAAAAGCAATTTCCAAATTGAAAAATGCTGCTTGCGTTCACGAGTTTTCTTTGAAATGTTTTTTTTGTCAGACACCACACATACTCCGTTATTTGCTGGTATGATAGCTCAGCGGGTTGAGCGCTCGCTACTGCGATCTGAGCATGATCTACAGGTCGCAGGTTAAAGTCCCGGCAAGGCCAACTCATCCTTTCACCCTTCTGAGGTCGATAAATGAGTACCAATTTCAGTTGGGTGATATTGCATGTAAATATGTGCGCTGTAAAGCGCTTTGGATTAAGGCGTTATATAAATAACACATCATTATCATTATTTGTGTGCCCCTCTGTGTTTTAGCACAAGTTATATTTATAAAGATTTTAAATGCTTGTCAAACTGGTTGATCACAAATAAATGCTTCTGTTATGCTGACAGCAGTTTTTAGAAAATTAAACTGTGGGTTCATGGGTGCCAACTTTTGATTTTCACTACAGGGGCAGAAATATCCCCACCTCAGCCCTGAATATAAGCAAGCAACCAGCCCAACCCATACCCTGGCCAAACACATTGTATAGCACTTTTTTTATAAGGCATTGCAAAAAGTCATACGATTAACAACCTGTAGTTTTGAATATATAACATCTCAGCATCGGTCTGTCAACCTGCTGAGCTACCCTGGTAGGCTTCTACTGTACAGTGTGTCTATGGCTTGCTTAATGTACTAAAAGTGGGTGTACCTGTGTCATGGAAGTGATTTAAAGTGGAAATGTACAATGTGGAATTTGGAAAGAAGCCACATAAAAGAAATTGCACCATTTTTTAAATATTATTTTGAACATTTCCAGGCGAGTGGCAGTGCTACTGTGATATTTACATTGCGTGGTCACAATGATCCTGATCCTGCCCCAGCCCCTCCAACATCTCTGGCAAACAAGAGCAGCTTGCTTAAGCAAGACTGTCGTGGGGGCGCACAAGGCCAACTGTGGTACTACAGGCCTAGATGTTGCACTCCTACAGGCCTAGATGTTGCACTCCACACCGAAAACACTGCCAACACAGAGACATATTGTACTCCTTCCCCCAGGACCACGGAGGAATTCATGATCCGAAGCTCTATGATCGACCTAACACAACACTGGGACTCAATAGAAATCCTGGAACTGCAAGCGGAAACCACAAATAACACCAAAATCCAAACTTCAAGTTTACCATCCAGCCCCCAAAGGGACAAAATCAAATCAGTATCTTTAAACCACCATTCAGAGCTCTAGGACAGAATACCAATGTTGAAGGACACGAGTACTGAACAACTTCAGCAAAAACTAAAGACAGCCCACCCGACCGTCTCGGCCGGGCACAGTCACGCCAAATAGCAAAAAACTTTGTCAGTGCACTTGAAAGAGGACGCATCAAGATCAAAAGACCCAACAATAAGACCCATCCGTCTTTTCAAAATAGAACAAAAACTCACTGACGACCACTACATGATCTTAAATAGGAGAACAGTCCTCAAGATACTCAAACAAGTGGACACGCTTCAGTCTTTAAAGTCAGACGACTTCATGCTGATTGAGCCATATCACAGGAACAACCAAGCAAAGGCCTACCTCCACATTAAAAACTTGGCACTTCGTGAAATCTCCCAAGACGTCTATGCGAAATTAGCACATTTGGGCTTTATCCTGAACGAGATCCAGGTGGTCAACACGATTAAGAAACAGGTAAAAAATTACAAGAAATAACCCACCAAAAACTACAGATACAAATCACAAACAGAGGACCTATATAGATCGGCAAGAAGGAGAAGAACTCCATCTCCAGTGGGAAAAACCGACTATAACCAGATTAGATCAACCTGGAAACGGGCAAATAGATCTGACCAACTGAAATACAATCTAATCAACCACGAAAGAACCGAAACAAGAAGAGAGGCTAGAAACCACAAAGTACGAGAGACACCAAACGCTCCCAAGCCCTCCAAGAGCTCAGCAGCACGAGCGTAGGACTTCACCGCAACATCCCAGTGAAAGCAACAAAAAAAACATCAGACCCGCCCACCACCTGCCCAGATGTCATGCCAAAAAAGGCCAGCTGATCATGGATACGGGACGCCTTGGCACCAGGCCTTAAAAGATAGCAGCAAACACGGGGTGCCAACCGATAAACATAGCCACCCCACCTCAACCACAAAGACCTCCGAAAACCAACTCTGTCCATAGCTTCATGGAACACCAGAGACCATATGCATCTAACTAAACCTGACAGCTACAACTAGGGAGCCCACGATATTCTCCGCCTCCAAGAAACCTGGTTGCTGGATGAACCAGCTCTGGATGGCTACACTTTAGAGATTTCACCCGCCTTTAAAGGCCCCCTAGGCAGACCATCATCTGACTTACTGATAGCTACTCGGATAGGATCAAACATAACTGTTACCAAGAAAATAGCAGCAACCTACGGATTCTTGGCAGTCCTTGCAATATGGGATGACGAAACCCCAGCTGAAACAACATTTCCCCAGGAACCTTTTGCTATAATCAACACTTATTGGAACCCTCAAAAAACATCTTCAGCAAATTTGTGCAATGCAGCAGCCAATATTATCGACGAAATCATGCTCAAACACCAGACTTCGAACATCCTCATTTGTGGAGACATTAATGCAAACTGCACTATCTCTAAGACAAACCCATCTGCTCGAACTTTGACGGAGGAAAGGGGAAAATCGTGGCTAACGCTAATGAAGTCTAGGAACCTCCGAAACGCAGCAAACGCAAGCAGCAACCAAAACCTGATACCTATGTGGTAGCGCGACCAGTCATCCGCTACTCTTGATTACATTTTTGTCTCTGAAGCAATCTATACAAGCATAGTCTCTTTCGTAGTAACTAGAACCAAAGCAAGTGACCACAACTTACTGAATCTTACCTGTAACATCACTGTTCGAGATCAGCAATTTTACAAACCCTCAATTGAGACAAACTCTCAACAGACTCGTTTGTGTATGACTACCAAAGACATCAAAACACTGTCAAATAAATATAAAACTTTTACTTCTGACATCGAAGCACAAGACGCAACCTTCAGAGACAGTTACATCCCTCTGCTGCTTGCCTTTAAAAAAACCTCGGAAACATCCTCATAATTCTACACCTAATCACAACCACATGTACAATCGGAATTTAGTGATTAGACGAAGCACCTAAGGAAACTAAAGAAAGGAGCAGCGGTTTTGAACACAACGCTATGGGAATCCTACCGCACCGAGTTGAGAATCTATAAACAGTGGCTCAGAAACACCAGATTTGCTCTTTACCAATCAGATACAGAAAATATGGTCAAGGCTTTAACAAACAAAAAATCTCGAGAATTCTGGACACTCGTTAACAAAACAAATCATCACCCCAATTCTCAAATGATAAACTCAGTCTCTGAAGCCAACTGGACCAAGCATTTATTGCAACTTTTTGAGTCTCCCACTCCTACTACGGACCAAACAAAACGACTTGCATATGCAACCTGGGTGGATCTGTCAGACGAAGATGAAATAAAAAAAGTCATCTTAAAACTGAAATTGTCGAGAGCACCTGGACCTGACGGGCTGGCAACTCTGACCTAAAGCAACATCCCGAGGACTGGTCAGCGGTTATGAGTATAACCTTTAAAGACTGCAAAGAACTGAAGATTCTTCCCAATTCCTGGACCCAAGCAGTCATCGTTCCAATCTTCAAAAAAGGTATCAGAGAGGATCCTTCTAACTACCGGCCCATAGCACTGCTTGACGTAATCGGCAAGGTCTTTGCAACAATTCTTTTGACCCACTTCCAGAAATGGGCACGATCTTCACCATCCGCAGACCCACTGCAAATGGGATTCCAGAAGAATGCAAGCACAGGTGCTAATATAATGATCCTGAACATCCTCAAAGAAAAGGTTCTGTTAGGTGCACCGCGAGTCCTCCTTGCTTTCGTAGACCTATCTCAGGCCTTCAACAGAGTCAATAGGCTAAAACTGTGGAACAAACTGAAGGCGTGGAAAGAAATCCTCAATCCTATAATTGCCCTTCACTCCAACACCAGTGTTTCCGTCAGATTGAAGCATCAAGGCCTACTTTCCGACCATATACCTTCCTATCGCGGAGTGAAACAGGGCTGCCAGTTGGCTCTGGCAATTTTCATATCCTTCCTTGGTGACTTTAAAGATTCCCAAGACTCGATCAGATCCTTTCCACCTAAAGTCGGAAACACAAGGGTCACTAGACTTCCATATGCCGACGACCTGATATTACTGGATCACACACAGGTGGGCCTTCAACGTCAACTTGATAACCTTGCACAATACACTAAGGACAATAACCTGGAGATCAACAAATCAAAAATTCTGATTCTCCAGAAGCAGGGGAACAAAAAGAAAGTAATCTTACAGTGGTTTCTATACCAGTCGAAAATTGAAATCGTCTCAACATTCAAGTACTTGGGAGTCGAAATCGATAGTTCCAAGAAAGGATTGAGCATGCAGCTAGCCTTATGGACAAAGACCAAAAACCTAACCTCCCAACTACGTGCAGTTGACAGGAAATACGGCAAATATAGCCTACTACCGGTCATTCAATTCTATAAAGCAAAAGTAATTCCGTCATTAACCTACGGCATGGCCGCAACACCCACAATTCCATCCATGCTGTGGACTCAATAGGAAGTCTTTATTTGGAGAGCAGTATTAGGACTCCCTAAATCTACAGCCTCCGCAGCAAGAAGACAGGAATTAGGTTTACTTTCCCTAGAGGCAGTTGTGGCCCAGAGTACCATCCAACTCTTCCGAAAAATCCAACACCCTGAGAGCCTCGAAATATACCGCATGATCGCTGAGGAAATTGCCAAAGGAAGCAACAAAATCCTAAACGACTGGGTCAGCACACAAAGGCACATACTGCAGGAGATAGCCTGTTCAGAAGAACTACTACTCCAAAATCCGTTAAGAATCAAATCAAAAATGGAATGGTTAGACTGGATAAAAACCAACAAGAAAGCAGTCTCAAACAAACTACTAGGTCACCTGCCACCGATTTTCAATAAACTTAAAGAGCTCATGGGGTTCTGCACAAAATACCTGAGTAAACTCTTAATGAAAACTCTACTGAAAGCACGCCTCAATCTGTTACCTACCCAAGAAATCTTAGCAATCAGAACAGCGTCCGAAGAAAAAGCCTGCAGACTCTGTAAAAACCCTCAATCCATAGAATGAATTAGGTACCTCCTGATGGTTTGTCCGGCAGTAGAACAAGAAAGGAACGCCTTCTTCGGCCCCCTGTCCATAAACTCTTTCGTTGATGACGAAAACACATGGTGGAATAGTCTCATCACAGGAGCCCATACTAGATGGCTAATAGCATCGGCTAAACTTCTAAACACCGCCTTGGAGAAGGTCTCCCAACCTCAATAGGAACAGCCATCTAGTTAGAAGATGATGACTTCTGGACTTTTGGAGTCTATCCCCTATCTACCCATAGTACTTTCACCGACCCTGCCGGGGACGAACAGCAAAATAAGTTAATACTTCTCACCAGTATCAAATTCTCAAATTTCTTTTCTCTCTGCACCATGAAAACGTCCTTGTAAAAATCTAAAAAGATGATATACAAATAAAGAAAAAAAAATTAATTCAACAATTTTAAAATAAGCTTTCTTTAGAAGGGAGCAATATGCAACACTTAAAATACACTTCAAAATAGACTCCTTCAGTTCAAGAAAGTAAGTAGATACCCTTTTGGGGGGTATACCCTTTTTTTGAGTCACCCTGAGGTGACTACAATAGTTGGGAAACTGTGGAGATTGATATGTCACTTTTCACACTGAAATGGTAATACTGAAGTTGTGGCAAAAAGGAAAAGGTTAGGGAAGAAAACAAAGGATAACACGTTTCTCAAACAGTTACGCACTTTTCAATCCTCCAATGCAATGTAGTTTAACCCTTTCCGAGCTATACAAGTAAGGTATGTATGACTTTTTGGAGGGATAGATCAACACAAAGTCAGAAGATTCACAGGGAGCCAGGCCAGCCAATGTCAATTGGAGCAAAGTCTAGGGGAGCTGAGGCACTTCTTGAAGATTAGCACAAATGTCTTGCACAATGTTAGAGAGTTTTGTTGTAAAAGAAATCACTGTTGGGCCACAAGCTGGGAGGCTTGTGAAGGGCAAAGCTGCAATTTATTTCAAAAGGCAGACAATGCAGGTCTTAACTGAGAGAAAGCAAGCTACACGCAACAAGAGATAAGTACCCCTTAGTTCACAGTACCTTGAGTCTGAAGAAAGGGTTCCAGCTGGCTTCTGTTCCTGTTGTTCCTGGGCCTCAGTCCTGGGGACAAGAGGGAGGACATCTGGGATCTCCTGCACTATGGTTTGAAGGTCTGCGGCAGAAATGTGCACAATTCAGATCAGTGGCACTTTGCGGTTTCAGCTACTTGCAAATAGCACCACTGTGGTTCTTGGACACCTTGTGGACTTTCCTTGCTTCTGGGGTCCATCATTCTGTTGAGGTGGCTCAGGCTTGATTAGTCCTGCTTCGAGGGAGTCCAGAGGATCTTCATGGAGCTCGGGTCCGGTGATGCACTCGATTCTGGTGTTCCTGTCCCCTGGCACTCTGTTCCTGCAGCAGCAATGAAGTAAAGCCAGCAGAGAGATGGTTTCCAGTCGAGTTCGTCTTGGGGCTGTTTGGTCCCACCAACCTAAGGGGAGAAGTCGTCCTTGCAGGGCTTCTCTAGTCGATTAGAAATTCGGAGCTTTAGCAACGCAGCATGGCTTCACTGGACAAACCAACGGTACAGGAGGTTACAGCAAGCTTCTTCTTCGGTTCCTTCGTACAGTGGTCGACTGTCTTTCTTGAAAAAGACCTCACTTTTTATACAAGATTCTCCCATTCATTTGCAGCCTAGCTGTCATTCACACAGTCCGGGCTGTTCTCCAAAGACAGCCCGCCAGCCAATCATACTTTTGGGTGCATTCCTGTAACCAAGGAGACTAAGCACAGGGAGTTTCAGGAACCTCCCTCGCTTCCTGCCCTGCCAGACATGCTGGAGCCAGAGGCGGGATTCAGCAGTGAACCCCGCCAAAGACAGAATGAACAAAGGGGCCAAACCAGGTTTGGCGTGCAGAGTAAATCTCAAGAAGGTCCTTTCCAACAAGAAATGGCAAAAAAAGACGACAGGGGCCAAAATTGGAACCCATGGGTGTTACACTGCAGCTGCTAACGCAACACGCGGTAAAAACACACATTGGTAGGAAAAAGTAAACCACTGCCACCAGCCATTAATTGTACAAAGGGTAACATAAAAATGTTACATGAGAAGGTAGACAAAGGGGATGCTAAGTAACCCCTCCAACACTCCACATAAGATGGTGTGTGCTGGGTTTACAAAGAGAAAAATGTAAGTAAAGTCAATTTCACTTTACTACTCTTGGAAACAGTAGTTTATCCAAGAGAAGGTATTTAAACCTTGGCAGAAATCCAAAGGACTTCTCTGTGCCACTGCACTGAAGGTGCTGTGTGTCACAATGTAAAAAGATGATTCCTATGGAGTTTGTCAGACTCCAAAACCAAAAGAACCATAGTGTTCAAATCAGAACAAAATACATGAGAGAGTGGGGAAAAAGGTCTCACGCTCTACAGGATAAAAATTAAAAGTCCTAAAGTCCAGCAAAAGAGCTGGGGGTCTCTAAGGTAGAAGGGAATTAGCACATTTCTGAGAATTCTCCCTAACAGGGAAGCTACGAGTCTCTTTTAGGAAGTGGCACAAGTGTTGTTTTGAGCCAACAAGTAGTTGTAAGGGTTTCAAACATCAATAAAAGTTAGAGAAACAGTCTTTAACAGACCCTCACTCAATTCAACCACCTAAGGGGAGACCCAGGGGATAACAGGCTGGAACATCACCGTTCAGGGATAGACAAAGGGGAGATTTGGCTGGGCGGAGAAGACTGCGAGGGGTACTGGGGGCAAAACAGGTATGTGTACTCACTGTTACCCAATTTTCTCAAGGACCACCATAGAAGCTCCTGAAATCGCTGGGGCTTCTATATTTGTTCCTTGGTTGCTTCAGGCGTCAGGTTTTTAGGTCTAGCTAATTTATGGTTTGAGGCCCCGTTGGCCTGTTTCTAGACACTAGATAGCTGGACACACAGCACACATCGACTTCGGGACCACCACTCCGTCAACAACCTGAGAGGACTCCCAGGACGCAATGGCGAAGGAAACTCGACAAAAAAGCCGGAAAACATCTTTGTGGTAAAAAAAAGAAACTGGTCCTGCAAGGCCCTTCTTTGTGGTGGAAAGCTGCAACTTCAGGGAAATGCTTCTGGTTACATACGCTGAGGATCTGCAGAGTCGCAAAACTCGACTCAGGGTGGCGACTGTTGCAGCAAAGGAGCTCAGGATGGTGTCTGACTATCCCACAGGATGATTCCTGGACTGTTCTGAGCGTTTACAGTGGCTGAATCGTCACGCTAATGTTGGGAATAGTTGTTTCCACTGGTCCAGGGGTTGAAGCACTGATAATGGTCTTCTTGAGATCTGCAGGGAGATGGGGGCTTTGCTGGGCAAGTGAAGATGGGGCAGCTCTCGATCTTCCAGCAATGAGTTCTGCATCTTCAGGAGGCCGCTCTCCTTCGAAGGGGTTTTGGCTCCAATTATTATCTGACAAATGGCTCCAGGAGTCCTCCTCTTATCCAGAATCCAGGCTGTATTTGCCCCAGGCCCACCAATGGCAAGCATCTACACCATTCAAACTTGGCTGGGGTTGTCTAATCCTGGACTGATTCTGGCCACTGTATCTGCCCAGCAACAGACACAGCTGGCAAGGATGTGGACTAGGTCCAGACAGACCCATCCCCCAACCACCGGTCACCCACAAAGAGACCGCCACTTTTCCCACAAAAGTGTAGCTTTTCCTGGAAAAGGGCTTACCATATATGGAAAACCTATAGAATGGCTAAAAGAACAGGCAACAACCTTGTGGCACAGACATTTTAGAGTATATGGCACTCTAACTGGCATTCAGCATTAAAATGCAAAAGTGCACAAGACTATCAAAAAAGCAAACCTGATAAAAGTAACTGCTGCCTCCAGCCCGTCGTGACCACATCATGCCAGTAACCACAAAGTGTCCCTGCCGCACTTCACTTAAGCGGATGTGTGTAGGGAAAACAAAACCAAGAACAAAACTATGAAGAACAAAGGTCTCCTGCACAGATAGCCATTGGGACTGATCAGTGCCCCCAAAACATACAAGCTTAGCAAGGACAGTGGAGCAAAAAGACTTCACTTTCAGAGGTCAGGACAGGCTCAAAGCAATAGCAAAAAGAAGTGTCCCTGATGGCTCATGCAGGGAAAGCAGAAAAAGTAAGAATCTGCCACCCAGCGTCCTGCTTGCCCAAGCGCCTACCAAACTTTATTATATTGACACAACGGGCCTCATTACAAGTTTGCCGGTCCGGAAACAACAGTGCTGGTAAGCTTACCTGCACCGTTGTTTCCGGATCGGCAAACTACTAGTCTGCTTGCGGGTGCCGTTTCGCCCGCCAGGTCTGACCCTGGCAGGCGGAACGGCACCCGCCAGCAGACTTTAACAGAAGCACCGAAACAGTTATTAACAGTGCCGGTGCTCCCGTGGTCCCCATTCCCGTGGAGTCCTTTTGGACTCCACGGGAATGGGGATCAACATTTTACTGGGCACTGATTTGCCAGACTGCCGGGGCTGTAATACACCGGTTATTCTGGCAAGTCAGGCGACGGTAAATCATTACGGGTCGGGCGGCTACCTGCCTGTTTTTCCGGCACGGTTTCCGCTGGACTCGTAATGAGACCTAATGACTGCTGCCAGACTTGGCACACCATTTCTTCTAACTTTTCTACTTCATGTCCTCTGCATACACCATCCATTATGTAGCACTGCTGTGGTACACATTCATATAGTTGTACACCCCCCAGGAATGTGTTGTGCTGGAGTAAAGGAATTCCCTGCATATGACTCTTCATCCTTACGCTTGGAATCATGGCTGGATCAGCCTTTGATCCTGCCCAGGTCAGAAGCAGAGCGCTCTGCTGCCATAAATGCCATGCATTTCTTTGATACAGCCTGGGTCTGATCGCAGCCACTGCTGTGAGCTCACTTGGGAATCTGAAGACCTACAGGGAACCCATTTTAAGTTTTCTGCAGCTCCTACTTCTGAGGGCATGTTATTTTCACAATAGTGGAAATCGCATGGAGCTCAGAGATATAAGGCAATTCACAAGCCCCTTTCCTTACTTTCAGGGTGGGAGAAGGGGAATCTGGTGTCTTGAACCTAGTTTCCTGGCTGTTTTACAGTGTTTTTCTGCAGTGGGTTCGATTCCCATTGTTGTACACAGAGCTTGACATTGTGCCTACTTTGTGCTTAGCTTTGTCCTGTTGTCCCTTTTCTGTTAGGCGATTAAGGATGAGACAGACGGGCTGCATGAGGAGCTTGAGTTCATTCGCCTCTTGGGGACAGACCTGATCTTCGCTTGTGGAGAGACTGAGAAGCCGGAGGTGAAGAAGAGCATTGATGAGGTAGGCCTGCCCACTGCAAGCTTCTTAACCATCATCCTTGCCCATGTTCTGTACTGATAGCCATGTTCCCTGCCTTGGCCCACTCTGTACCCATTCTCAACTGCCCTTCATTCGACTACAGCCTCTGTGTACTGATCTGCACCTGAAATGCCTTCCCACACACTATATTGCTAGATTGGGTATTTATAATGCCCCTATACACAGTGTGTTTGACCTGAATGTGCCCTGGCCATCGCCCACCAGGCCTCACCCACTTCTGTATTGAGTGCAGAATGCCCACCTTATCTTGCTCCACAGCTCCTTAGTTACTTCTAAGTCTGCTTTCTCTTTTGATTGACACGCACCAAACCCTTGCCAATCTCGTCTGTTTAATGAGTGACACTTGACATCCTGCTCTGTCTACTGTGTCTCACATACCTTACCCTGCTCTAACCATGTGCGACTTGCCTTGCTTGACAGCATCATCTATGCTGAACCTCACATGCACTGCCATTTGTCAGAACGTTCCTTTACTCGACCTCGCATGCACTGCCCTTTGCCAGCCTGTTCCTTTACTCGACCTCACATGCACTGCCCTTTGCCAGCCCGTTCCTTTACTCTGCCTCGCATGCACTGCCCTATTCCAGCCCGTTCCTTTACTCGGCCTCTCATGCACTGCCCTTTTTTAAGCCTGTTCCTTTACTCTGCCTCAAATGCACCGTCCTTTACCAGCCCGTTCCTTTACCCGACCTCTCATGCACTGCCCTTTGCCAGCCTGTTCCTTTATTCAACCTCTCATGCACTGCCCTTTTCCAGCCCGTTCCTTTACTCGGCCTCTCATGCACTGCCCTTTTTTAAACCTGTTCCTTTACTCAACCTCACATGCACTGCCCTTTTCCAGCCCGTTCCTTTACTCGGCCTCTCATGCAGTACCCTTTGTTAAGCCTGTTCCTTTACTCTGCCTCAAATGCACCGTCCTTTGCCAGCCCGTTCCTTTACCCGACCTCTCATGCACTGCCCTTTGCCAGCCCGTTCCTTTACTCGACCTCTCATGCACTGCCCTTTGCCAGCCTGTTCCTTTACTCGACCTCTCATGCACTGCCCTTTGCCTGCCCATTCCTTTACTCGACCTCACATGCACTGTCCTTTGCCAGCCTGTTCCTTTACTCGACCTCACATGCACTGCCCTTTGCCAGCCCGTTCCTTTACCCGACCTCTCATGCACTGCCCTTTGCCAGCCTGTTCCTTTATTCGACCTCTCATGCACTGCCCTTTTCCAGCCCGTTCCTTTACTCGGCCTCTCATGCACTGCCCTTTTTTAAGCCTGTTGCTTTACTCGACCTCACATACACTGCCCTTTGCCAGCCGTTCCTTTACTCGACCTCACATGTACAGCCCTTTTTTAAACCTGTTCCTTTACTCAACCTTACATGCACTGCCCTTTTCCAGCCCGTTCCTTTACTCGGCCTCTCATGCAGTGCCCTTTTTTAAGCCTGTTCCTTTACTCTGCCTCAAATGCACCGTCCTTTGCCAGCCCGTTCCTTTACCCGACCTCTCATGCACTGCCCTTTGCCAGCCTGTTCCTTTACTCGACCTCTCATGCACTGCCCTTTGCCAGCCTGTTCCTTTACTTGACCTCTCATGCACTGCCCTTTGCCAGCCTGTTCCTTTACTCGACCTCTCATGCACTGCCCTTTGCCAGCCCGTTCCTTTACTCGACCTCTCATGCACTGCCCTTTGCCAGCCCGTTCCTTTACTCGACCTCTCATGCACTGTCCTTTGCCAGCCCGTTCCTTTACTCGACCTCTCATGCACTGCCCTTTGCCAGCCCGTTCCTCTTGACCTCTCATGCACTGTCCTTTGCCAGCCCGTTCCTTTACTCGACCTCTCATGCACTGCCCTTTGTCAGCCTGTTCCTTTACTCGACCCCTCATGCACTGCCCATTGCCAGCCCGTTCCTTTACTCGACCTCTCATGCACTGCCCATTGCCAGCCCGTTCCTTTACTCGACCTCTCATGCACTGCCCTTTGCCAGCCCGTTCCTTTACTCAACCTGTCATGAACGGCCCTTTTGCCAGCCCGTTCCTTTACTCGTCCCCTCATGCACTGCCCTTTGCCAGCCATTCCTTTACTCGACCTCTCATGTACTGCACGTTGCCAGCCTGTTCCTTTACTTTGCCTCAAATGCACTGTCCTGTGCCAGCCTGTTCCTTTATTCAACCTCTCATACACTTGCCCTTTGCTAGCCCGTTCTCTTATTGAACCTCACGTCATGCCGTTGCCAGATTGCATTATGTACTAACGCAATCATACCCTGCCTTCACATGCTATCTGTAATGGCATCTTATATACTGAGTGCCATGTGACTGCCCTCATCTGCTCTTTGGCTTTTTGTGCTGACCTGGTGCCCTTGCCTCTCTCACAGATGAACAATGCATGGGAGAACCTGAACAGGACGTGGCGGGAGCGGCTGGATCGACTGGAGGAAGCCATGCTGTCTGCAGTGCAGTACCAAGACGCTCTGCAGGTGAGCGAGCTGCAGTTGTACTCGGATAAGGAGATAGTGCGCATTGTTGGGAATGCCCTGACAAAGTATTGAATGAAATCCCCCAGAAAACTGTCTCCAATCTTCGAATGTTTACACTAGCCTCTTTGCCTGGAAGCAGTTGTTTTATTGCAGTTACTCTTTCTTGGGGCTAAAGGAACCTGGTACTACCTTCTTGAGTACTGGCTGTGCTGCAAAAATGGGTGGGATCCTTCTCTATACAGTCCTGGCTGGGGTGTATAAATAGGCCACTTCTTCATTCAGCAATGACTGGGCCGCACAGATGTGGCTTCTCCATGCAGTGCTGGACACAGGTCACTTTTGTATGTAGTGCTGGTGGGGATGCCCATACAGGTCGCTTATCTATGCCGTGCTTGAGGTGCTGCCCACACTCAGGCCACTTCTCTATGCAGTGCTGTTGGGCTACACGTGCACAGGTCAGTTCTATATGCAATGCTGACAGGGCTACACACTCAGTACATGTGTTTATGTAATGTTGTTGTACTGTACACTCACATTCACATGTTTCTTCTCTATCCAGTGCTGCACACACACCAGTCCCTTCTCTATGCAGTGCTGCGTACACATGTCACTTCTCCAATAAGTACTACAAGGCTGCACACAAACAGGTCCCTACTCAATGCAGTGCTGATGGGGCTGTACACTCGGTCCCTTCTCAATGCAGTGCTGGTGGGGCTGCACACTCTGGTCCCTTCTCTATGAAGTGCTGGTGGGGCTGCACACTCCGGTCACTTCTCTATGTAGTGCTGGTGGGGCTGCACACTCTGGTCCTTTCTGTGTGCAGTGCTGCTGCGGACTGTGCACACACGTCACTTCTCTATCATGGTATCCTTCATAGGGATTCAGTTTGTTTAAATATGGCCTGCTGACGCAGAGGATCTAAGAAAAGTGTTTTAATTATTCTTCATGCACAGTGAAGCTCTTTTTTTGTGTTTTATTTTTAAAAAGAGGTCTGAGATTTCTGCATAATCTTGTTAATAATGTAGTGGAGCTGCCTTGCAATATATAGTTATTCAATGCTAGCAAATCTGCGGCTAATCCTTTGCTGGAGAGAATGTGTTGCCTGTTTTCTTTAGAAAGAGCAGACTAGCTGAAAACAGCCCCCCTGATGAGGGTTTGTAGGACAGCCACTTGGTATTCACCGGCATCTTCTGCAGTCATTATTTCCATGCCCTCTTTCTGGTGGGACACACCAAGTACATCCTCCTGCTTTGAGTTCTGCTTGACACCCGATTCTGTAGGATACTTTGAATGAGTAGAGAAAGTCACTTGTTGTACCACGGGGTGTTTATCCGTTGCGAGCAATAGACTACTCCTCCTCTGGACTTTTTATTGCCGACGGGCCCCAATGCCCGTAATGTCATGCTCTCCTATTGGCAAAACCCATTCTCCACCTACTAACAAGGGGTCGAGGTGACATGGTTTAAACCATCTCCCAGTGCCTCACTAATCAAGCGTATCATGGGATGTCTGGCAAGCAACTGCCCCCTGGAGTTTCACTACTCAAAGAAAATGCACATTGATCAAGAATCCAGCTCTCACTCAAAGGGAATTATACTTTTTTAGCAAGCATCCCCCACTGGGTATCAGTAACCAAGAGATGCAAATGGGATATCGGTGAGACTGCTTCCTCTGAGAGTCTCGCTCCTATGGGAATCAGCGATATCGTGAAACAAACCCCTGTCCGCATTCTCGCTTATCAAAGCAATCACTGCTGCCAACGAACTAGACCCGAGCGTCGCCGCTTATGGGATGCACAGGTATTACAGTAACAGCCCACACCTCGGGTCTCATTACTCAAGGGTACAATGGGTATGAGATAATCATCCCCTGTGCTGAGTCCTATTACTTGAGGCAGTCTTTAGGTATTGAGGAACTAACCCCCACCTTGAGTCTCACTACTTGAAGGATGCACATTATGAAATAACGAGCCCTTGTCCCACTCGAGTCCTGGTGTTCAGAAAGTACCTCCTCACATCAAGTCTTACTACTTGAACTATGCATGTGTGTGAAATAACTGACCCCTATCCAGAGTCGCGTCATTGAGTACCCACCCCCCACCATGACTGTTAGTAGTTAATTGATTATGGGTCTCACTACTCAAGGGAATAATGGTTATTGATGAGCCATGCCTCACCTTCAGTCTCACTTCTTGAGGGAATAAGGTTGTTAGAGCAAGGTCCCATAGGGCCACTCCCTCCCGTCAGGATGTCTCCCCCGTTCTCTGGTGTTTGGGAGAGTCGTCTACAGAGCCCTCCCTGCCATATAAAGGGCATGTTTTCGATATGCTTGCGTCTGCCAGGCCATGAGACCAGGAAAGATTGCAGCCTTTTCCTTGGGTTTCCAGGCATCTCTAATTCCTGGATAATGAGCAGGGGCCGGGGCCTCCACATCTTTGCTAAACGCTCTCTGGGTGGGACACCTTGTGTAATGCTGTCTTGCTCCCTTGAGCAGCCAGGGCTCCTATAAGCACACTGCATTTCTTAGCAAGAGATACCCTCTTAAGCCTTCTCAGCCCAAAACCCCAGTTAATGATTGAGCATGCCTCTCCTCTGAGTGACCGTCTCATGTCTTGTTTCTAGGCAATGTTTGACTGGCTGGATAATGCTGTCATTAAATTGTGCGACATGTCACCGGTGGGCACGGACCTCGATACAGTGAAAGACCAGATCAACGAGATGAAGGTACGAGATCCGTCTGGATGGGTTGGTGAGGTGCATTCCCGGCATATGAACTGGAAAAGCGAGCATGTTCGGAATGATGGAAGGTTCAGGGTCGGCTGCTCATTGCTCCTCTGGGGCAACACTGTTTGTGTTGTTCTCTGCTTTTTTTTCTAAGGGTTGTTGTCGGAGCTTTGAATCTGGGAGGGAGGGGGGTGCTGCCCATGATGTGCTTACCCGGTATCCACCTGTTTGTGTGTCTGCCGGTAGAGGTTTATGTAAGAGAGTGTTACGAGAGTTTTTCTAAAGTCTACCTAAGTAAGACTTTATAAGACTATCATTTGGGCAATACAGAAACTCCAACTCTTAGTATAAGCCTGTACTACTCAGTACAGGCTTATCCTAGGAGGGAGAGAGGGCTGTAAGAAGGTACAAAGAACTTGTGGTATATACATAGGCCAAATAGACACGTACACACACTAGAGTTATATGGAAATAATGGTTTATTCTATATATACACAAGGCAAAGATCATCTTCAGATAAGGTAAGTTCTATCATAATCAGCAAACACAATAGAAGACCATGCAATGCACAGTGTAAAAAGATACGATTCAAGGATAACTAAAACACCACTGTTCGAATAGCTCCGGGTATTCTGTTTCAGGAATACAATGAAGCTACAGTCTTACATAAGCAGGTAAGCACAATTCAGAGCTTACAGCTACTTTTTAGAATGATATCAACAATTCAAAAGTAAGAACTCAGCAATCACTTTTCAGAATGGTCTTATGCAATAACTTTAGATCCAGGTCCTACATAAGCAGGTGAGCACAATTCAGAGTTTATAGTTTACTTTTCAGAACTTGGAAACTATTCTAATGTTAGTAATAACTTTCCAGCACTTTTCAGAAGGGCCTTATACACTTCTAAGCTAGGTAAGAACTGTGTTACACCTTTGTTCCAGATCCGTATGATAGAAACAACACCAACACAAGATACGTTACTATAGTAATCTTTTCAGAGAGCCTAGGCTTCAGTTGCCATTCCCTATCTAGTTCTGAGTCCCTTCCAGGGTCATAAGTAAGATTGAAAGACAGGCACAAGCCTTGGAAAAGTCAAGAGTTCCTGTGGAAATCTTCTGTAAGCAGTAGGTAGCATGTTTTGTGTAGTAAATGGATCAGGGACGTTGGAGATGTCTTCCTGGATACACCAGTGTTAGGCCTGGGCGAACGTGTATAGGCGAACTCCCAAACACATCAATTATCACCCTAGCAACACAGAAGCGGCAGAATGACCCTTGGTAAGTATTCTCAGGTGTCCCACAGTATCTGAAGCGTGATGAAGAAGAGGAAGCTGGGCGCCTTCATGATACAGCAGCTGTTGACCTCTTTGCCTGTTCCTTGGTTGTGGTGATGAAAGGAGGGACACTGGAAGGGATATCACAGCAGCAGTCGACAATGGGGGCTTCCAGCAAAAGATTCTTTGTGCTCTGTTAGGGAGAATTCTCAGAAATTTGCTAATTCCTCTTTACCTTAGAGACCCCCAGCTCTTTTGCTGGACTCTAGGACTTTGATTTTTTTTACCTGGAGAGAGCGAGACCCCTTTTTACCCCACTCTCTCATGTATTTTTATGTGATTTGAACTCTGTGTTTCTTTTTGTTATGGAGTCTGACAAACTCTATAGGCATCATCTTTTTACATCGTGTCACACAGCACCTTGAGTGCACTGACACAGGGAAGTTATTTAGATTTCCCCAAGGTTTAAATACCTTCTCTTGGATAAACTACTGTTTCCCAGAGCAGTAAAGTGATATTGACTTTAGCCGGTCAGATAGCACAGTGAGTAAAGCGCTCGCTTTCACATCCGTGCAGAGCCTGCTGATGCAGGTTCTAATCCCGGCAGGGCCAAACTCCGCCTTTCATCCTTCTGAGGTCGGTAAATGAGCACCACATACCGTGGAAAATAAGCAGCACTCAGATACCTGAGGGTTTGTAGCGCTATATAAATGCACAAACAAACTTACATTGTAACTTTCTAGACCCAGCACACACTATCTTACAATAGGGTGCTGAAGGGTTTACTTAGTATCCCCTTTGCCTAGCTTCTCATGTAACATTTTTTATGTTACCCTTTCCTCAATGAATGGCTGGTGGCACTGGTTTACTTTTAACTACTGTGGTGTGCATTTCCCGCGGGCTGCATTCACAGCTACAGTAAAGCACCCAAGGGTGCCATTTTTGTCAAAATGGCTGTGGTCTCCTTTGTTTGCCATTTCCTTTTGGAAAGGTCCTTCTTGAGATTTACTCTGCGCGCCAAACCAGGTTTGGTCCCTTTGTTCATTTTGTCTTTGGCGAGATTCACAAGTGAAGCCAGCCTCTGGCTCCAGGGTGTGTGGCGGGGGCAGGGAGCGAGGAAGGTATCCGACACTCCCTGTGTCAGGAATGCACTCTGTAGTGATTGGCCAACTGGCTGTCCTGCAAGGACAGTCATCCTTCTTGGTGACTGACAGCTAGGCTGGAATGAATGGGAGAAACCTGCATAAAAGGCAAGTCTTTTGGGTTGGAAGGAGAGTCGACCACTGGACGAAGGAATCCGAAGAAGAACTTGAAGAAGACGCCTGCTGCAACTTCTGGACCGTTGGTTTGCCCGGTGAAGCCCTGCTGCTGTGCTGAAACTCCAAATTTGTTTAGACTAGAGAAGCCCTGCAAGGACGACTTCTCCCCTTGAGTAAATGGGACCAATCAACTCCAAAGTAAGCCACCTGGACATCCTCTCTGAGCTGGTTGCAATTCCACTGCAGTTGCTGCTGGAACCAAATAGTCTGGGAAAGGAAGCCCAGATAGTGTGCGTTGCTTTTAAGTTGGTCATGAGCTCCAGGAAGATCCTCCGGACTCCCAGGAAGCAGGACTGACCGAGCC
Organism: Ambystoma mexicanum; assembly: GCF_040938575.1. Classification (NCBI taxonomy): domain Eukaryota; kingdom Metazoa; phylum Chordata; class Amphibia; order Caudata; family Ambystomatidae; genus Ambystoma; species Ambystoma mexicanum. The sequence continues at coordinate 18,528,283 of NC_090934.1, read as the reverse complement.
TGGGCCACCTCAGCAGAGTAATGGACCCCAGATGCAAGGAAAGCCCTTCTCGACAGCAACAGTCTCGACAGAGTCTGCTGTGTTGCTATTTGCTTTGACGCAAGGAGCAGAAGCCGCGAAGTGCTGCTGAATAGAAGTTGGTCTTTTTCTGTCGCCGATCTTCCCGTTGCAGTGCAGGAGTCCTCCAGACATCCTCCCTCTTGTCCCCACGATTGAGGCCCAGGAACATGGATTTGCAGAGCTGCACAGGAACAGAAGCCAGCCAAAGCCCTTTTCTTCTAACCAAAGGTACTGTACAGTCTAAGAGAACTTACCTCTTGTTGTAACCTTACTTGTACTTTGCTGAGACTTTTCTGGGTTGCTCTGTAGAGTTGCTAACAACTTCTTTACTTCACAAGCCTAATCAGCTTGTGGCCCTGCTTTGATTTCTTCTTTTCTACAAAGACTTCTAAAACATTGTGCAAGACTTTTTCATATCTACCAGAAGTATTTCAGCTCGCCTAGACTTTTGCCTAGCCTGGCTCCCTGAATGAGTCTTCTTACCTCTGTCATTGTGTTTGGACTTCCTTGCTGGAAGGGGTTAATTAACTTTGCAGTGGGGTTTATCAAAAGTACTTACCTCCTTAAGAATATTTGTGTGATGTCTTGTTCTGTTCTAATAACCTTTTCGAAATGCAGTGATATATTAATGTCCACAGTGTCCTAGTTACTAAAGTCACCTGAGGGTGTAGGAAGTGTCTGTGTGCCATCCCAAAAGGGTACCTACCGATTTAGAATATTAAGAGTGTGTTTTTGGAGTGTATTTGTGTGTTACTATTATATTGCCCCCTTCTGAAGAAGGCTTACTCTGACTGTTAAATAAATTAATAATTGTTTAATCAAGAAACCTTGTGTGTAAGAGTTTAATTGAATACTTGTCACTGTGAATCTCTGTGTAACTCCCCTACAGCTCACATTGACCCCTCTTGAGATAAGCCTGGCTGCTCAACACGCTACCAACCTGTGTAGTATAGACTTATGCCAAAGGTTGGGATCCTAATGCCAGGAGGTCAGGGTTGTTGTAGTGCACCCAAAGGGTACTGCATACGATCTTGCCTAACATGCTCCAATGCTGATCTGTGGTTTTGGTGCCTTTTCCAGGACACCAGATGAAGAACGGTTACCTCCTGATCGATTCCTCTCGCCTGCTTGTTCAAGCACTTGGATGAGGTGACTTTGAGGGCTCTAATCTTGCTTCTGGAGGTCCAGCAGGAGTCCACGAAGTTTCAGGAGGATTAGTTGTTAAGAAGACAAGGCACTGTACTTGGGGTGGGGGTCTTAGGGTATTGGTAGTTTTCAGCCCAGGAAGATTGCAGCACGTTGTGGGATGGCTTGTCTTTCAAGTTGTCTTAAGGTTGATTGGTCACATCAGCCCAAAGGAGGGAATCATCCTCTTCGTAGCTCACCTGACGCTTGGAAGGAGGGGGTAGTGCAGCAGCAGTTACACCGGAGACATCTCTGGTCATCTGGAAGTGGCTGCGGACGTCTTCCCTCTTCTTGCTCATTGGTTCTTCTGTTCCAGTGGTCAGCTTGTCTTCAGCTCCAAGATCGAGGCCATTCATCCAGGAACCCAGCCAATCAGCACTCATGCTACATTCCACCTTCGGAACGGCTTCCAGCAGGCATGCCATTAGACAAAGGGCTGTGTAGTTTCAGACTCTTCACCTGTTTCTTGTCTTCACATACACTTTCGAACCTCTGCGGACTACACAGAAAATCAAACCAGGCACTCCTCCTCCCAGGACAGCAGAAGACTGATCAAGAAAGGACAAGTACACTAGAAATGGCAAAAAAAGAAAGAAGCCTCCATTTGTGAACAATGGTGACCCTTCTGTGCATTACCGCAGCTGGGTTGGCAGCGTGCGCGGAAAAATAACACAGAAGTCTGTAGAACACATCCACTGTCACTGTAACAGAAATGGCACAGGAGCAGTGAGAAAGGGGATACCATGTAACCCCTCAGCACGCCACATAGGATGGTGTGGGCTGATCTCACAAGATAAAATGTAAGAAGGATAAAAAGTATCCCTCTGCCCTTGGGAACTTGGGTTCCCACAAGGAAAATAAAAGAAAATAGAAAGGGAAGCCCAAAGGGATCCCAGCGGCACTGCACGAAAGGTGCTGTGTGCTGCAAAAGGAAATTCTAGATGACATAGACTGCTGGAAGCAAACAGGACTCCAATGTTGTAAGCGTATAAAAAGAGATACAAAAGGTTTCCACAAACAGAGTAAAAGGAGGAGTGAGTGGAGGAAGGATTCCCACTCCCTCAGGATACATACCAAAAATCCATACGCCCAGCAACGAGTGCAGGTGGTTTTACAGGTGAAGGGAATTAGGAATAGGAATTAAAATTCTCCCTAAGAAGGGGATTGTTAGGGAGATGTTTCCCTCTGCAGATCTTTCCCTCTCTGTCATGAGCCTCCCAGCACCACTGCTGGACTCTCTGGGATATACATCAGACTCCAGAGGTGAATGAGACCTTCTTGCCTCACCCACCTCCTGCATGTATTTTGCTTTTGGGTTCACTGGACCCCTCTTAAAGGGTTCCAGTGGAGGGGAGATCTCGCCCCCTAGTCTTTTGAGGCTCATGCTTTTCATATGACAGCAGCCCCACCATAGGTGGAATGCTACAGAGACCCCCAGGGTCCCTATTGCAATGTAATTTTGGGTTCTCTGGGGTGCCCCCATTGCAGGAGTAGGCACCTCCTTTTTGTGACTGTTTTTTTCTAACCATTTCTGCACAAGCCATCCTCAATGGAGTGCTTTGGGGACACTTTGTATCCCCTTAACTTTTTTCAAAGTGACAGTATTGTTACTTTCAAGGTATCCGCTGAACAGGCCGGTTGCAGTGGTTACTTTGTATTCTATTTTTCAGACACATTGACCAAGGCTGCTGTTGCAGTCGTGGTAATGCACTATACAGACCATATACTCGAAATGACTCCCCTTGTTGTTTTAAGTCCTGTTCAAGAAGTCCTGGCCTTTGTTGGCCATACTGTCTCCTTCCCAGGTGGGGGAGGGCCCTTTCCTTTCATGCACTTTTGCTGTTTTCTTAGAGAAAGCCTGCAAAGGTTCTCGTTTGTGTGTGCACTAGCAGGGAATGAGGAGTGGTCTCCCAGACCCCAACACACGTTCCTCCAGGATACAGATTGTTGCTGGGAAAGATTCTGGAAGGCTGGCTGGCCCCCATTGGACCGCTAAGTTTGAATGTTGCTTGTGTCCCTGATGGAGGTTTGGTATCGCTCCCAGCCCCTTTTCTGGATATAATGTGACGAACCGGACCTATGAACACAAGTTGACCACTGGACCAGAAGAGATCAAAAGAAGATGATGATTGGGTGACGCTGGCTGGAGGTCTGCACTAGTGACCAGTATTTGTTCATGGAAGACCTCTGCAAGGCTCCTTCCTCCCTTAGACTGGTGGGACCAACCAGTCATCTGTCCTTCTCGAAGTTGGTCGCCAGTTTTCCACTGCCTGAGTGTGCACTGCTGCATGTGCCCTGCAAGACCCGAAATTAGCTGCCTTCCATTGCATGGACTTCTGGCTGACAGAATTGGCTGGAACTCGATGTGGGCATCTTCAAGCCTCTGCTGGGATCCACAAATCTGCTTTACTACCTTCCATTAGAAGACGTGCCTGCAGGGCGACTGAAGTTCGACTGTCGAGTTGCAGAGTGTCCCCTGACCCTGTCTGGGGTTTTTGCAAGAAGTGCATCTGTGAAGATCTCCCAGGTGGTCCCGCCTTCATTGTGGAACTGAATCCAGATAGCCTACCTTCAGTCTGGTGCCACAAGAGGCTTCTAATGACAACTGGGCATTACTGACCTTGAACCAGCAACCCGGTGACCCTGCCCGAAGACTTCAGCGGAGAGCTTTGATTCCCCAGCGATTTGCTATCGCTTGGGCCTGTTCCTAACTTTTTGAGGTTCTGGGGGCTTAGATTGCTTGTCATTTGACCTGCCCCCTCCCCATAGGGTTTGCATTGTGCGCAAAGTCCTGCTTACCTTCTGACCCACAACTTCTGTGGGTCCTCCTCAAGACTCCCATTGGTGGTAGCTGCTCCTCTTCAAACCGGAACTGGATTTAAAGGGGAAGTTCACTCAAAATGTTATTGTCCCAAAAGATGGGCAATAATCAAAAAAAAATAATCAAAAATATATAAAACATTTTTAAAGAAAGTTCCTATGTACAATTTTGAGCAAATGAGGCTCAAAGTCTTTACATGGGGGTATCCATTTTGTGACTTGAAGCAGCCTCCTCTGTTCATGTTAAGCTCTGCTATGGCGGCAATAATCAAACAGCAAAAGCCCCCTACTGGGCGCTTTTACTTACTGCTGCTAGAGCAGAGCTTAACATGAAGAGAGGAAACCTGCCTTCAATTTCATTTTGTTTTCTGTGCTCCCCAAGTCCACGGAAGCATAGAAAACGTAAAATGAAATGCAGAGTAATTATAAATACTTCGCCGGCTGCCGGCGGACTTTTCATAATTGCTGCGACTTTCTTTTCTAGTTTCCCGTGCCTGGACTTGACTAAAAAGAAAACCACAGAAAGCCACTGTAATGCCACTGCGATCATAAATACAACGCGGTTGTATTTAGAATTGCTGTGTTTTTCTTTTTTAAGTTTCCCGAGCTCTCCCGAGCTGGGGGAGCCCGGGCTTAAAAAGAAAACCACAGACGACATAGATCCAACAACGTTGTATTTATAATTGCCGGTACTTTCCCTTTGAGTTTCCGGGGCTCCCCCGGAAAGCCACTGCAATCATAAATAAAAGCACCTAACAGCAGCAGACGGGAACCTGAGTGCATTCTCTGCTCTCCGGCAATAATGAAGTAAAAGCCACCTACTGGTAGCTTTTGTGTATTACAGCTGGCTGGCATTTGCTTCATTATTGCCGCAAGGGCAGAGCTTAACACAGGCACAGGAGGCTCATCCATTTCACAAAATGGATGACTCCTAGTGCTTGAAATATTTGAGTTTGAGCCTCATTTGCTTAAAATTTGATATAGGATCTTTGTTTAAAAAATGTTTTAATATATATTTTTGGTTATGGCCCATCTTTTGTGGCAATAATATTTTTGTTTGCACTTCCACTACTTAAGTCCCAATCTTTCATTGATGTCTGTTAGATAGAATTGCATTACTGTGCTATATTCTCCCCACTGCAAGCCCCCCAGCTTTTTTTGCTGGACTCTTGGATTTTTGATCAGTTCTTTTGAGTGAGGGGTACCTTTCTGAGATAAGAAGGTCCAGACCCATTCCCAGACCCCCTAGAAGAGCCATGTGAAGCTTGTATCCTGGCAAGCTCCAACTGATGTTCTCTACCTTTCTGCTTCTCCACCCTCTCAAAGTCAAGCTTCGCGCACAAGGTTTCAGCTTTTGAGGTGGCAACAGAACCCTTTGGAGAAGAATCATCATCATCCTTCTCAAGTTAGGGCCCAAGGCCTGAATTCAGAAGTGGTGGCTTGACACGTCATGAAGCAATTGAGTCTTTCTGACAATATACCCCTCAAGAGTACAAAAGGACAGATTGAGGTGAGTATTGCCCGAAAATATTTGGTACACCCTGGTACTCCAACAGCAAGCTGCAAAAGAAAATATCCAAGTATTAATACACAGCTCAAGACAATGAGGTCACAAGGCAAGAGAAAGAGCTACTACTCACAAGTAAGAATAATGGATTGGGCCGAGGTTTCCAAGCTATACTGGTGAATATCCTGGAACAAGAGAGGTAACTATTACTGAGGGTAACAAGGTAGGTAAGAAGAGTAGTTTGCTTACCAACAAGAGGGTGTTGAGTGTTCTGGCGTATTCTGAAGGAGGGATCTATGGATTGGAGGTGTAATCCAGGAAACACAAAGTCTTGTTCCCTTTTCCCACCGGCACAAGGATGCCTAAACAAGTCTTTGGTCCTTGTGCCGTTGTGCTAATGTCCCTTAAGTTCTTTAGAGTCTTTAGGCAAAAGACGGAGGGAACAAGCGACGAACAATTGAGGATTTCCGGCTGCGGGATGATCCCGAAGGGGTAAGCAGTCCAGCAGCGTTCTGAAATGGCAGGAGAGAAGATGCAGCTGGTTGGGGCAAGAGCAGTTCCGTAGGCGTTCCTATTTGACAACAGGTAAGACAGTAGAGGAGGGCTTAGGCGAGTGCAGTCCGTAGGCGTTCCGGTTTGGCAACAGGTAGGACAATAGAGGAGGGCTTAGGCGAGTGCAGTCCGTAGGCGTTCCGGTTTGGGAACAGGTAGGACAATAGAGGAGGGCTTAGGCGAGTGCAGTCTGTATGCGTTCCAGTCCGTATGCGTTCCGGTTTGGCAACAGGTAGGACAATAGAGGAGGGCTTATGCAAGTGCAGTCCGTAGGCGTCCGGTTTGGCAACAGGTAGGACAATAGAGGAGGGCTTAGGCGAGTGCAGTCCGTAGACGTTCCGGTTTGGCAACAGGTATTCAGTTCAGCAGAATCATTAGACGAGGTAAGGAAGTCAAAAGGACGGACCAGGGAATCAAAAACCAGGACAACAAAGGTAACAAGATACGATGCTATGAGAATACAAATTCAGAAGCAGCACCGTGCAGTGTGGGGGGGGCTTAAATCCTGAATCAGCTGATTGCATGCACGGCACGCCGCTGTAAACTTGAATGCATACGTGTATGCAATGGGAGCCAGCCTTTCCAGGGAAGGAACGCCTACTTCTGGACGAACGAATGCTCTGATGGCTTAGTTTGAGACCCGAATCCATAGGCATACCAGGGGATCTATTAGAGGAGCGGGAGTGTTTCCTAATGTGTGTACCTGATTTAAGACATGATAGAGAGGAATCCAACAGAACCCTGAGACCTCCCCCCTACTCCCCTAAATGGTGGCAGTAGCAGTAACACCCCCTGCTTCACCATTGGAAGGTAAAGGCACAATCCATATTTCTCAGTATTAAATCCACTTTGTTGCCAGAGGTTGGAAACCCTCTTTCAACACACAATTTCTTTAAGGGATCAACCTTAGAAGCATTTAAAGTAGCTACATTGAATGTTTCCATTATTCTCAGTACAGTAGGTGACTGTTCTATTACCAGGAAAATCAAATCTCAGTGTTCTGTTTAACTGTAGACCAGACACTGCACCAGTGTACAACACTGGGGTACCATAGACCTTATTCTCACAGCTGCACACCAATTTGTTAGAATGGATTTCTAAACTCTAACCGGGTGGACAGATATTTTGGAGGCCACCCTTGTTATCTGCGGGTTTGGCCAAACCATTCAAGGTAGCATGGAGAGAGGTCAAGGCAAAATCTCAGGAGAGGGGAGTGGGGTCAGGGGTCCACAATGAGTCCACACAGCGAAACAACAAGGATTATACCTATACAGTTAGTTATTTTTATATTAGTAAATGAGTTCAAACAAAGAAACTTTTCACCCGCATGGATTATACAGCAAAATACAATGTTATATCAATAAAGTCAGTAAAAATGAATACATTTATGCAATAACAAAAGAAAACACACAAAAGACACATGTCCCATCATTAGGAAATTGATAATAAAAGCACTTTGAATGGATTGTGTGCTCCAACATATTCCACATCTTTGACATGTAATGTCCACAGCTGTGTACTTTGGACATTTTTCGGCAGAGGGCGTCCTGCGTCGCTGGCGTTGGGTCGATGTCCCTCGAAGGCCTGCGTCGAGGGTGGCGCCCCCGGATGTTATAAATGGGACACACGGCGCCCGTAGCCTCGGTTCCGCTTTTTCGCAAATGTGTTTACTCGTGTATTCCTCGTGAATATGTCTTCTTCTTCGACCCCTCCGACTCCGCGGTCTGGCTTTAAGACTTGCCAGGACTGCAAGTCTAAGATGTCGATTACAGACCTGCATTGCATTTGTTTGTGGTGTCTGGGCAAGAGTCATGACACCGAGGACTGTTCCAAATGCCAGTCGCTGACTGCTAAGGCCTTGCGGGAGCGTAAGGGGAAGTTACAGGTAGGTAGGGGTTCTAAACCCAGTACGTCCCGTAAAGCTGCTAAGGGGATTTCCACCGACGATTCGAGGGGCGACTCTCCTCGTCGGAAGGAGTCCAGGGATCTCGGTCCCAGAGTGGTTCCCGCCATTCCTCCTCGTCTGGGCATTCTCGGAAGCGCAGTCACCGGTCGCCTTCCCCCTCCTCCTTGGAGGATGGTGCTGCGAGGAAAGTGGCTTCTCCCATTAAGTCCTCGACTCCGGAGGAATAGGCAGCCTTCAGGGAGCAGATGCTGCCGATTTTTCAATCCCAGGGCACAGTTCCGTCCGTGCCTTCGGAAGAAGCCAGCAGGGAACAGTCTCGGTCCGTGGCTCGTGTACCTTCGGGCTCAGGTCCTCGGCACGATACTCATTTGGAACCTTCGAGGTCCTGTTCGGACAAGGTTCAGGTTGATCGCCAGAGACGTGCTGCTTCCAGGTCTCGGTCTTCGTCCCTGGCGAAACCGCAGTAATCAAGTAAGGGCTCGAGGTCAGCGTCAACTCCGTCGGTGTCGTGTCCGTCGGATACGGATGTCGAAGCTTTACCTTCACACCAACCCTCTGTGCCGTTGTCGAAGCCTTCGGGCCTTTTGGCCAGAATTTGCCGAGGGAGGTCCCTGGGACTGTGGATCCTCCAAGGAAGGCTACTTCCAAGTCTGTGAAGCCTCTTAAGCATTCCAGACCCTCTTCTGTCCCGAGGCAGGAGTTCTTTCTCCCTCTGGATATCTATGAGGATGAGAAGAGGTGAGATTTGGAATTTGACCCTATTGAGCCTGATGTGGCTCCTGTCTTTTCCGGGGACAGTCAGTTGGAAGAGTTACGTCAATCTCTTCACGATGCCAGTGGCTTGGATACTATGCCTGGGGCTCATGCTGAGTCATTCTAAAGGAGACTGATGGCTAGGGTCACTGAGTATCTTGATTGGTCTAGTCCTCCAGAAGCTTTTGTTCAGGATGATTTAACTGATATTTTGGATCAAGGTCCGTCCTCTGACACAGTGTTACTTTTTCATTTGACGTTGCAGAAAAGGGTGGCGGCTGCTTGGCAGACACCGGAATCTCTTCCGTCGGTTAACAAGTCGTTAAATAAAAAATACAGCCCTTCCAGTAGCGACCCCAGCTACCTTTCCTCTCACCCCACTAATGAGGGTTTGGTGGTTCAGGCGGCTACAACCATCCTGGAGACAGGGGGCGTACCCTACCATCCCTCCTGATAGGGACGACAAACGCTTCGATGGTTGGGCATGCAAGGTGTTTTTTGCGTGGAGTATGGCGCTAAAGTCGGCTAACTCCACTTGTGCCTTAGCAAGATTTTCACACACTCTGTGGAATTGTGTTTCTCTAGCGGCTGAGCATATACCCGAAGGGGAAGAAAGGGATGGGTTCCTTGCTCTCATGCAAGATGGTAAGGATGCTGTGTGTGAATCCCTTCAGTCAGGATTGGACACGGCCGACAGTGTTAGCCGGTCCATGGCTGCGAGCACCGTTATACGAAGATGTGCGTGGCTGCGGAAGTCGGGTTTTGCTCCGGATGTGCAAGCCTGTCTTTGGAACATGCCCTTTGATGGCGCGCATTTATTTGGCTGCAAGGCTGACGAGACCCTTGAGAGGTTGCAGACCTCAAAAGCTGCGGCTAAATCTTTGAGCACAGCTATGCGTCAACCTCTGCTTTTTCATCCCAGGGGACAGTAGTGGAGGGGAGGTTCCTTTCGTTACTACTCCTCTTTTGGTAGGACGAGAGGAGCCGCCAGTCAAAGGGGTCAACGTAGAAGTACCCGCAGTGGTCGCGGAAATAGGGGTTCCAAAGCCGCTCAGGCAGCTGCCTCTTTGCCTTCAGGCACTGCCGCAGCTGCTCCAAAACAACTATGAGGCCATGTTCCATTGTTCGCCAGTTGGGGGCAGACTGTCTCAGCATCTCAAAGAATGGCGAGCTATTACTTCGGATGCGTGGGTTCTGGATACATTAGCCCACGGCTACTGCCTTCCATTCCTAAAGCAGCCTCACGACAATCCACCGGGGACTGTCTCTTTGAAGCTTCCGGATCCGCTCCTTGTGCAGGAAATCTTGACCCTGCTTGAGAAAGCCGCTATAGAATTGGTGCGTGTAGCAGAGAGGAACAAGGGATGGTATTACCCATATTTTTTGATTCCAAAGAAAGACGGAGGATTCAGACCCATCTTGGACTAGCGTTGGTTGAACAAACTTCTCAGGAAGGACAAGTTCAAGATGGTCACTTCGACTTCAGGATTGGTTGGTGTCGCTGGACCTACAGGATGCTTACTTTCATTTGCTGATTCATCCAAAGCACAGAAAGTACCTTAGATTTGCGGCTGGCAGCTCGCACTTTCAGTTTTGGGTCCTGCCATTTGGATTGACCGCCGCTCGAGGGTCTTCACCAAGCTAATGGTGGTGGTGGCTGCGTATCTCAGGTGAGGGGGGATTCCCGTCTACCCCTATCTGGACGACTAGCTGATCCATGCGCGTTCTCCCGAACAGGCGATGGATCATCTCCCTCCACAGGCTGGGCTTCTCCCTCAATTTCAAGAAGTCGCATCTGACACCTTCCCAACAGCTCCAGTACATTGGGGCTGTGTTGAACACGTCCTAGGGGAAGTGCTCGCCTCCTAAGGCGAGGGCTCATCACATTGTGCAGATGGTGGACAAATTTCAACATGCCCAGCATCTCCCGTCTTTCGAATTCTTAAGGTTGCTCGGCCTCATAGCGTCCTGCATTCCTCTGGTGCCAGAGGCCAGGCTGAGGATGAGATCCCTGCAATGGGTCCTCAAGGTGCAGTGGTCACAATTCTCAGGCAAGATGTCGGATCCCGTTCAGATTCCACTCTCGGTCTCACAGGATCTTCTGTGGTGAGCCAACAAGGGCAACCTGATGAAGGGGGAGCCTTTTTGGCAACCGTGGCTGGAGGTGACCGTAGTGACGGACGCTTCCCTCACAGGATAGGGAGCACATGCCGACGATTTGACCCCTAGCAGTCGTTGGTCTCTGTCGGAGTCCAAACTCCACATCACCCTGTTAGAACTGCGGCCCATCAGGCTGTCCCTGAAGGCTTTTCTGCCGTCTGTGCGGGGGAAGAGTGTCCTGAACATGACTGACAACACAGTGACCATGCATTACCTCAACAAAAAAGGGGGGGTAGGGTCACTCCCGTTGTGCAGAGAGGCGATGCAGCTCGGGTTCTGGGCAATCCAGCAGGGAGTATCACTCTCGCCAGTACATCTGGCCGGGGAGGAGAATGCGGCGGCAGATGCTCTGAGCAGGCAGAGCACAGCTCTCACGAGTGGGAGTTGGCTCAGGAAGTCCTTCTGGAGATTTTCGCCCTTTGGGGAACCCCACAAGTGGATCTCTTCACGACCAGTGCCAACCGGAGGTGCGAGAGATTCTACTCAAGGGAATTTCCTCCGAAAGGAGCCTTAGGAGACGCATTCGTCGTGGATTGGTCATTCCCACCTCTGTACGCGTTTCCTCCGGTCCCTGTCATTCCTCAAGTGTTAAGGAGGTAGCAGAGGTTTGGATCTCACATGATCCTCATTGCTCCGATTGGGCCAGGATAGCGTGGTACCCGGACCTTCTAGAAATGTCCATGTGACCTCCACGCCGCCTTCCCTACCAAGAGGATCCTCTCTCATGCGAGGGGGTGGGGGAGTCAGGTTCTCCATCCAGAGATATAAGGATTGGGACCTCCCGGATGATGTATTGGAAGTCTTGCTTTCGGCCACGCGACCGGCAACCAAATCCCTGTACCATTGGCGTAGGTTTTGCGACTGGTGCATTGGACAAGATGTTGATCCTTTTCAGTGTTCCATTCCCATGGTTCTGTCTTTCTTGCTTTCTTTGGCCCACAACGGTCTTCAAGTAGATACCATTAAAGGTTACCTGACGGCGCTGTCTATCTTCAAGCGCTCATCTGAAGAATGTTCTTATTTTAAGATTCCTTTGATTTCCCTATTGTTAAAAGGGCTCACTAATGTGTTCCTGCCGTCCCTGTTTCAAGTGCTGGTTTGGGATCTGAATTTGGTCTTGAAATTCCTGATGGATGCTCCGTTTGAACCTTTGTACTCTTGTCCTTTGAGATTGTTGTCTTTCAAGACGGTTTTCTTGGTTGCGGGTACATCCGCTCGCAGAGTGAGTGAATTGCAGGCACTTTCATGTAAGCCGCCCTTTACTGTGTTCCACAAGGATAGGGTTGTACTGAGGGTACGTCCTTCCTTTCTACCTAAGGTAGTGTCTGAGTTTCATTTAAGCCATAAAGTGGTACTTCCTGCTTTCTATCCTCCTCCTCATCCTGGTAAGGAAGAGGAGCGACTCCATAGGTTGGACCCTAGGAGAGCTCTGAGCTTTATATTTCTAGGATGTCCAGGGTCTGAGTGGACGATCAACTCTTTGTGGGATATGCTGGACACTGATTGGGCCAGGCTGTTACCAAACAGACCTTGTTACAGATTGGCGGGCAAGGACTCTCCTGAAGGGTTGCAAGCTCGTTCCACTAGGGCCGTGGATACTTTCACAGCGCTGCAGCGGGGAGTTCCTATTAGAAATATTTGTGACGCAGCGACAAGGGCTTCTATCCACACCTTTGTCAAACATTACTCCCTTGATACGCTCCATGGTCAAGATATGGCCTTTGGTAAGGTGGTTCTTTTTTTCTGCCATCTGATTGGGTATTCTAAATTCTTTTCCCTCCTCCATTTTCTGGTACTGCTTTGGGAGTCTGTCAAAGATGTGGAATACATTGGAGGACACAATCCATTCGAAGAACAAGTTACTTACCAACTGGTAACGTTCTTTTGACTGGATGTTCCTCCAAAGTATTCCACATCGCCCTCCCTGCCTGCCCCCCTGGAGAATTTCCTTTGCTATTGCAGATTAAATTCCCTCAAGGCTATGTGCAGTCAAGTAGGCATTGGGTACGTGCATGTCGCACTTTATGGAGGAAAACCCATAAACCAAGGCTACGGGCGCTGTGCGTCCTATTTATAACATCCGCTGATGTCGCCCTCGACTAAGGCCTTCGAGGGACATCGACCCGACGCCATCGACACAGGATGCCCTCTGCCGAAAAATTTCCGAAGTACACAGCTGTGGACATTACATGTCAAAGATGTGGAATACGTTGGAGGAACATCCAGTCGAAAGAATGTTACCAGTTGGTAAGTAACTTGTTCATCTAAACTCATCTAGAACCAGCAAGCACAATGAGCAGCTGGGCTTCCTAACATCCCTTTGTGGAAACCATTCCATTACAACATGCAGTGCAGCAAGACGCCATTTATTTGATTAGAATATATTGAAACACCCAACTGTCTGACAAAGTAAGAGCTTGACATTCCAGATGGTTTCAATAGTCCCTTTCTCATGGTAAAATGTACATGTTTAATTCCCTCCCTCGCCCCAAGAATCTCTTTAGTAGGAAAAAGATTCATTCGTAAACGTCAGAATTGAGTGCGCAAAAATGAACTGGGAAATTTATATAAATAATGAGGTATTACTCCAAAGGATCACACATCCAACAAATCCCCCGAGTATAAACGATATTTGCATACCTCTTCTTTAGTAAAAATGCAATCTTTTCTTTGCTTTCTGCGGGAAATCTTGCACTAATTCTAAGATTACATCATACAGGGTCATACGTTCTCCACACTTAGACACCCAGTTATTAAAAGGTACATTACATTTGTTCTGCATAATCTGTTTCAGTTGCCACCAGATCGAAGGTTCTTCCGCTGACTCAATTTTGGCCAACATGACCAAATGTTTCCAGCTCACTCAAACATCAATTGACAGTTACCCCAGCTCACATCGGATAACAGCAGCTGGAGCACCCAAAGGGAGTTTTTAAACTTTCCGCCAAAATATACCCTCGAGCCTAACCCAGTTAACATTTGTTGCTAGCAATAAAGTTTCTGCACCATAAGTGACTACCAGAACTACTTTCTTGTTGTGAAACTCTATTGCCGGGACAACGGAAAAGTAACCACATTTTTATTTATCTGAACAGTATAGGCTGGCAATGACATCTTTTTAGATTTCTTAGAATTGATGGTCTTGATCAAATTATTACCTTCAAACAAATGAAAGCCCAAATACACAAATTACACTTAGACAGTTATAAAAGTAACATATTTATTATAGGCACAGAAAACACATGAAAAAGGACTGCTAACAAGTAATATTATCACACAATACTAAAATACTATGCAACATATATACAGTCACAGAGGTTGATGCAGCACAACTCAATAAGCTCCCCAATACATGAAAGGAAAGGAAAGGAAAGGAAAGGCAAGGCAAGGCAAGGCAAATAAAATGCAAATGATTAGGGATAAGCACCAACTGTCCACAGGATTTACAGGTCTAACTTTACAAGTCCAAACCTAGGTTGTATGCGGCCTTGTGCCCAAAGTTCTGCACTGTTTTCTAAATCGGGGGAAAAAGTTAGGAGAGGGTTCCTTGGGATGTACGGAAGGCTCCAGAAGTTAGATCAGATAGTATTCTAGGGAATAAAACTGTCCCCAGCTTTCGGAATGCGTGCATGAACAAGCAATGACAAAGCCAAACTAATGTAAAACCTTTAAAAGGTGAGACAGGGGCTCAGGTAAGTACAACTGTAACTCACTCCCCATACTCTGGGTTCTCTTTGGACTTGGCAGGTCCTCAGAGGGTTGTCGGAGGTCGTGTTTTCACCATTTCCTCCGGACCTCTGTGCCCAGGATTTGCAGGTTCGAGTGAGTCCCCAGTCGGCCACAGATGCTGGTGCAGCGTGTTCCTGTTGAAGACTGCAGCTCACTCGGGTGCAGGCCTCCTCTCAGCATACGACTGGATTCAGGAAAGCGGTTTCTGGCGATTGTCACTGTTGCGGGTCGACAGCAGAGGACGCAATTGTCACGGTCGACGTCAACCTCATATCTCGGATCCTTTGGATGTTGGAACGCTGACATTTGGCAGAGACGTCCTCTGTAAGACAAGCTGGCAGTACCCAAAGTTCCAGAACGCTCCTATTGCAGTAGCCCAATTTTGTAGTTGGTCAGCCCACTCGATGACCCAGAGAAACTTCCAAAGACTGCAATTGGCTTGGACGCCTGCTCATCACTCTGGATGCAAGTGGTGGGAGGCATTAGGGGTGTAGCCCAGCCCACCTTTTCCAAGTGACCGGAGGGCAGCCTCTGCCTGCTTGCCCAAACCCTGGTAGATTATCAAGGTGCAGGGGCGGTTAACCAAGCTTGTCTGTTGAACCTTATGAGGCAGAATTCATGGTGGGAGGAAGCCCAGGAGGCAACTGTGTAAAGTGTTATGTAGCTACGAGAAAGGGGGATGTAATGTAGCAGGTTGCAACATACAAAAATCAGTATATTAAAATTGCAGAGATGGCGGGGGGCGACTGGATTTGTTGTGTTTATAGATGTGATATGAAATAGAGCACTGGATGAACGTGTGTGGTGCTAACTAAAAAGATGAATGATATAAGATGAGTTTCTGATGCTTGTTAATCTGCTTAGAATCATATGCTGTGCAAATGGCCCGACATCCAGTGGTAACCGCAGAGTATTGCATCTCGTCTTTCGGGGACCGAAAGGGGACGTTGGCATAGGCGTGTCTGTAACACTATCCCTATCGTGACATGTAGTGTACCCAAAATCCCTCATGCGCCGAGGACCCTCTGATTGTTTTATTCCACCCAGATAACTGGTCGCCCTGTTGCGGAGCTCTTCATAAGAGACATTGTTAACCCTTGTTTAATGACTTTGTCAGTTATTCCCCCTAAAGTCACTTCAACGGTGTTCGGATACTGCGACGAAGACTGCGGGAACTTTCGATGGCAGGGACTTCAACGCCTAAGATCCGGCAGCAGAGCCATCCATGTGGCCGGGCCCTCTGCCCGGCCTACACAGTAGGGAGAGTGGGGTTGGGGTGGTCATATCTTCCGCAATGTCTCTCCTCATTCCCCCTCTTTACCGTCTAGGTCTGGTCATCTCCTTCATTACCAATCGCTATGGAAAGGACACCATTTAGGTTTTGCCCCCTTGCAGGGTCAGATACCCGTGGAAGGACGAGTACGATAAGTGCAATAACTGTCTGCCCCTTGACCAAGACGAAGCGCGGTGCAGGGCCTGTAGACTCTTTCGACCTAAAACACTTAAGGAGCACTGCGTTAAGCGGTTGGCTGCCTACGGCATGTCATGGGCTGGATCTTCTTCCCCCACCGCCGCACCCGCCGCAAGTGACGGGGGCACTAGTGATGACCAAGCATCCGTTATCGGATGCCATCGACCTTACGACGGACACCTCTAGGTCCGCCACGCCCGTCCCTGACCCCACTAGGCCTGACGTGAGTCACGCTAAGGGGACAACACCCAGCGACAGGGGCGTACAAAAAAGCCACACTAAACGCACAACTCCAGCCCCGGTTTCAATGGTTCCACCGAAACAGGCAAAAGCACCATCAGGACCGCCGCAAATTTCGCCAGAATCCTCTGATCTTGAAGATCAACAGCCTTCCCCGCATCCCCAGCAGCGTCTTGCGAATGGGCCTTCAAAAATTAAGGGCGCTACCTCAAAAATACATTTGCCCGTCGAAGCGCGCTCAGCTGACGTTCCGACGCCCTCTAAGGCTCCGGTAGGAGAAAAAGCTACCGCTAGGTCTCCTAGTCTCTAGATAGGCGAAAAATCTACCGATAGGCCTCCTAGTCAGATGGCACGCCCTGCTTTGCCGGACATCGCATGAATTACTTCGGCAGTGGGGCTGACGGCTAAAGAGTCGATTTAAGCACAAAGAGCGGGCCGCGGACATGTCGAAAGAGGCGCCACAGCACCCTGCTGCTCACGAGGACTACGAAGACAGTCAGGAGCTTTTGTCTAGCACTATTAGTAACACATTTCGGCGTCATAGGAAGGAAAATTAAGATTTCCTACCTACTGACCCTTCTGGTTCGTCTAAATGGACCAGAGAGAAATTTGAAGGGTGCATTGACCATTTGGAAAGGTTTGTCTCACTTTCAGAGCACCCTACCCCCAAGAGACCTCGAGAGGATCCCCCTTCAGTGTCAACTTTGAGATTTTCTGGAAATGGAGAACTTACATTCTCAAGGACATTTCACTTCCTTCCACCCTGAAGATGAAATCCAGATGGACACATATCAAGACATTTACGATGAGGAAGAGGATACTACCTTCCTACAGGACTACACTGCAGAGGACCAGGCGGATGCCACGGAAAACTGTGAGGACACTCATCAGGTTGAGATGGAGCCATGGGCGCTCCCTACTCACGATCAGGACACAGATGTCCTATGTTTGGATTCCCCGTCTTCCACTCCGGCCCGCCCGGCTTCACCAGTAGACGATCAGATGGCTTTCAATGCCATTTTAAGGAAGGCAGCCAATTATTTTCAGATCGCCACCCAAGAGGCCATTCCTGAAAAAGATTTCGTGGAGGACATTCTTAAAGAGAAACCCCCTTCCAGCCAAGCCATTCCTCTCCTTATTCCATTAAAAGGAGATTGGCTCCTTCCCTGATCACACCAGCTCAGACCAGGGCAGTGAATCCAAGAGTGGAAAATTATTTTGGACATCGCCTACCGACCCTCAATATATTAAAAGCCACACCACTCCTGATTCTCTAGTGGTTACCACCACCCGGGGAAATGGGCAGGAGTTCCCCTTGCTACGGGAGAGGCACCTCCCAATAAGGAGTCAAAAAGACTGTACTCGTTGGGTAAACGAATTACCACGGGAGCTGCTTTTACCACGCGCATAGCAAACACTGCGTTGCTTGCTAGTTATGCCAATGCACAGTGGAACCTGATGAAAGAAGGTCTCCAGGAAGTGCCTGAACCCGTAAGAACCAAATTACTCGCTATCGTGGCTGAGGGCAAGCAGGTCAACCAAAATGTAATAAAAAACACCCTGGATACTGCAGAGACAGTAGGAAGGTCCCTAGCTCAGGGCACCCTGCTCAAACGACACACTTGGCTCCGAAACTGAGGCTTCAATGCCGGAAACCCAAGCAGCCCGTATAAATAAACCTATCGAGGAATCGAACCTCTTTAGCAAACCAGTCGACGATGCTCTAGAGACTGCCACAAAAGAGCATGATACTCTTCAGTCTCTTCAACAAATCACTCAGAAGCCCTCCCCCCAGAGGGGAAGCGGTTCCCGCCGCTCCTTTCAAGCCCAATCCCGTTCCTCACAGAACATGTATAATACAGGAAACAACTGGAACTCAAGTCAAGCATCCAGCACCCCGCAAACTGTCCACCTAGGGGTCAGCGACGCGGGAAGGGCAGAGGCAGAGGCCCCAACTCCAAGGGAGCCACAGCCTCTGGTCAGAAATGACCTACGGATTCAGGTCCCATCCCTTGTCGCCCCAGTCGGGGGCGCTTAACATCTTTCCTTTCGGCATGGGAGGGAGATATATCAGACCAGTGGGTTCTAAAAACAGTTGCCCACGGGTACTGTGTGGAATTCGCCCGACCCCTACAATTCAGACCACCCAAGACAAGACGCCTGACGCCAGATCTGAGAACCCTGAAGCAAGAGGTGGAAGTACTTCTGGAAAAGGACACCATCAAAGCCGTCCCTATTCTTCAGGTAAACAAGGGTATTTATTCAGTGTACTTCCTTGTACCCAAAAAGGGCCTCACCATGTGCCCTGTACTAGACTTGCACCCAGCGAACAAATTTGTCAAACCTCAAATGTCACCATGCGCCCTGTACTAGACTTGCGCCCAGCGAACAAATTTGTCAAACCTCAAATGTTTTGTATGGTAACTCTGCAGGAAGTAATCCCACTGTTGAAGCGGAGGGATTACATGGCAACACTGGACATGAAAAGATGATTACCTTCATTTTTCAATGTTGCCAGCGCACAGAAAATATCTAAGGTTCGTGATAGAGGACAAGCACTATCAATTCAAGGTCCTCCCCTTCGGCATTGCCTCAGTGCCGAGGGTGTTTACATATGTCCTGGTAGTAGCGGCAGCACATATGCGCAGACTAGCCGTCCCGGTTTACCCTTACCTCGACGACTGGCTCATAACTGGGGACTCTTACGAAACAAGCCTATTGAATACTCAGAAGACAATAGACCTCCTGTTCAATCTGGGATTCTCCATCAACGAGAAAAAATCCAGCTTAGACCCCAGTCAAGCCAAGCAATTTCTAGGGGCTCTAATTCGGACAAAAGACGGCCTCGTCTTCTCCCCCAACGAGAGGGTTCAGAACATGTTTTTTCAGATCGCTCAATATGTAGCCAGTCAGGAGGTGATGGTACGCAAGATCATGCGGCTGCTAGGTATGATGGGGTCATGCATATATTTGGTTCCCCACGCGTGCCTGCGTCTCATGCAAGAGTGGCTCAACAGCCAGTGGTGTCAGGCCAGCGGACAATGGGAAGATCTGGTAGTTGTCTCGTCAGCCCTTGTTCTCTCTCTGCAGTGGTGGTGGAGGGAAAACCTCTTGAAGGGGAAGTCCTTCACCACCCCCTGCAGTAGAAGCCACTCACATGACAGACGCATCTTTCACGGGGTTGGGTGCTCACCTGCTTCAGCTGACAGCGCATGGAGTGTGGTCCCCACAAGTAGCATCCAACCATATAAATCTGCTAGAGCTGTTAGCGGTATTCAAAGCACTGAAAGCCTTTCAGACACAGCTACAGGGGAAGACATTTCTGGTCTTGATAGACGGCACCACAGCCATGTACTACCTAAACAAACAGGGGGGCACACACTCTCCAGGGCTATCCAAGCTGTCCCACGACAGTTGGATGTGGGCTCTCAAACACAAGATGTTCCTACTGTCCCAACACGTTCCAGGAGAACTCATCTTCTAGCGGACGTGCTCAGCAGAGATTTCCCATTGCCCGTAGAATACGAATGGCGTCTGCACGAAGACATCGTCTCCAACGTCTTCGCAGAATGGGGTTTCCCAGAGATCGACCTGTTTGCAACTCAGGAGAACAGCCAATGCCAAGACTACGCCTCCAGGTACCCCCAGAACCGCTCCAAGGGGAACGGACTCTGGATAAACATGGTCAAGGAAATTTGTTTCTGATGTTTGTGAATCTGCTTAGAATCACATGCTGTGCATAGTCCAACATCCAGTGGTCCCTGCGGAGTATTGCATTTTGTTTTTGAAAAGGGGATGTCGACTAGGCGTGTCTGTAACACTATCCCTATAGTGATGTGCAGTGTACCCACAATCCCTCACGCGTCAAGGTCCCTCAGATTGTTTTTTTCCGCCCAGATATTGGTCGCCTATATGCGGAGCTCCTCGAGAGACATTGCAAAAAACTTTATTCGACCTTTGGTCGCCCTTAACTTATATTACTTACATCCCTCCTTCGGCGTCGTAGCTGCAAAGCTGTTCACCGTCGATCAAGATCTCCGACGGCGGTGCCTTCGACGGAGGAGGTTGTTCGGCGTTCGCCAAACACGTGGCCTGGCCTCGACGGCCAAATACAGTAGGGAGAGTGGGGTCGTGGGACATTTATTGTTTCTCTTTGAGAATGCCTTTCCCCTCCCTTTCCTTCGGGGTTGTTGTCACATGCAATCTGTTCCTCAGCTATGGAGAGGACACCCTTTAGGTTTTGCCCGCGTTGCGAAGGCAAATTTACCTGGAAAGACTAGCATAAACGGTGTAACCGTTGCTTGCCCCTCGACCACAAAGAAGACGGTTCTGCGGCCTGTCAGCTCCTTAAGCCGAAGACTTTGAATGACCGTAGGGTCAAGAGGTGGGGAGCCTACGCCATGTCTAGGTCTGATTCATCACCCGCCGCTGCAGAAAGTGACGAGGAATGTGACAACCCGACATCCGTTTCGGAAGTCGTAGACCTCTCTAAGGAGCGTTCACGCTCCTCGTCGTCCGTCCCCGGCCCCGACAAGCTCGATTCATGACCTGCTTATGGGGATGAACACCCCGGCGACATGTACGCACACAGAAAACACTCCCATAAACATACAACCCACGGCTCTTCCTCATCGAAGACGAAGAGAGCATTAGCGCCAACGGAGACAGAGGTCCTACCAGCGGCCTCCTCAGACCGTAAGAGTTTGAAGCCCCCCTCGCAACTGCAACTAGCAACTGGGCTACCCCCAGATAAGGGCGCTATCACTAAACCGCTAGACGACGTGCACCGGCAATGAGCGCCCGTCAGCGTAGAGCAAGCGACGCCTGTAACATTGACGCCGGAGGTACCCTCGACAGACAGTTTAGTTGTCGAGAGTCTGGCAAGGATTATTTCCACCGATAGCCAGAGACGGACGGCGAAAGAGACATCGATTACCGCTCATAAGGCCCGGGAAACGCCGAAAAGGTCAGAAGGAAGGCAGGAACCGCCCGCTCCGTCGAGAGGGACTCCTAGCCTACCAGAAGGCTTTTCAGAAAGCGAGGGGAACCTCTCTTCGACATTATGGGATAGGTTGAAGCGTTTTCTAATGGGAGGCCCTCCCCCTGACCGCTCCGGGGTACCTCAAGAAACCCTAGAAAGACTCCAGTTCTGTATGGACAAAATGGAGAGGTTTATGGAGACTCAGAACCTTCCAACACCCAAGAGATCAAGAGAGGGACCTCAGGAGGATCCCAGGGCCAGGTACCCCAGACTGTTTGATCCCCCACAAGAGGATGTAGATCTATATGACCTCACTGGAGAGGACCCCCACTTTCAGGATGATGACGAATTCTTAGGCAATGAAGGGGAACAAAACCTAGAGGGGGAAGGTTTTGAAGACAACCCGGATATGGGTGAGGGGGGGCTTCGGAGAAGACCCAGAAGAAGGCGCTTCACAGCCCTGGCAGTCCCCATCAGCGTTTTCAGACCCTGAAGCCATAAACCTGTCACCACCCAAAGACTCGCCTATTAGGAATACATCTCCTATAGACGATCAACCTAAGTTTAATGCACTCCTACGCAAGGCAGCAGCGCATTTCGAGATCGAGACCGGGGAAACTTCTCCTGACATCGACTTTGTAGAAAAGATCATTAACGAGAAACCCCCTGTCAGCCAAACCATTCTCCTCCTCGCTTCAGTAAAGAGACAAATTATTCCTTCACTATCCACTCCCGCGTTGATCAGAGGGGTCGACCCGAGGATAGAAAAATTATTTGGTCCTTCTCCATCGGACCCGTTGTACATCAGGGGCCACTCTGTACCAGACTCCTTAGTGGTGACAAATACCAGGAAGAGAGCAGGGGTCCCGCTGTCAACTAGCGAGGCACCACCAGATAAAGTGGGTAAAAAATGGTATGCCCTAGGAAAGAGGATTACAGCCTCAGCTGCCTTTTCCGCAAGAATTGCCAACAACTACTCTTTGCTGGCAAGTTACGCAGATGCACAATGGAGCAAACTACGTAAGGACATTGAGGAGGTACCGGAACCCCTACGTACTCGCCTTCTAGCCACGGTGACTGAAGGGACCTTAGTCAACCAAAGCATCATTAAAAATACTCTGGATGCTGCAGAGACGGCTGGGCGTTCCCTAATCCAAGGAATCCTACTCAAACGCCATGTATGGCTACGCAATTCAGGCTTTAAACCTGAGACACAAGCATCTCTTATTAACAAACCTATAGAAGATGCAAACCTCTTTGGTAAGGCGGTGGATGAGGCACTAGAGACCGCAAAGAAGGAATTTGACACAATCAAGACACTAGATCAAATTTCAAGGCCTCCCAACAAATGTGGTTTTGGCAACAAATGTTTTTTTCTAGGCTAACGCCAGCAGCAACAACAGCGGCAGCAATACTCTGCAGGTAACTGGTCCTCTAACCAAGGCACCAGTGGACAATATAACCAAAGAGGACAATGTCGTGGCAAGGGAAGAGGTCGGGGTCCCACCCCTAGAGGTTCCCAAGCCACCAACACCAAATGACTCAATGATTCGGGTCCCCTCCCATGCTTCGCCGGTCGGGGGCCGGTTAACACCCTTTCTTCCAGCATCGGAGGGTATAACATCAGACCGCTGGGTACTATCAACCATAGCCCGCGGCTACTGTATAGAATTCAACAGTTCCCCTACGTACAGACCCCCAAGGGGACAACGCATGTCGCCAGAACACCTCGCCATCCTTCTTCAAGAAGTGGACCAACTACTAGAAAAAGGAACTATAGAGGTTGTGCCTCCATCCCAGGTAACGGAAGGCATTTATTCAGTGTACTTTCTTGTACCCAAAAACCCTGCGCCCTGTACTAGATTTGCGCCCAGCAAACAAATCTGTCAAACCTCAAAAGTTTCATATGGTGACTCTACAGGAGGTAATCCCCCTGCTTTCACAGGGAGATTACATGACAACACTGGACATGAAAGATGCATACTTTCATATTTTAATGTTACCAGCGTACAGGAAATACCTCGGGTTCATGAAAGAGGGCAAACACTACCAGTTCAGAGTGCTACCCTTCGGCATAGCATCAGCGCCGAGAGTATTCACGAAGGTACTGGCAGTGGCAGCGGCCCACCTGCGCAGGTTGTCCATCCCAGTATACCCTTACCTCGACGACTGGCTCATAACAGGGGATTCTTACGAAGCATGCTTCTCAAATACCCAAAAAACTGTAGACCTTTTGTTTCAACTGGGCTTCTCCATCAATGAGAAGAAGTCCAGCTTAGACCCCAGCCAGATCAAACAATTCCTAGGGGATCTAATTCGAACAAAGGATGGCCTCGTCTTCCCCTCCAACGAGAGGGTCCAAAACATGCTGTTTCAAATCCCTCAATATGTGGCCGGTCGAGAGGTGACGGTACTCAAAGCAATGTGCTTACTAAGAATGATGGCGTCATGTATTTATTTGGTACCTCACGTGTGCATGCGCCCAATGCAAGAGTGGCTCAACAGCCAGTGGTGTCAGGCCAGCGGACAATGGGACGATCTAGTGGTGGTCTCGCAAGCCTTGGTTCTCTCGCTACGGTGGTGCTCGAAGGAAAACCTGGTAATAGGGAAACCATTCGCCACCCCCGCAGTGGGGCTCACCTATCCCATCAGACTGCTCACGGAGTCTGGACTCCGAGCGTAGTATCCAAGCACATAAACTTACTGGAGCTACTAGCTGTGTTCAAGGCACTGAAAGCCTTCCAGGCACACATGCAAGGGAAGACAGTGATGGTCCTCACGGATAGCACCACAGCCATGTACTACTTCAACAAGCAAGGGGGCACTCACTCTCCAGTACTGTCCAAGCTGTCCCAGAACATCTGGAAGTGGGCTCTCAAACACAACATGTTCCTACTGTCACAACATGTACCAGGGGAACTCAATCTGCTAGCAGACAAACTCAGCAGAGACTTCCCTCTGCCCTCAGAGTACGAATGGCGGTTAAACAAAGACATCGTCTTCGACGTCTTCACACAATGGGGATTCCCAGAAATAGATCTGTTCGCAACTCTGGAGAACTCCCAATGCCAAGATTACGCCTCCAGGTACCCCCAGAACCAATCCAAGGGGAACGGTCTATCGATACCATGGACAGGGACATTTGTTCACGCTTTCCCCCCCCCCCCCCCCCCGACTTCCCTTCTCAACAAGATTGTGCACAAGATGCACCAAGAACAAGTTACAATGATACTAGTGGGCCCCTATGTGGGCCCGGCAGCCATGGTTCGCTCACTTGATGGAGATGTCTCTATCTCCTCCAGTGAAACTTCCCTGCCCGTACAACATGCTGTCACAGGACAAGGGCAGGACACTGCACCCATGCCCCGAGACCATGAATTTAGCAGCCTGGCTCCTGAGATCATAGAATTTGGACATTTACCGCTCCCGCAGAGATGCATGGACATTCTCAGGGAGGCTAGAAAGCCTAACACTCGTCACTGTTATTCTAGCAAATGGAAAAGATTTGTCATCTGGTGTAGGGGAAGGAGCATCAACCCAGTTGACTGCTCTCCCACACAAATTGTTCTGTACCTGACTCACCTACTAGACTCAGGCTTAGTGTTTAACTCTATTAAAGTCCATTTAACTGCACGTTCCGCATACACCACTTCCCAACTTAAAGTGTCATGGTGGAAAGTCCCAGTTATTAAGGCCTTCATGGAAGGAGTGAAGAGGATCCACCCTCCCATAACTAACCCTGCTGCCGGATGGGACCTAAATGTGGTACTAACCAGGATCATGGGGTCTCCCTTTGAACCCATGCACAAAGCCGCACTTAAAGACCTCACTCTTAAGACTGCTTTTCTAATAGCTATCACCTCCATTAGGAGAGTAAGTGAACTACAAGCGCTCTCTGTACTAGAACCATTTGTTACAGTTCACAAGGATACGGTGGTTCTACGCACACATCCTAGGTTTGCACCAAAATGTATCTCTAAATTCCATGTCAACCAGTCAATAGAACTACCAACGTTCTTTCAAAATCCCTCAAACTTGGGTGAGAAGAGCCTGCATACATTGGATGTTCGCAGAGCAGTGATGTTTTATATGGAAAGAACTAGACCAATGAGAAAGACTAATCAGTTCTTTGTCTCGGTGGCAGCAGGAAGAGAAGGAGATGCAGTTTCGAAATCCACTATTTCTAGATGGATTGTCCAGTGCATCACTCTCTGTTACACTTTTGCTAAGAGAGAACTACCCTTCAAGCCAAGAGCACACTCCACTCGAGGCACCGGGGCTTCCATAGCTTTCATTGCAAATGTCCCTCTTGAGTCCATTTGCAAAGCAGCAACCTGGAGTTCTGTTCACACCTTTACAAAACACTACTGTCTAGATGCCCACCCTAGATCTGATTCCCCGGTGGGACAAGCAGTATTAAGACATATTTTCTCTACTGTTCCTTCTCACAACCCACCTCCACTCCTCCGGGTACTGCTCGCTAGTCTATGCACAGCATGTGATTCTAAGCAGATTAACATCAGAAGACAATGCATTACTTACCGTAATAGCATTTCTGATGGCTGTATCTCCTTAGATTCACATGTGCCCACCCTTCCTCCCCGCTCGGATGGAAGGAACATAGACTTTCTTCTATATCTCTCTTTTCTGTACTCACTCAAGTCTAATAGGTTCCCTCAGGGCAGATAAAATACAAACAGAGGGACCTTGATGCGTGAGGGATTGTGGGTACACTGCACGTCACTATCGGGATAGTGTTACAGACACGCCTTGTCGACGTCCCCTTTTTGACTACGAAAAACAAAATGCAATACTCTGCAGTGAACACTGGATGTCGGACTATGCACAGTATGTGAATCTAAGCAGATACAACCATCAGAAATGCTTTTACAATAAGTAATGCATTGTCATACGCTCTCCCCCCCAGTCACCCCCCCCCCACGAGTCCCCTTCTCAACAAGATAGTGCAAAAGATGCACCAGTTACCATGATTCTGTTGGCCCCCATGTGGGCCCGCTAACCCTGGTTCGCTCCTCTAATGGAAATGTCCCTCTCCTCCCCTCTAAGACTACCCTGCCCGTACTACCTGTTGTCTCAGGACAGAGGGGAGACACTACACCCATGCCCACAAACTCTGAACTTAGCGGCCTGGCTCCTGAGGTCATAGAGTTTGGACACCTTCAACTCCCTCAGGGAGGTTAGAAAACCTAACACTCGTTATTGCTATTCCAGTAAGTGGAAACGCTTTGTCATCTGGTTGAAAACCAAGGGCGTCAATCCCATTGACTGCTCGCCTACCCACATTGAGTTTCACCGAACTCATTTGTTAAACTCAGGTTTTGTTTTTAATTCCCTAAAGCTTCATCTAGCTGCTCTATCAGCCTACACTACGTCACAACAGAAAGTGTTATGGTGGAAAAAACCTGTTTTTAAGGCTTTTATGGAAGGGGTTAAGAGAATTTACCCCCCCATTTCTAACCCAGCTCCCGGATGGGATCTAAATGTGATTTTGACCAGACTCATGGGGTCTCCCATCACATGCAGAGTCCCCCAGGGCTCATGCGTCTCCCCTACACTGTACAACGTGTTCACGAAGCCCCTGTTTGATGATCTAGATGGCCTGGGTATCACCTACACTAAATATGCAGATGATACCCAGATCCTCATCCCGCTGACGGGAGATTACAACCATGATTTGGCCTTGGTGAACAGGGTGTACCTCATCATCCAGGCATGGATGGCATCTCACTGTCTATGCCTGAATGATGACAAGACTGAACTCATTATACTTAGTTCCACCGCAAACCGAACCAAATTGGACCACAACTACACCAGCTTCATTATAGACGGGAACACGATCAAAGTAGCTAAGGAAGTGAAAACCTAAGGAATATACATTGACTCCTCCCTCTCCTTCCATAAACAGGTTAGCTCCATGGCATCCTCCATGGCCTACACATGTAAGCTTATAAGGGCAGCCAAACCCTTCTTATCCACCCAGAGCTGCATTACATTAGCCAGAGCCCTCGTATTATCTAAACTGGACTATTGCAACGCCCTATACGTAGGAGCTAGCAAACCGGTCACTAACAAAATACAGACGCTACAAAACAACGCTCTCAGAGCAGCGCTCAGCATCCCCAAGAGAGAACACATCTCCAACATTAGGAGAGCCCATAACTGGCTAAACACAACAGATAAAATCCTGCTCAAAGTAGCCTCACTAACACACGAATGCCTCAACAACGCTGCCCCCCCACTACTAAGTCGATAGAATAAGTAAACACACCTCCAACAGACCTACTAGAACCTCCAACGCTAATCTCCTCACAGTTCCCAGATTCAAACGCACCAAAATGGGTGGCAACAGCTACCAGGTGAAAGCAGCACAACACTGGAACTCCCTACCACCTTCTCTAAGAACACCCCAAACCTACACACAATTTAGATGCAACTACATACACTGGATAAAGAACAATTACCGCAAATTCCTTTCATCCCACCTCAGCGCTATCCACCTTGTAAATATGTATATTTGTAAATCCGTAAACATTTGCCTTTTTCATGACTGCTTCAATCATCTATTATCCACTGTATTTACTGCATTGTATCCATAAAACCATTGTAATTACTGTACTGCATTGTAACATGTAACCAAGCTGCGAATAACTTTGTTGCTCCTGCGCCCTCATA
This sequence comes from Ambystoma mexicanum, assembly GCF_040938575.1. Taxonomy (NCBI): domain Eukaryota; kingdom Metazoa; phylum Chordata; class Amphibia; order Caudata; family Ambystomatidae; genus Ambystoma; species Ambystoma mexicanum. Next base: position 18,500,226 of record NC_090934.1, on the reverse strand, counting down.
CCCTCGGGTCTGGTGCGCAATACAAATGAATAAACTAAACTCCCTTTGAACCAATGCATAAAGCAAATCTAAAAGACCTTACTTATAAGACGGCCTTCCTAGTAGCTATTACTTCTATTAGAAGGGTTAGAGAACTACAGGCCCTCTCAGTTTTAGACTCTTTTGTTAGAGTCCACGGGGATAAGGTGGTTCTGCGCACTCATCCCAGATTTGCGCCTAAATTCATCTCGAAGTTCCATGTGAACCAATCAATCGAATTACCCACTTTCTTCCAGAATCCCACTAGCATGGCTGAAAGAAGCCTACAGACACACACACACACACACAAGATGTGCGCATGGCAGTCATGTTCTACCTGGAAAGAACGAAACCACTGAGGAAGACAAACCAGTTTTTAGTTTCAGTGGCAGCTGGTAGAGAAGGTGATCTGTCTCTAAATCCGCTGTCTCTAGATGGATTGTCAAATGCATCACACTCTGCTACACTCTTGCTAAGAGAGACCTGCCCTTCAAGCCTAGAGCACACTCTACTCAGAGCACTGGGGCTTCCATAGCATTCATTGTAAATGTTCCCCTAGAGTCCATTTGCAAAGCGGCAACCTGGAGTTCTGTACACACCTTTACAAAACACTATTACCTAGACACTCATTCTAGGTCTGATTCTCAGGTGGGAGAAGCAGTACTAAGACATCTTTTCTCTACTGTTCCTTCTCACAACCCACCTCCAACTCCGGGTACTGCTCGCTAGTCTATGCACAGCATGTGATTCTAAGCAGATTAACAAACATCAGAAGACATGCATTACTCACCGTAATAGCATTTCTGATGATTCTATCTGCTTAGATTCACATGCGCCCTCCAAACCTCCCCGCTCGGGGTGGAAGGAACATAGACGTCTTACTACTTTCTCTCTTTATGTACTCACTCACTATAGCCTTGGGCTCCCTCATGGCAGAAAAAATACAATCGGAGGGACCTCGGCGCGTGAGGGATTTTGGGTACACTACACGTCACGATAGGGATAGTGTTACAGACACGCCTATGCTGGCGTCTCCTTTCGGTTCCCGAAAGACAAGATGCAATACTCCGCGGTTACCACTGGATGTCGGACCATATGCACAGCATGTGAATCTAAGCAGACAAACATCAGAAATGCTATTACGGTGATTAATGCATGTCATTCCAGTGTTTTTCCATAGACGATGGAAGAATGAGTTTAAGGTGCTTTTTTCTATAGAAAGAGAGAATTCACTATTTAAGAAGGAATGCTAAGTTCATCAAACCTCACAAAGTACTGGATGTCAGGGTTGGCAATTGAACAGAAAATTCTCCAAACTTGCCTGCTTGTGCTTCTGTGGGTAAAGACAGGGAATGGGGTTCTGCCTTCCTATGTGAATGTGTGAGAATGAGTGGTGCCACCCTGCTGCCAGGAAGGTGAGTGATTCAGTCTGCTTTTCTGGAGGCAGATCAGGGTGCAGTGGTCATGCTCCTCTGTGGGTAAAGGGTGGGGGGGCCATCGTGACCCGAGTCCAAAGGTCTGAGATAAAGCCTGTCATTTCTATGTCTTCTTTCATAGGAGTTTAAAGTGGAAGTTTACCAGCAGCAAATTGAGATGGAGAGACTCAGCCACCAGGGTGAGCTTATGCTGAAGAAAGCCACAGACCAGACTGACCGAGATATCATCAAGGAGCCAGTGACCGAGCTGAGACACTTGTGGGACAATCTGGGCGAGAAGATCAATGATAGACAGGTGTGTACGCACTGCATTTAAATGGCATAGGTGCTAGTTGGTTGGTGTGGGGGAAGCAGTAGTCAGCTGGTGTAGGCATAGTAGGCAGGGCTGTTGCTAGATCTGGAAAAGATCCGGGGCTATGCTTATGTCGGAACTGTCAGGACTCGGGGCTAGCTAGACTTTTGGTTGCAGCCCCTGAGCTTCTATTCGGGGCTACAACCAAAAGACCCTCAGCACCCCCCTAGCAGCACCTCTCGTAGCAGGAGTTCCTTGGGTAGTGCCTGTACCAGTTCAGTGACCAGGTCTGTTGCTGCATAAGTAACAATAGCTGGGTTGGAGGCCGGGCCTGGGGCTTGGTTGGACGCCGGGCCTGGGGCTTGGTTGGAGGCCGGGCCTGGGGCTTGGTTGGACGCCGGGCCTGGGGCTTGGTTGGAGGCCGGGCCTGGGGCTTGGTTGGAGGCCGGGCCTGGGGCTTGGTTGGAGGCTGGGTCTGGGTTGGAGGCCGGGCCTGGGGCTTGGTTGGAGGCCGGGCCTGGGGCTTGGTTGGAGGCCGGGCCTGGGGCTTGGTTGGAGGCCGGGCCTGGGGCTTGGTTGGAGGCCGGGCCTGGGGCTTGGTTGGAGGCGGGGCCTGGGGCTTGGTTGGAGGCGGGGCCTGGGGCTTGGTTGGAGGCGGGGCCTGGGGCTTGGTTGGAGGCGGGGCCTGGGGCTTGGTTGGAGGCCGGGCCTGGGGCTTGGTTGGAGGCCGGTCCTGGGGCTTGGTTGGAGGCCGGGCCTGGGGCTTGGTTGGAGGCCGGGCCTGTGGCTTGGTTGGAGGCCGGGCCTGTGGCTGGGTTTTGAGTCCGGGCCTGTGGCTGGGTTGTGAGTCCGGGCCTGTGGCTGGGTTGGAGGCCGGGTCTGGGTTGGAGGCCGGGCCTGGGGCTTGGTTGGAGGCCGGGCCTGGGGCTTGGTTGGAGGCCGGGCCTGGGGCTTGGCTGGAGGCCGGGCCTGTGGCTTGATTGGAGGCCGGGCCTGTGGCTGGGTTGTGAGTCCGGGCCTGTGGCTGGGTTGTGAGTCCGGGCCTGTGGCTGGGTTGTGAGTCCGGGCCTGTGGCTGGGTTTTGAGGCCAGGCCTGTGGCTGGATTGTGAGGCCGGGCCTGTGGCTGGGTTGTGAGGCCGGGCCTGTGGCTGGGTTGTGAGGCCGGGCCTGTGGCTGGGTTGTGAGGCCGTGGCTGGAACTGGGTTGTGAGGCCGGGCTTGGAACTGGGTTCTGAGTCCCAGCCTGGGGCTGGGTTCTGAGGCTTGGACTGGGTTCTGAGGCTGTGACTGGGGGTGGGTTTTGATGCCAGGCCTGGGACTGGTCCACTTGGTTGCAGCCATTTCACTGCCTTGCCACATTTTTGCATCTTTATTAGGGTGGGGTGTAAGGGTACATTTAATATTGGTTTTTAGGGCAGTGGGGGTGTGGTATTGTGTGGTCAGGGGGTTTAGGGGCCAGTCCCCTTTAAAAATAAATGCTCTGGAAAATGTGGCAAAAATGACAAGGCAAACCGATGTTCAGATCACAGTCAGAGGCCGGGCCTGCTGGGGATGGGACTGGCACTGGGTCTGAGGCTGTGGCTGGTGGGGGCCCCTTGTCTTTGACTGGGATCGAGGCTCAAGGAGTGGCTATAGCTGCTTCCAGCACAAGGGTGACTACTGGGTCAGGAGTTTGGGAAAGAGGCTGGAGTGAGGGGTAGAGCATTAACTGGGACTAAATAAGGGACATAGTTTTCTGCTGAGAGTTGTGCTTAGGTAGTGGCCTGGGGGGTATGGTACAATTGACCTTCACAATTCGGTCAATTGTGAAAAGGTCAATTGTCATTCGAGCAGTTGTAAAACAAACAATTCGTATACAACCGCCTGGGGCAGTTGATGTCATTGGGTGCGTTGCTTGGCCAGAAGTTGATGGCTTTGGTGCAAGGATTTAATCCAGAGAAGGTGCTGGTGTCACGGCAGTGGCTAGTATGCCGGCAGTTGCCGGGCTAGGATTCCTGTTGGGACGCAATCAGGGCTTTAACAGTGGCTGGATCTGGTGCTGAGACACAGGGAGGGAGTGAAAGACTTGGACCAGCTTTCTAGCTCTCTTTGTGATCCCACTCTTTCTTTACAGCATACATTGGAGGCTGCACTGCTGGCGCTCGGACAGTTTCAACATGCTTTGTCTGAAGTCATGTCATGGCTGGATCACACTGAACAACTGTTGGACTCACAGCGGCCCATAGGAAGCGACCCGAAGCTCATCGAGGTGGAACTCGCCAAGCATCATGTACGTAATAATGTTTAGCGCAGGACAGGTACACACAATGATAATCGCGACTAAGGACGATGCCTCTCATCCAGGGACTTGTCACTTTGAAGTCACCCACCTGGCCCACCAGTCATCCCAGCTTCACAGCCAATGGCTTCCTAGTCACCCATACACCCAGCTTCTCATTCGCCCACCTTGCCCCCACCCAGTCATCCCAGCTTCACAGCCAATGGCTTGTTAGTCACCCACCCATCTTCTCATTCACCCACCTGGCCCCACCCAGTCATCCCAGCTTCACAGCCAATGGCTTGCTAGTCACCCACCCACCCCGCTTCTCATTCACCCACCTGGCCCCACCCAGTCATCCCAGCTTCACAGCCAATGGCTTGTTAGTCACCCACTCACCCAGCGTCTCATTCACCCACCTTCCCCTCTGTCATTCCACCTTCACAGCCAATGGCTCACTAGTCACCCATGCACCCAGCATATCATTCACCCACCTGGCCCCAGCCAGTCATCCCAGCTTCACAGCCAATGGCTTACTAGTCACCCACCCATCTTCTCATTCACCCACCTAGCCCCACCCAGTCATCCCAGCTTCACAGCCAATGGCTTGCTAGTCACCCACCCACCCCGCTTCTCATTCACCCACCTGGCCCTCTGTTATCCCAGCTTCACAGCCAATGGCTTGTTAGTCACCCACTCACCCAGCGTCTCATTCACCCACCTTCCCCTCTGTCATTCCACCTTCACAGCCAATGACTCACTAGTCACCCATGCACCCAGCATATCATTCACCCACCTGGCCCCACCCAGTCATCCCAGCTTCACAGCTAATGGCTTGCTAGTCACCCACTCACCCAGCGTCTCATTCACCCACCTTCCCCTCAGTCATCCCAGCTTCACAGCCAATGGCTTGCTAGTCACCACCCGTCTTCTCATTCACCCACCTGGGCCCCTCAGTCATCCCAGCTTCAGAGCCAACGGCTTGCTAGTCACCCATGCACCCAGCTTCTCATTCGCCCACCTGGCCCCCCCAGTCATCCCAGCTTCACAGCCAACGGCTTGCTAGTCACCCATGCACCCAGCTTCTCATTCGCCCACCTGGCCCCACCCAGTCATCCCAGCTTCACAGCCAATGGCTTGCTAGTCACCCACCCACCCAGCTTCTCATCCGCCCACCTGGCCCCCTCAGTCATCCCAGCTTCACAGCCAATGGCTTTCTCGTCACCCACCCATCTTCTCATTCTCCCACCTGGCCCCACCCAGTCATTCCAGCTTCACAGCCAATGGCTTTCTAGTCACCCACCCATCTTCTCATTCGCCCACCTGTCCTCCTCCACCATCCCAGCTTCACAGCCAAGGGCTTGCTAGTCACCCATGCACCCAGCTTCTCATTCACCCACCTGGCCCCATCAGTCATGCCAACTTCACAGCCAATTGCTTGCTAGTCACCCACCCATTTTCTCATTCACACTCCTGTCCCCCTCCGTCATCCCAGCTTCACCGCCAAGGGCTTGCTAGTCACCCACCCATTTTCTCATTCACACTCATGTCCCCCTCCGTCATCCAAGCTTCACAGCCAATTGCTTGCTAGTCACCCACCCATTTTCTCATTCACACTCCTGTCCCCCCCAGTCATCCCAGCTTCACAGCCAATGGCTTTCTCGTCACCCACCCATCTTCTCATTCGCCCACCTGGCCCCTCAGTCATCCCAGCTTTACAGCCAATGGCTTGCCTAGTCACCCATGCACCCAGCTTCTCGTTCACCCACCTGCCCCCTCCCCCCCCCAGTCATCCCAGCTTCACAGCCAATGGCTTTCTCGTCACCCACCCATCTTCTCATTCGCCCACCTGGCCCCACCGAGTCATTCCAGCTTCACACAAATGGCTTGCTAGTCAGCCACCCACCCCGCTTCTCATTCACCCACTTGGCTCCCTCAGTCATCCCAGCTTCACAGCCAATGGCTTGCTAGTCACCCACTCACCCAGCTTCTCACTCAGCCACCTGGCCCCCTCAGTTGCCCACCTTTCTATGACCTACTCACGTGGTTTCTCTATCACCAAACTGGTTATGAAGTACAAAATACATATAATGGTGCTCCTTTAATGTTTCACATTGCTCATCCTAGCATGAAAGGGTTACTTAATATGAGCCATGTATGCTCATTTAGACGTCCCCAAGATTTGGAAGTGAGGATAAATCAGCGCTGACATCTGAGGGTTGAGCGGAGATGCTTCTTCCTCTTCTGTGTGAGAAGTCAGGGCATAGTCTCAGGGTAACAAGGGCTGTGCTCATCCCCATTCCTGGGCGCACCGATGGCCTTAGATGGAGGGTGAGAGGTTGGAGGGGGGTGTAAGTACCTCTTTGGGCTCATCCAAATTCAAGGTCCCAGTGTTACCCTGTATTCCTGACTGGAGGTGGTGCAAAGAAAGCATAAGGATTGCCTGTTAGCCCAAGTCAAGGAGCGGAAGCTCACATCCTAATCATGGGGCTGGAGAGTCATCCTTGCTGTTGGTTGCTTGCCCTCTGGTGTGTTTCGAGTGTGACATTTTGTTTGTTAGAATGAGTTTACTTCAGTAGAATTGGGCACTCTGTTCCGATGTTACAGGTGGTGTCATTAGGGGGCGGTCACATGTGCTATTTGGGCAGTGAGGGGGTGTTAGGGAGTTTTACTAAATTCACCTTATGTAAGACTTTAGAAGACTCTCACTTGGGACACAGGGCTCCAACTCTTACTATAGGCCTGAACCACAAATGTTTTGTTGGTAGCAATGGCTGAGCAGCCAGGTTTATCTTAGGAAGGAGAAAGGTCTGTAGGCAGTACAAAGAGTATACACATAGGCCAAAGAAACACTAGCACACTGAAAGCTATATACAAATAATGGTTTACTTTATATATACACTAAGGTAATTCCTCAGAAAGTTAAGTACTATAACACATAATAAATAACTTAGAAAAACCAATGCATTATGTACAGTAACCAAATCACTTAGTAATACTTTAGAAAGGCAGTATGCAATTGAAAGGTAAGTAAAACGTTTATACTAACTTTCAGAATATCTCCTTCAGGTTAAATCGATTAAACAAAACCAACATAAAGCAGGTAAATACTTAAGATACTTTGAAAGAGGCCTTAGGCTTTAGCAGTCCATTCCTATCTTGGTATGAGAGTATCAGGGTCAGATTGGAGGGTCAAACAGGCAATGCACAGGCTGTGGAAAGTTCAAACGTTCCAGAGGAAGTCTTCAGTAGCAAATAAGTAAAGCTTTTGGTGTAAAAAAAGTTCATGGACTTTGTAGAAGGCTCCCTGTAGGCACACATGCATTAGTCCTGGGCGAACGAGTATGGGCAAACTCCCAAATGCTCGAATCAGAATCCGCACTCCAGCAACACAGGAGCAGCAAATCAACTCAAAGTACCCTACAAGTGAAGAAGTTGCAGCACGTCGTCCCCATGATGCATCAGTTCCTAGTCAGGCAGATGAAAGGAGGGACTCTGGAATTGATCACGCAGCAGCAGTTGAGTGGAGGGATTCTCAGCAATGGATTCTTCTCGTTCCGTGGTTAAGGTGCCCTTTTCAAAATACTAGTGAAGAACGGTTATCGCTCGGTTGATTTGTCTCACTTTCTCTGTCCTGCACTCTGATGAAGGGACTTCAAGGAGTGGAATCTTGCCTCGGGAGGTCCTGAAGGAGTCGATCAAAGTTTCAGGAGGATTCGATCTTCGGAAGACGATGCACTGCACAGTGGCCACAAGTCCCAGAGTATTGGCAGTTTGCAGCCAGTGAAGGTCACAGCTCGTTCTGGGATGGCTCGAAATGCAGGTCGTCTTCAGACTGGTTGGACCCATCTGTCTAAGGGAGAGAGTCATCCTTTTCGGGGCCCTCCTGGCTGTTGGGAGAAGGGATCGGACATCAGCAGTTACATGGAAGGCATCTCCGATTGTCTGAATGTAGCTGGGGGCATCTCTCCTCTTCCTCCTCGTCAATTCTTCAGTTTCATTGGTCAGCTTAGCTTCAGCCTCCGGATCCGTGCCTTTTATCCAGGAACCCAGCCATTCAGCACACATGCACCATTCAAACTCTGGGTGGTGGCTGTCCTTTCAGGACAGCCAGCCTCCCAGTTGGAACTGTTTCCATGCAGGCACAGCAGAAGACAAAGACCAGTGGAGTTTCATAGTCCTTCCCTGTTTTCTATCCTCATAGACACACTGGTGGGCATCACAAAGGGATCTCGTCAAAGGCCAAACAAGCACCTCCCCCACCCTGCATGGCAAAAGGAGGACCAAGAAAGGACAAGCCATCTTGAATTGGCAAAAAAAGCAAATACTGTCACCATTTTGGGTCATTGTTGACCCTGTTAGGTACGTTTTTCTAAAGTCCAACTGGTGTGGGACTTAATAAGACTTATCTCTTGTTATTAGGGACTGTTAGGGAGAATTTCCATTTTTAGTGCTTAATTCCTCCAAACTTAGAGACCCCCACCACTTTTGCTGGACTTTAGGACTTTTTAATTTTAACCCTGGAGTGAGTGAAACCTTTTTCTCCCTCTCTCATATGTTTTGACCTGATTTGGATTGTGTGGTTTCACTGTTTTTGGAGTCTGACAAACGGTATTGTACCAAAATGTCGCCCTCATTTGTGTGCCCCTTCAGTCACTGCGACTTTGGGAGCGCACAAAATGAGTGCCATTTACTGCACCCAAGCAGAGCCGGGGTGTCCCCTGCTCTACCTGGGCGCAGTAACAGGGGTCGGGGGTTGAGGGGGTGTCCCCTGCTTACCATTTCAGAAAGCAGGGGACACGTAACACAAGAAAAAGAAAAAAAGAAAAGCACCCTGCGGCGTTGGCTTCAACCCACGTTAGTGGGAGGAGCTGACACCGCAGGGATCGCAGAGTGCAGGCGGCACACTTCTGCGTGTGCCGCCCTAAAGGTAAGTGGAGTGGGGAGGTTGGGAGGTGTAATGCAGGCCAGGGAAAGCAGGCACAGTGATCCATATGATCACTGTGCCGCGCCGTAACTGGTTTCGGCATTTTCGTCCGTCGCTGTTACGGGGGGGGTGCAGTGATCACATAGATCCCTGACAAACTCCATATGCATTTACTTTTTGTATGGTGACACAAAGCACCCTCAATGCAGTGTCACTGAGAAGTCCCTTGGATTTTTCTTAAGGTTTAAATACCTTGTCTTGGGTGAGCTACTGTTCACAAGAATAGTAAGGTGAAATGGATCTTACTTAACTATTCTCTTTGTATGTCCAGCTCACACATCTTATGTGGAGTGCTGGGGGGTTACTTAGTATCCCCTTTTCCTACTTTCTCATGTAACATTTTTTGTTACCCTCACTACTTTAAATGGCTGGTGGCAGTGGTTGAATGTTTACTACCATTGTGCTTTTCTAACGCAGGCTTAACCCTCAGCTGCAGTACAGCACCCATGGGTGTCCATTTTGTCAAAATGGCCCCTGTCTTCTTTTTTCACCTTTTTCTGTCTGTGAGGTCTTTCTTGGCTTTCACTCTGTGCATTGAGACATAACTGAGCCCTTTGTGTGTTTTTTCTTTGGCGGGCTTCAGCTCTGTAGCCCGCCCCTGGCTCCAGTGTATCTGGAAGGACAGGATGTGAGGGAGGGTCCCGAAACTCCCCTGTCCTTTGTCTCTAGGTGTGCCTGAACGAAACCAGTCCTAATTGGCTGGCCACCCTGCTGTGTGATTGATAGCCTGGACTGTGCATGAATGGGAAATCGTGCTTAAAAGGTGAGGTTTTTGGGAGTAGAGGCAGAATCGACCACTGGAAGAAACATCCCAAGCAGAAACTGTGAAGAGAAGCCTGCTACAACCTCCTGGACCTCGAAGTACCAGTGAATCCCTGCTGCTGTGCTGACCTTCCTTTTCGTATCGACAGAGAAGCTCCGGACAGAACGACTTCTCCCCTTGGCTTAGTGGGACCAACTAACCCCGAGACAAACTCCACTTTGGTGCAATCCCCGACTGGCTGTGCCTCTCCTTTGCTGCAGAAGCCCAATTACAGAGGTCGAGTGTCCATAACAGAGTGCAACGTCTGCCATGAAACAAATCCGACCGAAAGCTCCAGGATCCTCCTAAGGACACCCCAGAAGCAGGAAATCCCGATCCCGAGTCCCCTCACCAGAGGCCTGGATCGAGGGAGCAAGGAATGACCAACCGGACATATTCGATCTGCATCAGTGCTTTTTGCGAGGCTCTGAAACCGCAAAATGCTGCTTAATCAAAGAGAGCCCGTAGCAGCCGAAGTCCTTCCCGAGTACTGCCGCAGGAGCCCTCCAGACGTCCTCCCTCTTGTCCCCATGACTGAGGCCCAGGAACCAGGGTCTGCTTGGCAATTGCAAGATGACATCCAGCTGGACCACTTTTCTTCTTACCAGAGGTACTTTTTGGGGCTGGGGGTAGTAAACTTCTTGCCTTAAGTCATGCCGTCTGTCACAGGTTTCCCATTTTCTCACCTGTTTTCGCTGCCTGATGGATTCCGTTGTAGAAGTTTTCTTTCTTAAGTTTCGGGTCTTGTACAAGCCCGCTCGGCCGTCTTCGGCTTCCAGTGTTCGTTCAACTTCTTGTCCGGGATCGATAGTAAACTCCAGGTAATCCGGGAAAAAATAAGGAGAAGAAGCACTCGGAGGCGGGTGCACGGATTCCGGGAGAAGGTTGGGTAAGAAGGAGAAGGGATAGAATGAAGCAAGGGTCCGGGAACCAGGGAAGCAACAAAGTTCCGTGAAAGCAAACTACGGGGCACACGTCTAGCCACAGCTAACAGTAGCGTTGAGACGCGCGGAAGCGCAGGGGTGTGGCTATTTTATCGAGCGTGCTGCAATGAACGTGAAGGCTAGTAGGCAGCGTTCAGTGTTTGCGGCCATGTTGGTAGTACAACAGAGTGCAAGCCCCGACGTGACGGGGACCAGGAGGCCCAGAAGGGGCGTGTCCGATGGGTCATGACACGGTCTCACTTATGATTTGCACTTGCTTAACTTTCTGAGTTGATTTCAACGCCCTATTGCACAGGCACAGCTTGTGTTCTTACAGTGATTTTCTGAACTATCTGACTTTGTAAAAGACTTTTAGCCAGGAAGTGCATCAGAACTATAGACTTTCTCAAAATTGACTGTGGCTGTCTTGGCTCCCTAAAGGCACTCTTCTAAAATCCATTGACTTTGGCCTTGCTTGTCCTTCAATAGGTTGTAATTAATTGAACACTTTTACTGCTGGGAAAAGATTACTTAGATTTCATTGGAGGATTCAAACTGTCCTCACTTAATAAGAAAGTATGTTCTAACCTTTCTATTTTTCTTCCTTAACCCTTCTTTTCTAGAGTCTGAAAAGTATATTGGTGTTATATATAAATGCAGTATTATCCTTGTTATTGAAGTCACTTCAGGGTCTAGGAGAAATGTATTACCATATCCAAAGAGTATTCACCAACTTTATTGATTTTGAAAAGTGATCCTAAAGTGTACTTGAACTGATACAAACAAATTGCCTTTTTAAAGAATGCTTAACTAAAACTTCATGTGTAAATAAATAAATATATATTTATACCTGAAACCTTGAGAGTGTAAGTGTTACTTGGATGCTTTTATTGACTGATTTCACCTGTACAGCTTTACAGCTCACATTTACCCGTCTTGAGATACGCCTGGCTGCTCAGTCACACTACCAACTTGTGTAGTACAGACCTGTACCAAAGGGTGGGTTACCTAATACCAAGCTGATAAGTCTTGTGTAGTCTCACACAGTGTGACTGCACCAATTCTTACCTCCTGCACAAAAGGTAGTAAAAAAGAAACCACTACCACTAGCCATTTGAGTTAGTCAGTGTAACAAAAAGTTACACGAGGATTGGGAGGAGTTCCAATGTAACCCCCCAGCACACACAGAGGGTGGTGGGTTCTGGACCCACAAAAGAAAAAGATAAGTAAGATGAAAGGTATCTTACTATTCATGGGAATGGTAGTTCTCACAAGAAAATGTATTTAAACATTAAGAGAAGTCCATGGGACTCAGTGACACTGCACAGTGGGTTCTGAGTGTCTCCAGGCAAAAACCAGATGCCTGGATTAAACATATGGAGTTTACCAGACTCCATAAAACGGTAAGAGAAAAAGAATGAGCGAGTGGTAAAAAGTTCCACTCACTTAGGGGATGAAAATCAAGAGTCCAGCAAAAGTGCTGGAGGTCTCCCGGGTTAATGGGAATTCGCACAGGAACTGAAAATTCTCCCTAACAAACCCTTCTGAGTACAGCCTGGGAGTAAAAATAGCACAAAAGTTAGTAGGTTAAAACCACTGCCACCAACCATTCCGATTCGGTTGTCACTGGAACCAAAAAGTCACAGGAGCAGTGCGCAAGGGGATAATATGCAGCCCCTCAGCATTCCAGATAAGGTGGGTCTCAGGCAAAGTTTGAATGCAGTACCCTCTGGGAACACTACAAACAACTATGACTATAGGTATAGGCAACCCAACCTTTGGTATAAGCTTTGTTAGGGAGAATTCTCATAAATGTGACAATTCCTCCCACCTTAGAGCCCTCCAGCTCTTTTGCTAAACTTTGGGACTTTGAACTTTTAAATCTGTGTGTGTTTTACTCTTGTGTTTTCTTTGGTTATGGAGTTTTAGACAACTCCATAGGCATCATCTTTTCATGTGTGTCACACAGCACCCTCAGTGCAGTGACACAGGGAAGCCTTTTAGGCTCTCCCAAGGTTTAAACACCTTCTCTGGGGAAAAACTACTGTTTCCCAGAGAAAGTAAAGTGAAATTGGCTTTACTAGTCTTTTTAAATTCCTAGGCCCAGCACACACTATCTTCCAATAGAATGCTGGAGGGGTTACCTAGTATCCCCTATGTCTAGAAACTCATGTAGCAGTCAAATGCTACCCTTTCCTATCGAAATGGCTGGTGGCAGTGGTTTTACAATGAACTACCGTGATTTTTCCAGACCGCAAACACTGGTAGCTAAAAATCATGGGAGCCATGTTTTTCAAGATGGCGTCTGAGCCCCCTTTGTTTAAACAGGTCCCGACTTCTTTTTTCGCCATTTCTCTTTGGAAAGGTCCTTCTAGAGTTTGTCTCTGCGCGCCTAATCACATTTGGTCCCTTTGTTCCTACGCCTTTGGCGGGCTTCAGGACTGAAGCATGCCTCTAGCACCCGAGTGTCTTGGGTTGGCAGGAAGCGAGGGAGGTGCCCGAAACTCCCTGTGCTTAGTCTCCTAGGAGAACCAAATGCACTCTGGCGTGATTGGCTGGCTGACTGTCTGGCAAGAGCAGGCACCCTGCTGGGTGAATGGCAGCTAGGCTAGGATTAATGGGAGAAAACTGTTTAAAAGGCGGGTCTCATGGCTTGGAAGGCAGAGTTGACCACTGGACGAAGGAACCAAAGAAGAGCTTGAAGAGGACGCCTGCTGCAACTCCTGGACCGTTGGTTTGCCCGGTGAAGTCCTGCTGCAGTGCCAACTTGCCAAGTTCGCATCGACAGAGAAGCCCCTGCAAGGACGACTTCTCCCTTTGAGTTGGTGGGACCAATCAACTCCAAAGTAAGCCACCAGGACACCCATCTCGCAGCTGGTTGAATTTCCTCAGAGTTGCTGCAGGAAACCGTATAGCCAGGGAGAGGGACACCAGATTGTGTGCGTTACTTTTAAGCTGGCCTAAAGCTTTTAGAAGATCCTCCAGTCTCCCATGAAGCAGGACTGACCAAGCCTGACCCGCAGCCCCACCCCCTCAGCCGAGTGCAGGACCCCAGATCTAAGGAACTAGAGAGTGCATTTGGGTCTCCTAGGAGACTAAGCACAGAGAGTTTCGGGCACCTCCCTCACTTCCTGCCTACCCCAGATACTCGGGCGCCAGAGGCGGGTTTCTCTCAGAAACCCCTGCCAAAGGCAAAATGAACCAAGAGACTAAATCTGGTTTAGCATGCAGAGAAACTCTCTAGAATGACCTTTACACAAAGACATGGCGAAAAAAGAAGACCGGGCACGATTTTGAAAAAGATGGCTCCCGCGATTACTTTACCGGAGCCATGAACGGTCGCGGTAAATGCAAACCAAGGTAGTTAAAAAACTAAACCACTGCCTCCAGCCAGTCAATCGAGGAAAGGGTAACATATAATATGCTACATAAGAACCTAGACAAAGGGGGATACTAAGTAACCCCTCCAGCACCCTATTGGAAGATAGTGTGTGCTGGGTCTAGAAAGTTACAACGCTAAGTAAAGTCAATTTTTCTTTACTGCTCTGGGAAACAGTAGTTGATCCCAGAGGAGGTATTTAAACCTTGGGAAATCTGTTAGACTTACCTGTGTCACTGCACTGAAGGTGCTTTGTGATACAGTTGGTAAAGATGATGCCTATGGAGTTTGTTAGACTCCATAACCAAAAGAAACACAGCAGTAACATTCACACAAAAATCCATGAGAGAGTGGGGAAAAGGGGTTACTCTCTCTCCAGGTAAAAAAAAGTTGTTGGGGGTCTCTAAGGTGGAGGGACTTAGCACATTTTTGAGAATTCTCCCTAACAGTGATGTGTGCTGATTTCACAACAGGAAAATATAGGCAGGATAAAAATATCTCCCTATAGTAGAAAATCCAAAGGGCTCCCAGCAACACTGCATACAGAGTGCGGTGTGCTGCAAAAGTCAGGCAGATGCCATAAAACTTGTATGAAAGCAGTACTCCAAGAAAAAGGTTGAACAAGAAATATAAAACGATCCCAAAGATGTAGGAAAAGAATCAGTGAGTGTTAAAAAAAGGTTCCCACTCACTCAGGAGAACTGACAAAACATCCACTAGTCCATCAAAATGTGCTGGGGGCTCACGGATGGAGGAGATTATGCATAAAAAATGAAAATCTACCTAACAGAGTTTCAGGACAAATTCCTTGTGTCTGTCTGTGTCATTCTGTTGTCTTGTTTTGGGGGTTTCCTGGCAGTGGGGGGCACATTTGGTTCTGTCGTATTTCCTCCCATTATTGGGGGCTTTGTACTTGCTCTTTGCTCAGTGTATACAAGCTTTCTCACATTCTACTGTTGTATATTCGCTGAATAAGAACCTCTTTAACACTGCCTTGTCTGTTGTCCATTAGGTGTTAAAGAACGACGTATTAGCCCATCAGAACACAGTCGAGACTGTGAGCGATGCTGGCAATGACTTGTTGCAGTCGAGTGCTGGTGATGATGCTAGCAGCCTGCGGAATCGATTGCAAATGCTTAATCGCTGCTGGATGTCTGTGCTCCAGAAAACCGAGGAGAGGGAGCAGCAGTTAGAGTTTGCCTTACAGCAGGTACGGAGATCCATTCACAACCAGCAAAAAAGAAACCAAGCAAACGGAAAATGAGTGCCATCCTATTAACTGCAATAAAACACGGGATATGAATTGCTGGCTTTGTGACTGCATGCAACCCCTTGTTCCTCTTAATGGTATTGGGCTCTGAGGATGCACAGATCATTGTACAGCCTGCTGATGAGCAATCACACGCGCTGTGCAAGCTCATATGCAGAGCAGGGAAGACAGATTATAAGTGTGCAGCCCCGTCTACCACTGCAAACCAGTGGGGAATTAAAATGTTTTCAGCCCTGTCCCACCCGTAAGAATTAAACTCCTAAATTTATATGATATGATATGGCATCTATAACGCGCCTATACACAAGTGTTTCAAGGCGAGACAAGGCGGGGGGGGGGGCGAATAAAGGGAGGACAGACAACGATCCTACTAGGCCAGGTGTCATTCAGATTGCGCAAGTGCATGGGAAGGGGGAAGGAAAAGTGCGCGGGGGAAGGGAGAGGGGAAAGTGCAGTACATGGGAAAGTGGAATAAATAAGATAAATAAAATACATAAAACAGCCAGCTAGTGGCAAGTGCAAGGAAGTGCAAACATAAGTGCTGGAAGGGGGACTGAAGGGATACAGAAATAACAGTCCCCAAGTGCAGGGGTTGCCAGGGAGGCAGTGCAGGTAGGCAGTTGACAGGGCCTGGGCCAGAGATCAGAGGGTAGCCAGATAACCAGTGCAATTTCAGTCAGGAATTCAGCAGGGGAGGGGAGGAGAGAAAGCCGAAGCAAAGAGGAAGGTTTTGAGGTGTTTCCGGAACCGGAGATGGTTCTCTTCGAGTTTCAGGGAGGCAGGAAGGCTGTTCCAGAGAGACGCCCCTGCCGAAGAGAGTGATCAGCCACCAACTCGTTGCTTGGAGAAGCGACTGACCCTGAGGGAGTTGGAGGCAGAGGAGTGAAGAGCTCGAGAAGGAAGATATTTAGGAAGAGAGAGTTGAAGGTATTGCAGCCCCAGACCCCAGAAGATCTTGTGTACAATGCAGCAGGTTTTGAATTTAATCCTCATAGCCACTGGGAGCCAGTGCAGAGATTTCAGTCCTGCAGAGATACGATCCCTGGGCTTGAGGCCAAGGACACGTCTCGCAGTCCTGTTCTGGATAAGTTGCAGAGGGCGGAGAGTAGAGGCAGGAAGATTTAGATAGAGGCTGTTACAGTAGTCCAGCTTGGAGAGGACCAGGGCTCTGGAAACAGTGAGCTTCCGGGGGAAGGAGAGGAAAGAAAGAATACCTCTAAGGAGGTGCAGCTGGTAGTGTGACTTCTTAGAGACGTCAGAGATGTGAGGGGAGAAGGAGAGTGCAAAGTCGAAGATGACCCCAAGGTTTTTAGCCTTGCAGGTGGGAGTGGGAGGAGAGCCAAGAGAGGCCAGCCAGAGAGCTGCAGGGAAGGAGGGAGTGCAGGAATATCAGTCCCACAGGGTGCACCCAACGCATGTGCAATGGTTTTCTTCTGCAAGTAATCTTGCATCGTGGCCAGCGAAGCTTCTTGTTTGAAGCCTTTGATGTCGGGAAGAGCGACCTCCCTGTAGTCTGTGGCTGAGCATACTGGCCAACTATATGTAGAGTCCAGAGCAAGGTCATGCAGTCAGGGTTTATTCTTAGGGTGAAATGCATGTCCCGCAACTGTGGCATACGTGCACCTGGCTGGGCCAGCCCGGGAGTTTGAGGTGCAGAAGCCAGGACCAGATAAGGCCAGTTTGGAAGGATTTCTCCATTGAATTGTCTACAGAGTTTGCACAGTTTCTATGTATTTAGTGTTTGAATAAATGCACCCCACCCCGCAGCAGGACCTTAGGACTCTTACACTATCCCCAATTTGCCACAGAAGTAGAGTATCTGCTAATATTAACTGGTAGAAGAACAAAGATTCTAAGTTGCCGCAGACCTGAAGACTGCGCCCTGCGGTCCTCGTGCTGTACAAACTGAACCATTATGAAGGTTGATGGAAGCAAAATGCATCTGGAAGTTGGTAGACTGATGTGTGGAACGCTGCTGCAGTTTTGCGTTAATAGTTTGAGTAGCAGATGTTAGGAAAGATTTCTCTTTGGTAACTTTCCCTCCATATTCTATGGAACCCTGGCTTTTTGCTCATTGTTATGGGGAAACTGATCAGTCCTTCAGACTATAAGTACTCTCTCTCTATAAGATCTCTCTCTCAGGTGGCAGGGCAACGCCATCGCCTTTGGCTCTAGACCCTGAGGGTGGACCACTGGGATGGATCACATGGGTGTGGGGTCTTCGGGGAGTTGGGGGTGAGGCAGCCGATGGTGAGACACGGTATTCCCCCCTATTTTGTTTATCCAACCCATCCTATGTTTTAGGATGCACCGAGGTCCCAACTGCCCCACCCCTTTTTTCACACAAACACTGGGCAGAGGAAGAGGGTGACTGAGAGTAACAAAAATTAACGTTCACACATCGTACTGGACATGTCCTGCTAATCAAGTCATGCAAAGTCAGGCACTTCATTCTAAGTGCATACACCTGATACTAATTAGCTCTCCTCACACAAATAAAAGGCGGACCCCAAAGACACACTTTGAGCAAGGCGAAACACGAGTACGAGCAGGGCTTCCGGGACGTAGGAAAACATAATGGAGCAGAGCGACGGACCAAGGGACTAGAGCAGCGGGTTGTAAACCCCAGGAGTTCCGTATTCGAGATTGTTGCCTCCGACGGGCCACGGAAGACGCATGGAGAAGGCCAGATCCCACAGGTGAACATTTCATTGTGTTTCAAGGATGCCAGCGACCCTCCCGGGTGGACGGCAGAGTTGGGGAGGCGAGTCTAAGCCTGTGGTACTAACCTTGACTCGTGAATTGGGAATCGCAAAACCAAGAAGAGACGCAAACAGCCGGTGAGTTGGCAAGCAACCTGAAAGACCATTGCGTGTTAAACTTTGAAGTAGGAACATTGTATCGCAAGCGAAGGCTGTATGCGTGTAAATGAAACGCGAGGAAAAGCAGACCCATGAATGAACGTTAAAGTGTTCGGAAGAAAGTACTGTTGTGCTGTGGGATTTTGCTCTTGGAGGATCCTGCTGCCACATCTAGTTTTGCTAGTTTTGTGGATTGCTGCGGCCACTGATTATCTGCGAGCTTTGAGCCCCCTGCGCAAGAGGAAGGACACTTGCAGCGCAACACGGGACTTTAGAATCCAGAGTAAATATTAAATTTATTCATCAGTGTTTATGTTTGGGTTTTAACAGGCCTGCGCCTTGTGAACTGAGACTTTGGGCTCTGGGCTTTGGACTTTGGACTGGAGCTTTGGTGCTTTGGTGGGAGAGGGTTCTCACTACGCCGACGAAATTACTTACGTTTTTATTTTGTTCTCCCTTCTCTAGATTCACTTGTGAGCGTACTCCAGGACTCCGCCCCCGGTGTTCCACCCGCCCTCCTCCCAGCCTACTTAGCACTCAGGTGTGTGCGTACCCGCGCGCGCACCCCAGAAGTACTCGAAAGTACTGTTGTGCTGTTAGGCTGGCCGGGTGGGGGTTGTGCTGATAGGCTGCTTTGTATTGCATCTGGGGTACCTCGGATGGCCATTCCTAGGGGCTGAGGAACGGAGGTTGTAATTTGAAGACACAGTCTAAGGCAGTATTGTTTGACATCTGGTGAGTCTTGTTGGCCCCTATAGGCACCTCGCCCCTCGTATCCTGTGAGTAAGAGGGAGTGTGAGGTTGGAGAATCCTATACATTGCATTGACCCATTTGAAAGCTAATACAGGGGTGCGTGTTTTGTTAATGTTGTGTTCTACTGTCATCAGGGGCAGTGTGAGTTGTAGCTATTACTGAGCAACGATGCATAATTGAACTGGGCTTGTGTTTTGTTACCTTACTGCTATTTGGGTCCGGAAGTGTACTTATCCATTCCAAATCTACCTCTCCTGCCCAATTACTTCAGAAAGGCATCCTATAGTCTTGCCTTTAGTTAAGTCTGTAATTGTTGGCCAACGTTTTGACCCCGAGAGTTTATTGGCAAAATGGTGAACGGCCTCCGCAGTAGCCGGAAAATCCACAAGTCCCCAAAGAAGTGTGATGGAGAACTATCCCTGCTTTACTCCAATGCCTCTGGCTGTGTTTCGTTATGTTCACACTCTCAGGTGGCACCCATTAGAGAGGGGTCTCCTATGTGTGAGGATGGGCCCTATTTGATATGTATGGAGACTCTGCGTCTCTTTGAAGCCTCTGTAAATGTGTCCTTGGCTAGCTCTCTGAAAGGGCAACACATGGAAGGGTCGATAGCAGAGCCTGCAGCTATCAAAACCTATAAGTGTCAACAAGACAGGAATTTGTCTCCCAACAGCAATAGAAGTACCCGCTGAGTCAGGGAGACTATTAAGCCATATGGGAATTGAGCCTATGAGACCGAAATTTACTGATGTATCCATGATTGCACCAGTGATAGAGGCTGAGCAGGGGAAACGGATGAGGTTTTCTCTGGGCCCATCTACCCCGGTGACTCAAAGTAGATATGGAATGGAGAATGTCCATATGTTTAGCAAAATGGAAGAGGAAAATGCAAGACAGCAGAGGAGTGGTGCAACTGGAAATCACAAGGGTGATTATTCCACCAATGATTTTGGCAATATAAAATCCAGCTCACCATCTAATGTGATCGCCAACCCCATTCAAATGGGAGCTTTATCTCTGTCCGATCATGAATTAGCTATGTTTGCATCCTCCCAAAATCCTGAGGTACGGCCCTTCGAATTGGGTAAGCCGATTGAACTTCAGATTTCGGATCTAGGAGCCCTGGACAAAGAGTTCCGGTGATGACCAGACTCCTGAATCTGCTGGACAGGGGACATGAGCAGACCCATTGCGAACTTGCCGTGCAGAAGGGCGCACTTGTTGAGGTCCTAACTAAAATAAGTAAGATTGAAGGATTTCTATTCGCATGTGATGCCGTGGCTGCATTGACAGTGGCTAAAAATACTCAAATAGCTCTCAAAGCTGATCTGTCAACCCAAACATTGGCTGACCCAAGGATGGCAGGTGAGGATATGAGGTCTTTTGCTGCTCTCGCCCCAGTGAACCACTCAAGGGGAGAGAGCAAGAGCGAAAGAGTGCCCTCTGAACTTCTGCATGCGGTGAAAGCCAACGCTGCGGCCGCAGCTAATAAAAGAACTTAGACCTGTGCCAGTCCAGGCTAATGAATTGCCTGCAGTACAGGGTACCAGTTTGTACTTGGGCCAGGAGGGCCTTCACCCGTACAATGATCACATCGATAGCCCATCTGATCTTACCAATTTAATAGATCTGGATGAAGACCTACTAGTCCACAAAGGGCCTCCGGTTGCAGAGATGCCTATTATTGAAACTGACTCATGCCCCATGTTGTTCTTAGCAGAAAACAAAGAAAACTAGCCACAAGGGCTCAAAAAAGGAAGTATCATCAGGCTAAGAACCTCAGTGCAGCTACAAAAAAGGGGGTGAACGATTTTCTAAAACACAAGGATAAATTGACACTCTCAGCTAAAACTCCTGTATTCTCGGTAATAGAGGAAGAGGCTATTGATCTTCAACAACTAGATCCAGATTCTAAGGAATTACTGAATTTAGTAGGATCGCCTAAGGCACCTATAGCTGATTCCAAGGGGAAAGCAAAAAATAAAACTAATAAGAATGGTCATCAAGCTTCAGGTAGTTGTGACACTGCTGCCGGGGGGCCTGTAAAGAATGTATCCTCTGGTTTAGGCATTCACAGACAATTGGATCTTTTGAACTTCTACCCTACCTTGCACATAAAAAAAACCCATAACACAATTAAAGGAGGGGACGGTTCCAACTCTGCCAACCCGTCAACGAAGGGTAAAGTGCAGCTGGTTCCTTTGCACAGTGCAGTCAAGGTAGAAGCTTGCACTATTCCCCTGGGAGCCCCGGGTGCAGAAAGTGTAGCTGTTCCTTCCACGCTTCCCCCAAAGGTTTTGGTGACTATGCCGAATGTCACCCGGGGTGCTGGAAGTGCCGAAGGTTCTGAAACCCTGTGTGCAGAAAGTCTAGCTGTTCCTCCCATGTTCCCCCCAAAGGTTTTGGTGAATATGGCGATCGGCAATGGCTGCAGGGATGGGTCAGAGCTTCACAGTACGATTAGCACCACGGAAAAAGGTCCTATCCTGACCTTAGATATACCATCGATCATGGGTTGGGAATGCAAGTCTCCCTCTAATGGTAAAACTAGCCCAAATAGATCAGTGATATTAAAGGCCTTTCAGGACATACCATCTCTAAGAGCCATCAGTTCCGATGACATCGATTGGGTCCGCCTTCCTTCCAATAATCATACCCGGATGATTTGTGGGTATTCCCCCCCATATCATTATGAAATTGATTTGGGCCCAAAGATGGGATTTGGAATTGCTTGTGCTTGGACTAACTACTTGTATATTTTGCACAGAGGCTCAGGCAAACACCTTTGAGGAGCAACCGCCACCGAGGCCGGTGATACCTATAGGGCGCGAACTGGGTAATGATTCTGCTTCACTTAGCGACAAGCTCTTCAGGCAATTTATGTCCTTTGCCGCAGCGTTTGCTGGTCCCAGTGGTCCTCAGACTCATGTTCCCAATCCTGTTGTAGAATATTAGAATGAGGGACCGGGGGAGACACTTATGTCATGGAACTTATGTGGTCTTAATAATTTTATGGGCCACACACCTTGACGAGGAACTTTGCATCTGGGCCAGTTTGAGGTGGATGGCTACTACACACACAATCAACCTGCAGTTTGTATAAGTTTCCTTGGCATTGCCTCCAGGGAGATCCTGGTCATCTGCATCTATTGGAACAAAGTGGTCGCATCATTTCTAGAAGTGTCTAACCAACTACACAAAATTCTTGAGGATGCCTTCTGTAACGACCCCTTGTCACTCTAGACATATGTGCACTGTACACGAGTATCCCTCAGGAGGCAGTTCAATGCATTCGCGAAATCCTTACCATCGAAAGATCACCTCGTAACACCTCTGGTGAATTCATTTTGGAGCTGCTCACGATGGCACTGGAAAAGAACTATTTTCAGTATAAAGACCAGTTCTTCCAGCAAACGCATGGGACGGCTATGGGTGCGGCCTTTGCCCCCAGTTTAGCCATACTATATATGGCCATGTGGGAACACCATTTTGTCCTCTCAGCAACTAATCCATTTGTGGGCCATATCAAGCTATGGCGACGTTATATCGATGACATTCTTCTAATTTGGCAAGGTTCGGCCACGGCCCTCCAGGAATTCTTTCTGTGGTTTAATAGGCAACATACAGAGATTAAATTTACTATCAGTTCTAGTACTAAAGAGATCCAGTTTTTGGATCTCAGAATATATGCAAGGAATGGCAATCTAGAATGCTCACTATTCAGAAAACCCACAGATAGAAACACTTTACTTCACTTCTCGAGTTTCCATCCGAGGGGAGTAAAGGAGAACCTTCCATACGGCCATTTTCTAAGATTGCGCAGAAATTGCACGTCGACCACTGAATATACCACCCATGCTGACAACCTTAAAACACGTTTGGTGGCACGGAGTTACCCCAGTAAATTGGTCACCAAGGCGGCTAAAAGAGCGAGATTCACCCCCAGGGAATGTCTTCTCACTCCCAAAGCACCAGCTACGGAAGAAAAACTGGTCTGTGTGTTGCCTTACACTACGCACACTTATGCAGTTAAGAAGCTGATCAAGAAATTTTGGCCTTTGGTTAAATTGGAATTAAGCGATGAACCAATGCCACTATTTGCGATGACCAGACAGAAAAATCTGAGGGATCTGTTTGTACACTCGAAACCTCGGATTCTGAGAAACAGAACTACTGGTTGGGACCTCCGTCCGTTGTTAGGACATTTTCCATGTGGAGGCTGCTCAGTTTGTAAATACACCAAGAGAATCAAAGAATTCCAGGCGAGAGGCAGGAAATGGGACATCCGTGCCATGACCAACTGCAAAACTCCTAATGCGATATACTGTATTCAGTGCCCATGTGGCCTCAAATATGTCGGTCAGACCTCGAGACCTACCCACATACGGATCGTAGAACATAGATCCCGCATTAGATGTAAGAATATTAACGCGCCACTTGTGTCTCACTATATGGAATATAGCCATTCCCCCGAGGATCTACACTGGTGGATCCTGGAAGCATTTCCCAGACAAAATATTTCAGCATACAGACTTAACCTGGCCGAGGCCAGATGGATACACCGACTTGACACCATTGAACAGGGCCTAAATTAAAGTAATCCCCTAAGGTGGTGACACTCGCTTATTCTCCAACTTCAGACAGGTGTTCTATTTATGTTTCCATGACTAATGTGTGCCCTTGCCTCTCAACACAATCTGAGGGTCTTGGGTTTTGCCTTCCTTGGAGTGTCATCTAGTTTTGGGCCCCCGCCGGTTATTGTTTTGCTTTGGTCCCCTCGTTCCAATTTTATATCTATATATTTTTACAAAAATTTAGCTACTCGTGGGTTCCGCACAAGCAGACTAGTATCTAGTTTATTTTAGTGTCTCCTGCCAGTTATATCATCTGGCATTGTACCACAACACTAGCATATTTAGTATGATACTACTAGCATATACATCCATCATCCGAGCGAAGGTGAGGCCCGTTTAGGGGCTCATTTATACCTCCGTGAGAGAGCACGCATTGGCGTATACATGACTCCCACATCCATGTGCCATCAGCTGCCTCATGGCGGCTGTTTCTATTTTTCAGTCCCATTTCTTTATCCTTACATGGATAGCCTACGTTTTCAATGGGCTTCAGGAAACCGTGAGTCCGTTTTCTATGTTTACTATCCCCATTCCGAGGGACATCCCCTTCGCCTCGCCAGCTTCAGACTATGCGGTTTTAGAAAGGGCTACGGCGCGCTTCGCAGGCCGTATAGCCGTGCTACATCGGCGCCAGAAATGTAGCGCCTATGAGACACCGATAGGTAGGATTTCTTCCTCCATCTATTTTGCGATATCGGTCCGAGCACATCTACGGTATATGAGGCGGGCTAACGTGCATCACCTCGCATCCCATGCAGGACTCTGTTTATGCATTTCCCTTTCGAGGAGGCTCATTCATTGCCAGTTTTTTCTAGGCTGTGGACTCTATACCTTTGAACGTACGGCAGGTCCGCTTTGTTTCTCTCTCTTTTTTCCCCCTCTTGTTGTTCTGTCTGTAGCTTCGGAACGGAATTGCGAGGACGTCCCCCTCTTTTTCTATCCGCCCCGCTTCTCCGCACTCGAACACTTTGGTCGTGTTCACCATTTTCACCGCCGGTGGAGGGACAGTGTCTTAGGATTTGTCCCAGCCCGCGGACCAAGGTAAGCAACCGTGTCCTTTTCCGGTAATACAGCGGGTGATAGGCCGAGTCCCCCATGTGTCTATCCCCTCTAAGTAGTAGGCCCCAATGGGGAGAGGAGGTCACTACATCTTCACATTCTTTCATTTGTATATTTACCCTCACTCTTAAATCTTTTTCGCTTTTAGACTTGGAGGCCCTCCCTTGTTTTACCTTCCCCTTGTTGTCCTTGGGGCAGCGGAACACTGCTTGGAGGTACCACTACATCTCTTGCAGTAAGTGTTGGGCCTATATAGCCCCTTTTTGTACCCCGCTGTTGGTGCTTAAGGATTGTTGGGCTCTGGGGCCTGGTATGTTGGGCCACTCAGCATGTTGGTATTTGGACACGGCACCACCCTACGCACCCATCCCTTTTTTAAAAAAAATTTTTTGGGGGGGGTTTCATACTATTGATTCCCATTTTTCTCTCTTCACTTTCTTTGGTGAGCGTGCATGTTTTCGTTGTCCCCTTTGGGCCCGGTGCCAGGGAAGGGTTCAACGAAAGTTTAAATTCATATGGGGGCTCTTTTTACACTGACGCAACCACCTTGGTTAGGCATTGGCTCCCACTTATACACAGTAGTTTGGTGTCCTGTTGGTGGAGGATTTCGTTTCTTTCCCACACGGTTTAGTATAATTTTTTTCTTAGTAGTTGCATGGTTTGGGCTACTAATATACCTTTATGTGTTAGTAATATAATCATTTATCACATCCACAGAACTCCATTTTTCCCTGGGGTCCTGATGAAGGCAGCACAATTGATGTTCGGCCGAAACGTCCTTTGCTTCTCTCCACGTCATCGAGCTATGCTACATGATTTAATAATGCAATTGAGGACGTAGACCTGGGATGTGTGTTTTTTGGTCAGGTGCAAATCACTTCGCCATGTTGAAGTAATTTTAGAATTTGTATAAGGTGACACTGCTTTATGTATTATCTCTGTGACTTGTTAGCCAGATAGGGTCAGGAAGACAGCATGTGTGCCCGGTCTCCCCCATCTTAGAGAATTGTGGCTGTGGCACCTTGAACTTTTATGAATTAATCATAATAATGTTATTAGATGCATATTTAAATTCTCCTCATCAATATATGTTTGTATGTGGTTTGTTTTACTCTGTGAAACGTAGGACTCATGCCTGAGCAATAAAATTTAAAAAAACTTTTTTATATTAAATGAAAACTCTAGTGCACTGTGTATTACATTCTGTGTGGTGATGTGAATAACCTACGGAGTGGGACCCAGTACGAGTTAAGACTGGGTCACTAAATTTGTATTTGCTTTTGAATGGTCCATCCGGGGGACTCCCCTTAGTGTGTTGATTCTGTAACGACCCCAGCATTAAGGTCATTGTGGGGGAAGGGGGGGATTTTAATTCAACTTGCACAGGGATGGGTGATGCATGTAATCCTCCTTATTACCATGTAGGTGTAACCTCTAGATACAATGAGAAGAGATGGGTGGACTAGTTCCTTACATGGGACATCCAACTAGTGCCCTCGAACTCGGGGTTGTTTGCTCATACCTGGTCACGAGGGCCTTACTTTTCTCAGATTGATTATTTTTTTTGTCTCCACTACACTCCTAGCTAATAGTGATAGGATGCTTATATGTGATCTTGCTCGAAGTGATCACTTCGCTCTGAATCTTACCCTGAATGAATGCATAAGGCGCTTTTCTTCTAATTCTCCATTAAGTTTAGTATTAGCTGACTGCACCGCCATCTCCGTGAGGTGGGATCATAAAACATCTGTCAAAATCTTTACCCATTTGCTACTTTAGACATTACACTTGGAGCGCGCGCTCCGAGAAGTGGCTCGGAAGTGGCTGTTGTGCTGGAGATTACATAGCTCTACTTGATGTATTTCCACAATTCCAAATAGTTTTTCGTAAATATATGGGATGTCCACTAAACGCTACCATTGTGCCCATGTATATGCTCAAACCAAAACCTCACGTACCGGGCCAACCTATATCGCGGCACTAGATCTTACTTCCGCGTTTGATGCGGTCATACTCTCGGTCCTTTGGGAGAAGATGATTGCCCTGGGTATTCCGAGTTACTTAGTAGTTGGTTATGTGCATACCAGCGCGCGCTCCGAGAAGTGGCTCGGAAGTGGCTGTTGTGCTGGGTATTACGTCAGTGCATCTATTAACTGCTGCTGTTAACCTGAGGAGCCCGTGCGGACATTTGGCCACGCCCCCTTCTACACGAGTCATCAAAACCAGCCACCCGCACGCTCCTGCGCGCGCGCGTCGAGAAGTGGCTCAGAAGTGGCTGTTATGCTGGGGATTACGTCCGTGCATCCATTGCATCCACTGACTGCTGCTGTTAACCTGAGGAGCCTGTGCTGGTAGGCACATAACCAACTATCAAGCACCTTATATGGACTAATGTGGACATTCTAATATTATTGTCATAGTCCACCGTGATTTAAAGTATCTAAATTTCACGCCCCCTTCTACACGAGTCATCAAAACCATCCACCCGTGCGCTCCTGCGTGCACGCTCCGAGAAGTGGCTCGGAAGTGGCTGTTGTGCTGTTTGGCTGCTTTGCAAGCGAGCAAGCGTGCCACTATTTTGGTTTTTAGGCTCTTTTCTCTCTTTCTTACTCCCTTTGTCTTCACCGCCATGAACGATAACGCTACCACTGTTATTAGTGTTGCGCGCATGTCCAGACTGTAGCGATTCAAGGGTGAGTGTACAGTGTACAAAACCAAATATTACTGCACCGTAGATCACAGGAGTATTTGTAGACTATGTGAATGTAAATGTTAATATATGAAACTTGCATCCACTATCTGTGTTGCACTTGCCCGTTTTTACCTGTTGATGCAAGCATGAAGGCTTGATATTTTAGAGTTTTAAAAAAGTGTTTTGATCCATTAGAGTTTTAGAAAGTGTTTCTTTTTAGTGAATCTTGCTTAGTGTTCAGTGCTAAGTGTGGTGCTTGACGACACTATAGGGAAGTTAACAGACCATCTAAGCTAATTGTTGTAGTTGTTGTTGTGCTCTTACGCACACTAATTCTGGCTGTTTGTCGAGTGTCTTCACTGGTCTCTGCTTATTTCAAGACCATCAAGTTTCCAGGTGTAAGGTGTGGACAATACACGGAAGGTCGCTCTAAGATCACGACGACCCACCAACCCTATAATCTCAGTATAATAGCAGTATTTTAGTGCAATAGTCCATTCCATATCTGGTCTTACATTGGTCCTCTAATTGGTTGCTTGTTCTTTACATATACATTGATCGTATATAACTAATAGACCTATATAGGGCCCATAGCTACTAACTGATTCTTTAACTTGTGAGCTGGTATGGACAAATACGATAAAGAAATTGCAATGAACAGAAATCTGCGCGAGAGGCGAGTTTGTGTTCTGAAGATCATTACACGTCCCAAAAAGGGGGTTGTACAGGGAAACCCAATTACTGATTACTTTGGGAAAACTCCTACTGCAATTGTTCAAACTGAGGTCATAGACAAGGATCTTCGCAATATGGCATTTGCTGATCTAGTATCAGAATTGACAAGTGACCTAGGATGTGTAAGTACTAAACTTTTATGTGATGTTTTTTGCGCCCAACCTAATACTAATTGTGAGGATTTGACTGATGTGATTATTTGCAATAATGCCACTTCAAGTGTTTTTCCTAGTCACCTAATGCTGGCGACTTTGTGCCCGGTATAGCTAAAACGTCTATACCAAATACTGAAACGTCCAGCGCAACAAGTAAAAGTGGCCTACTGGCTAATGGCTGCACTGACGCTGTAGTCCATAGGGAGTATGACAGTAATGCTAAGAGTACCATTGATATATCCATCTCTGAGCTTGAAGAACTCAACATTGAGTACATGGGTTTTGACCCCGAAATATCTCTGGTTGAGGCTGTCGCTACCCCATTGTATTTTACTCCTCCCACTAAGACGGAACTGATATCAGTACCAGATATTTCACATGCCCTCAATGCCAAGCCTGTATTGAAGAATGAGACAGGGTTTGATGTTGGTATCCCATCTGTGTTCAGCTTTAATACAAACACCATACCCAAGATGACTTTATGGTCTTCCCGTAATGCTATTACTGATCATGGAGAAGGATCATGTGTAAATGACGAGATGGACACTAGTATGAACTCAGACGAATTGTTCAACGCTTTAGAAAATTTGCTCTCGATGTTGCTTGAGAAATGCGCTCACCTGGAAACCAAAATTGATGTCCAAATTTCTTCTAATCCACTCCACACTGAAAGAGCAACGATGCGAAGTGTGCACAAGTACGCAAAGTATGACACCCTCCAAAATCCTGGCTGATGCTAAGGATAAGAGGAATTGAAAGGGTCATGGAGGGATTGTAGGGAAGAAGTCAATTTTGGTCAAAAAGAAATCCAAATGTGTAAACCAGGTATTCATGTATAGTAAGAGAATTGTCAAAAAGCAAAAGCAATTGGCTGTAGGAACAAATGAAGTGCCACTGAATGCCACCCATGCCATCGGGGTTGAAGCACCCATAGCAATCGAAGCTAAGAATACTCATGGCAAAGTGATCGATACTTCTCTAGCTAAGGCGCTGCCCTTAAGTAAAACTCAGACTGCATTTAAATCAAATTGTGTGTTGGCAGAATCTCTGCAGTCTTCTGTAAATGCTATTGGGCCAGCAACAATGCAGCCAAAGGCTGGAGGATTAACTGGTGTGCCAGTTATATCAACCCAAGATACACTACCTGAAGCTTGTGTATTAAAGAACACTGTTAATGTAACTAATGCAAGTTCTGGTAGTGGCGAGAATAGTACAGGCATGCTGCCTGCCCTCCAAATTACGCTAGTCCACATGGATAAGTGTCCATCTCCTTTGAATCGTGCAGCAGTTTTGAGCTTATCTAAAACCATGGTTCCACTAAGGGTTATCACCTCCATTCACATTCATTTGGTTGACCAGCTTGAGCTTCCCAACGAATACATTACCAATGTATGTTTTGAAGCTGAACGCACGTTGAACTACATCATGGGATATGAATTGATTTATTACGCTTGGGCTATGCTGTACATAAAGTTACGATACCAGTTGTAAAATCCTGTAAAAGTCCCGAACCGCAGAGGCCCATTATTACCAATTCACACGTCCCTACATCAAATACTCAGGCAAGCCAGGACTACGTGAAAAGTCCTTCAACACGAGGAATAAATATTGCGAAAGATAGCACTAATGACATCCCTGAAGGCTATTGGCAATGGTTGCCTTTGAGCTTTAAGCCACACTTTGCTGAATCTCACCAATGACCATATTCCCTACAGCTGCTTTACTCCTGGAACACTAGAGGGCACATGCATCTGTTCCAGGATGAGGGTCTAATCGAACATATGGCACAATTTAAAATCATTGCACTCCAAGAAACCTGGTTAACTGTTGAAATACCGTTAGATGATAGAAGCACTGTTCCTCAAATAGCCTCAAAGGGCCCCCTTGGTCGTCCGAAAGGCTGACTGTTGTTATCTGTTCAATCACCATGGAAGATGAAATTACCACACTCTACTGAGCATGTATTAGTAACAAAATTAACATGGCTTTTGGAAGTAATAATTGTTAATAGCATATATGATCCCCCCAATATGGCTAATACGGTTAAGAATGTAAAGACAGTTGATACTGTGTTAAAACTGTACAACCATCGTTACCCAATATGGCTCTTGGCCGATCTTAACGCAAAAATTGGAGATGATAGCCAAGTTGAAGAATCGATGGGTGCCCAGTCAAAATCAGGAATCAACCCAGCGACTAATAGACGAGGCAAAAAATGGGTTAATGTCATGAATACCCATAACCTCATGACACTTAACGGTTTGACTCCAAGTGATGTTCCTATGAAATACACTAGGATTGAGGGTAGATCAGCAGCCACCCTTGATTACATTTTTACTAATCATATCGGATTTCATTCTCTTATTGATATGTGTGTTGTGGAGAGGGACAAAAGCGATCACCTTCCTCTCTGCCTATTGTTTGCTATCCCGGGTAAATGTGTCGAAAGCCACGATTACAATGAAAACAGGATCAATGAAGGCAAAAACAGAATAGTTTGGCCCAACCGTAATATTGAGAGTGTAACCCAAGTGGTATCTTTTTTATAACCAGAGTTTATTAAGGAGGGGGTGCTAGGAAAGAATACTGAAAACCAAATATTGACAAACTTCACACTGCTTATGCAAAATGGTCAGAAACAAGTGGGTGAACGCAGACATTATAAATCTGTTGGAGAACGGTCCAATATGGTAATACCACGTAGGCCTGGGAATGATAAGATTATTAATGAAGCAAAAAGGAATCTTTGCAATAAATTCGTATTGTACTAAGGAAAAATGACTTATTGTTGTCAGAGCAAGCAGTCCATGCCATATTAAAAAACTTAAAAGAATTATAAACAGTGGATTAAATGCATAAACAGGAATGTGAGACTAAACTGTGGGAAAAAATTGCATTGATGGCACTGTCAAATAACAACCAGGGCATTTGGCATCTGCTTAGTAAACACAAAAAAAACGTGATTTGACAATAAACTGTATTACTGAAGATACATGGGCCCAATATATTAAAGGCACATTGGGTAAGGTCGAACCATCTGAAAATACTATTCCAATTCCGGAGGTCGTATGGGACTGTAATGCATCGGAGCTTGACATCATTAGGATAATTGAAAATCTTAAGAACTCCCCGTGCAGCAGGACCGGACTGTCTCTGTAATTTAGTACTAAAAAAACATCCGGAACTGTGGGGGGGCCGCACTTATGCTGTTATTTAAACAAATTGGGAGGCTGGGTGCAATTCCTCCCTCATGGCAAACCAGCCATATATTAATGGTACATAAGAAAGGGACACGGGACAACCCGGCAAATTCTAGAATGCTGGCAATGCTCGATGCATCATCTAAGATTTTTACCAAGGTATTGCTCCAGGAACTCAGTGTATGGAAAAGTGGATCTTACATACTACCCTCGAATCAAATAGGATTCTGTGATAAATCTAGCATGCCTGGGGCAAACGTAACCTTGACTTATATTGTGCATATATAGACTTCTCTGCGGCATTTGATACCGTTCTCAGAAACAGATTATGGCAAAAATTGAATTCATGGGGGATCCCACAAGGTCTCTTAAAGATGTTGATGCTATTACACTCGGAAACTTCTGTTCGAATAAGACTTAATGCGGCTGGCAAGCTCTCCAGATTTATGGCTACAAGTTGTGGAGTGAAGCAAGGGTGCACGATTGCCGCTATCATATTCAACTTATATCTGTCAGATATGATGAAAGCATTTATTTTACCGGAGGCAAACCCTGTGAGGGTTATTGGTGTGACTATTGGTTGGCTCGCTTATGCTGATGACCTGATGCTATTGGATTATACTCCAGCAGGTCTTCAGCATATGCTTGACTCCCTGGTCACCTATTCCACCGACAATGGCTTGACCATCAATATAGATAACAGTAAAATAATGGTCTTTTCAAAGAAACGTAGACCGAAGAAATAAAAAGTGAACAGGTGAAATCATACAAATATTTAGGAATTATTGTGGATGAAAGGTTGAATTGGGACAAACAATGGTCTGCAATCAAAAGCCATTTTTTTGTCATTGCAAATACTCTGAGTGATTTTATAGGCAGAAATTGTTGTTTCTCGGCTACTGCAGTACTTAATATCTATTTGGTAAAAATCAGGTCAATGTTACTATATGCTGTCGAGATATGGGGTCATAAGTTTGTCAAACGCATTGTGGTTTTGGAATCCAAACTTTTGAGAAAACTACTGAGCTTGCCACCAAACGTTAGTGTTGAATACCTGTACCTGGAGTTTAACATCAAAGGTTTCTGGTATGCATATGTCTGTCAATGCGTCCTGTTTTATGAAAAAGCGGTCACATTATCCACTGATGCAATTATTGTGCTATATGTGAAAGCGTATCTCAGTCTTGAAGGCAATGTGCTGATCGGTACAATTGGCACCTTACAAAAACTACATCGCACATGGTCATTTGGGTGTGTCCCAGGAACCCTGTCAATATTAGTCTTCAAAAAGAGACTTAAGAAAAAAGTGCATGAATTTTGGCATAAACAGAATACGGTAAATTTGGCATCGAAAGCCTTTAGTGGATGGTATCTAGATGAGTATCTGACTAGAACCATGCCTCCCAAATATATTGAAGCCTATCCAAGCACTGGCACTTTTCAATCTTATTTAATGATGAAATGGAACATCACAGAAGCTTGGGAGACAAAAGGTGATAGAATGGGAGTTCCATGTACTTCTAGGAACTGTTGCCTATGTGGTGTAAATGTTGTTGAGTCACTTTATCATCTTATATGTGTTGTGAAAGCTTAAATGATTTGAGAACCATTTGTTTTAAATATGTTAATAATGGAATGTAATGACAGCGATATCTGATCAGTGGATGATTTTTATGAGCGGAAATTATATTAATCTTATATATTATATTGTAGTATTTTACTTGAAGATTGTGGCGATTTTAAAATGTATTGAATGATGTATATTGGAAATGCAAATGTTTTTAGATTTTTGTATTAATGTTGTATGTCTGTGTTATACAAAGCCTTTGGCTAGATGTATATCTAACAATAAATAAATAAATGAGTAGCTATGATTGCTCTTCTCCACCAAAACACAAACTACAGGATTAGGTTGACAAAGCAGGGGGCTATGACCGAATTGATACCAACTGCCATAGGCCTCAAGCAGGGATGCAACCTGGCCGCTATCCTTTTCAATCTATATTAAGCGGTCCTGGAATCAGCCTGGGGCGATGCAGTCATATTTCCGGTTAAGATGGGTCGGTTCACAACTAATTGGTTGGGCTTCGCAGATGATCTGTTAGTTATGGATCGCACACCCTTTGGCCTACAGGCGAAACTATCATCGTTCCAGCGCTATGCCCTCAAGAATAATCTTCAGGTCAATCCAGTGAAATCCTTTATTATCGTATTTGCAGATGGTAAGACATCTACAGCTAAATTCACATGGACACTAAATGAGGTTGTTATACCCAAGGTTCAATCAATAAGATTCTTGGGATACCAGCTTGCATCCAATTATTCGATAACCATGTGGAAAGAGGTTATTAACACAAAAGTAAAGCAATTGACCTCACACATGACGATAATCTACCACTGTTACAGCAAATTCTCTTTGTTGCCTTGCATTCAGTTCTACCAATCATCTTGTATGCCTTAGATATCTGCACATGTGACATGGAGGAATTTCTGCATTGTGTACAGGGCATACTGTGGAAGAAGGTCCTGGGGTTAGCAATGTCCATTCCCAATACTCTGATCTGTCATGAACTGGGTCTTGCCATTGTCGGTAAATGGCACTGGCGTTTGATGAACAGCTACAGTAAAATGCTGCTGCTACCTAAGCAATCCCTATATGTAGATTTGGCCGGGCTATTAAACGAGGGACGATTGCCCTCAATCACGAGATTTAAACACAAAATGGAAAAGATCTTGGAGGAGGCCATGATTGATAAGGACAAACTAGTGATTGGTACTCCAGCTTGTAAAAGAAAATATCAAACCTTTTACTTGTGTCTCTTGTTGGACAGAATCGGTGAGAGTAAGGTTTTCTATGAATACGCCAAGTTCACTCAAAAATTTGGTGAGCGGGCTCGTTACTTAGAGATCTTCCCGTGCAGTATTGCCAGAAAGGTCTATCTACGTTTCAAACTGAACCAATTAAAGACCAATGAAAGACTCTTACAGTGGGGAGACAAGGAAGCCGTCTCTATATCTGGCAGGTGCCATTTTTGTATCCAACTTGGTGAATTGGAAACTCTTAAACATCTGACTATGACCTGCATGTTTTTTGCCTCCCACTGGGTGGTGATATTTAGCTCCTTTTTATATTCTGATTCTATCACATGGAAGCAGTCTTTGTGGGAGCGATGCATG
This sequence comes from Ambystoma mexicanum, assembly GCF_040938575.1. NCBI lineage: Eukaryota > Metazoa > Chordata > Amphibia > Caudata > Ambystomatidae > Ambystoma > Ambystoma mexicanum. The sequence continues at coordinate 18,465,595 of NC_090934.1, read as the reverse complement.
TGGGGTACCAGCCAACAGCTTTTGCTAAGGTTAACTCAACTTCTGGTAATTATTGATGAAGCCTTGCTCACCAAAATAAATGGAGACATTGATATGTTTCAATCTTCTTAATGCTGAGGAGGAGTTTTGTTACTTTTGGGCCCGACTATCAGGAACGATGGTGCTTATAGGCAGAAAAGTGACGACCTTGATTTTTCACCTATTTATTTTAGGACATCTCTATTTTAATCCTCTAAATAAACTTGAAGCTTTAGTCGGATAATTTTTTATCTGATCTGCATACACAAGCCTAAATCTTAAAGTTACAACATCTCGATGACTGTAACCTGCCCATGTTATGGGTATTGGCAACTTTCCTAGTGTAATAATTCTAGCATGGGCTGAGCTGGTTGTAGAGTGGTTTTGTTTTTTTTCTCCTTGTTGGAAAGGAAAGTTAATTTTATTTTAATTTCGTCTGTATTGCCGAACTGTTTTTATTTTGTGAGGTACAACGATGAATTGAAACAGAATGTATTAAGTTATACATTTTCATACTTTGTTTATCATGTAAAAATACGTTTTTGTAAAGGTTTTTGTTAAACCTTAAACAATAAAAAAAAATAATAATAAAGTGTTGGGAAGGAGCCAGTGATTTCCTTCATTCCCAAACTTCCCAAGCGCTGTAGAATTAGGCAAGACTTCTGTTTACCATAGAGAGGCTCACCTTGAGGACACAGTAGCAATGCCAGGTATACCTTACAAATATAATTGGCCTAGATGCCAGATATGGCTGACTGCGATGTGGCTTTCTTGGATCTAGTAAGACAAAGATTTGGGACACCTGCATAGAAAGGGGAGGTTCTAGAATGGGTCTTGCAATGGCAAAGCAGTAACCCTCAGATCTGGGATTCCTGGACCTAAAATGCGGCAGAGCAGCATATGTAGTAGCACCTATATTTGGGATGCCTGTATAGAGGGAGAAGGGCCAAAATGGGGTCCAGTAGAAACTGCAGTAACAACTAGGCTTGGGACACCTGAATAGGGAGGATAGCCTAAAATGAGGGCACAACAGTAAATGTACAACAGTAAATAGTGACACCTACCTTTGGGACACCTGGATAGAGGGAGAATGGCCTAAAAATGGCGGCGCAAGCTGTGAGTGTACAACGGTAAATGCAGTGACACCTGGATGTGGGATACCTGGATAGAGGGAGAATGGCCTAAAATGGGGGCACAACAGTGCTTGTACAACGGTAAATGCACTTACTTTTGTACTTACCTGTCTAAATTGAATTATTGTGTGCTTCACAGTATGGACTCGTTGGGGCCTCCTGAGAACAGTTACAACCACTCACTCCGCTTACCTTGATTGCGTTTGGCTAACCTCTCAGAGTTACACTTTTCACTATAACTAGAGTGGCCTCCTAAAATATGCCACCCAGCCAGATTCCAGAAAAACATCTCAAAAGCAGAGCAGTTTACGTTTTCTGTGGAGTAAAGTAAAAATCAGTTTAACTAGTTCCCATAACTTATTTTGATAAAATTAAACAATAAGTCAAATATGGTGTAATTCAATGAATGAAGCCCAATTTCAAGGGTTGATAAAAAATACTTTCTTTAAAGTACAGCTATTATTTGCTTGCGCAGTCATGACCCGTGATGATGCCAGGATACTCTCCGCAACATGACATGTAACCGCATGGCCACAGTGTCCTTCAGTGTCGTAGCCATGCATGTATAGATGCACAGTCATACGCTTTCATAGATGCTGGCACAAAGACATATTTCTGCATTCTCACAGTGCAGTATGACATCACCTCCAACTAACCACCTCTTCTCGTACGTACAGGCCCAGGGCTTCTACGGGGAGATTGAAGAAATCTTACAGTGGCTGATCAGGACGGAGAGTGCACTATCTGCATCGAAAGCCACCGGAGGGCTTCCGGAAACAGCAAGAGAGCAGCTCGCTGCTCACATGGTATGGTCTTAGTGTATTGCTATATGCCACCTTGTATGAGTGGGGGCTAGACTGTTAGTTTGGGTTTTGCATTATGAGCCTCTATGCTGTTAGGCGGTCACAGCGCTCTCGCCAAATAAAAAAATAAAATCGAATTAAATGAAATGCCTAATTAATGGAAGCAAAATCGATCAGAACATTTGGGCATGCAGGTGATTCCAAAAGCGCCATCATGCACAGTGGTCTGGGGGTTGAGATGGGGTCTCCCAGTCTTAACTTTGTGCTGCAGAGGGGTGGAGCAGTCTTTTAATGTATGAAATGGATGTATAAACTGAGCTTGATGATGCATTGAGCCAAGACAGCACGAAAGGGATGGCATGAAGTCTAGTCTTAATATGACGGAGGTCTGTGTGTTGGAAGGCTTGTCTCAGGGATTTCATGTTCTCTAATTCCCTTCTGTGCGCTGCAGGAGCTGTATGCAGAGTTTAAAGAAAACGAAGAGATGTACAGACAGCTTCTGGATAAAGGACGACTAATGCTACCAAGCCGTGAAGACCCCACTTCAGAATCTAGCTCTGAACAGAACGTGGCCATTCTAGAGCGCAAATGGCAAACCGTCAGCACGAAGATGGAGGAGAGGAAGGTAAGTGCCAGTCTGATTGGCATACTACTAGACGTCCAGTTTAGTGGATTCTAGAAATCCATCTTACCAGCTATCACTCGGGAAGACCTGATGTGTCTAATTAGTTGAGTTCACTTTTGGTGACTTCAGGGATACCATTGATCGACACAGAGGTGCCTTTATAGTCTACCGCCAGGGTGGTATTCAAGGTTCTTCATGCCTTTATTCACCTGCGAGTGAGAAGTGCCTTTGTGGCCTAACAGCGGGATCAACCCAGAAGAGCCTTGTGGACTGATCAGAGGTTTTTTAAGAGCCACTCTTCTGATAAATCTATGGGAAGCCAACTTTATAAGACCAGATGGATACAAACACAAAGACTTCCCAAACTGTCATTTGGTAGCATGACAGAGCAGAAAGGCTTAGACTCGGGGAGCAGGGGACTGGTGTAAAGTACAATTGACAAATACAGTCACTGTTAACCATTAGACTGTCCACACAGGCAAACATGAAAAAATATGATTTAACACACAGTTGCATTAAGGGATGTAAACTGCGCAGATAAGTAAATGCAACATACGTGCACATGCACAATCACAGTTCCTATTCCAGTGGGACACCGCCACACTTTCCATTTCACATCTAAAGTGGGGAACATATGTTACTGTGGGGATGCGCATCGGCACCCGCAGGGGGTGATGTGTGCACCTGGGATTGGGGACACCAAGAGCCGAGGCAGCGGACCGGCCGCTCCTCTCGTGGCGGTCGCCTGCGCCGGCAGCAGGGAAGCCCGAGCCGATGCTCAGCGACGCGGCGTGTCACCGCTGCACTTACCTGCCGGAGGGCGGGCCGTTGCTTGGGGATGCGTCGCTGCCGCATTCGCCCGTTGGAGATCCCAGACCCAGGGACGGGAGGGGAGCGGAGACCCTCCCTGACAAGGAGGGGGGGCGACCAGCCCTTCAGCGTGCCGCGGATCGCGGCTGGAAGACGCCTGGAGCCAGGGCCCACCCATACCCAACGCGACCATGTTTTGGGTCACGTGATTGCCTCAGCAGTTCCCCGCGGAATGGATGGGATCATGCAGGCACGGCAGCCTTTATGGGAGGCGGGTCAACACGGCAGGAGCCAATAGGATGTCGGCTGATCAGGGCTGATGGCGATTGGTGGGGGCTTGATGCTAAGGTAGCCCATAAAAGCCCGCCAAAAGAAACTGACGAGGTTATCTCATTTTTCAGGGAAGGGACGAAGAGGAGGAACGAAGACCAGAGTGGTGGGCTTATCCAGACACCACGATATAGAATAAGCTTGAGGACTGCCTCACCATATTCTGAAGGGATCAAACACTGGTGAAGTGAACCAGAGGACATTATGTTTTGATTTGTTAAGGACCCTTTATCCAGTTGGAATAAATATAATTTTCAGCACCAGCCTCTCTCCTGAAGGTTATTTCCCACACTGGTGACGAAGGTTGGATCGACAACGACATGGAGGCACTGATCAAGACCCTATCGGAGGGGCAGCAGCAACTGCAGCAGTTAGTACAACTGCAAACCCAACAAGCGGCCGCGGATAGGCAAGCTTTTCAGCAAGCCATCCAGTTACAGGGCTCCCTACAAACCACAGCCCAGGACAAACAACACGAGACCATCACCCGCCTCACGGATGTGGTGGCCAATGCCAGAAACCAACCACTGGTGCCATCTGCTCTGCTCCAGAAATACAATGAGGGGGAAGACCCTGCCTTCTTTTTCACCAGTTTCGAGAGGATCGCCAGAAATGCCCAATGGCCGCCTGACCGTTGGGGACAGTACGTCGCCACCCTTCTTTCTGGGGTGATGTAGGGTGCCTACCAGGCGGTGAACCCCAACGGCAGTACACCTTACGGGGAAATTAAGGCTGCGGTCCTGGATCGTCTAGGCTTGGACGAAGAAGCCTACCGGATACAGCTGAGAGAGACCAGACTCAGGGTGGGGGAAAGCCCCGCGCCAGTTATACTACCGGATAAAGGACTTGTTCGAGAAATGGCTACTTCCTCCGACCGCAGCTAATCAACCCATTCTTGACAAAATAATTCTGGAGCAGTTCATCGAAGCCCTGCCCGGACAGATGCAGAGGTGGGTCAGGCAGCACCACCGACCCACCTTGACTGAGGCGGTGGATATTGCCTCGGCATACCAGAAGGCGGGCCACCAGAAGCTACAGCCAACTGCGGTGACAGCCCGGATAGCGATCCCGATGTCCGATCCCCTTGCGTTTAGGGGCGGCAGAACCCTGACCACGAGATGGAGACATGCTGACGACATCCCCAGAAGGCCTGAAGACAAGAAGACAGGAGTCGAGGAAAAACATCAATTAGCAGCGCCGGGTTACAAGCAACCACAATGCTACGAGTGTAACGACTGAGGGCATATTGCCAGGTTTTGCCCCAGAATGAGAACAGCCGAACCGATGGACATCGGGTACCTGAATCCTGGATTGGAGGAGAGCATCCCGGGACCCTACATGGTGGACATTAGGGTGGATGGCAGACCATCGCGTGGTCTACTCGACAGCGGCAGCCGACAGACCGCCATTGCACCAACCGTGAGTAGCACACCATACTTGTCTAACATAACAGTGCCTATCAGGTGTATTCACAGGGATGTAAAATGTTACCCAATGAAGAAGGTGGTGGTAGAACTAAACGACACAACCACTCCCTTGAGGGCTGCCATCCTGCCATGTCTACCTGCCCCGGTGGTGATAGGAACTGACCTCCCCGGGTTTGAACAGGCCTTGAAGGCTCTGGAGGATAGGAAGGGCCCTCCGCCCAAGCCCAATACCCCAGGGACGGAATCCGCTTCCCGGGGCCCCTTGCAGGGACGGAAAAGGCGGACCTGGATGGAATGGTGTCAGGCTAGCTACATGACCAGACCCATCAACTGGAGTTTGGAGGAGAATGAAGACACCATTAGGGGGGAAACCCTAACCGACCCGACTCTACGGGTGGCACGAGAAAGGGCAATGCAAGAAGGGGAACCAGATCTAGCCAGGGGACCGGGGTTCCTACTACGCCGGGGTCTGCTGTATCGCAGATATAAGGGCGAAGACAGGGTCGCCAAGGAGCAGTTGGTGCTGCCGCAAAAACATTGTGCCATAGTGGTACAACTGGCTCACAACCATCCTTGCGGCGGGCATATGGCTTCCCTCAAGACCCAGCAAAACCTGTTGAAACGTTTCTACTGGCCGGGCATTTATGGGGAAGTGGCCCAATTCTGTAAAACCTGCCATACATGTCAGTTGACCAGCGGTGTCCTACCAGCGAAGGCGCCGCTGCAGAAAATGCCACTCATAGCGGTTCCTTTCCAGAGGATCGGCATGGACATCGTCGGTCCTTTGGAACCCGCTAGCAGGGGGTACAAATATCTGTTAGTCATCGTCGACTACGCCACCCGATACCCGGAAGCATTTCCATTAAAAGGGACATCGGCCAGGGTTCTGTGCGACCAACTTATCCCGTTTTTTGCTCGGGTGGGGCTGCCTTCGGAAGTAATCACGGACCAAGGCACGAATTTCATGTCTGTCCTCTTAAGACAGGTATGCGAACGACTCCAGATCAAACAACTAAGGACCTCGGTATACCATCCCCAGACAGATGGGCTGGTCGAACGGTATAACCAGACCATCAAGAAAATGCTGAGGAGAGTGACGGGACCAGACGCCAAGAATTGGGATCGGGTGTTGCCTCTGGTATTGATGGTGTTAAGGGACACACCCCAATCGTCCACTGGTTTCTCCCCTTTCGAACTTCTATTCGGAAGGCAACCCAGGACAATACTGGATCTGGTGAAGGAGGAATGGGAAGCCAGCGAGGAGATGTCACTCACGGAATACACAGAGGAGCTAAAAACCCATCTAACGGCTCTACGCGCCTTGGCCGAAGCCAACCTCGACCAGGCTCAATCGTCCCAAGAAAAGAACTACAATAAGGGAAGTCGGATGAGAACTTTCAAACCTGGGGACAGAGTACTGGTACTCTTACCTACCTCTGCCCACAAGTTATTGGCCAGATGGCGAGGTCCATACAAGATCACCGACGTACTCAGCCCAGTCACATATCGGGTGCATCAACCCGATAGGACCACCACCGACAAGGTATACCATGTCAACTTGTTAAAAGAGTGGAACGAACCAAGTATGAGTGCGTTCGCAGAACCCGAGGAATCAGGTTCAGAGGAAACCGTGAACACCGTTCCCGATACCCTCGGAGCCATCAATTGGGGCGACATCGTTTCTCCGGACATGAAAGCAGACGTTATGGACAAATTATCTCCCTACGCCGATGCCTTTTCTACGCTGCCCGGTCGCACCAGTCTGTTAGAACACGGGATCAACACAGAGCCCGGACGGACTATAAGGCTTAGGCCCTATCTGATCCCCGAAGCCAGACGACGGATCATCACTGCCGAAGTAGACGAAATGCTGCGGATGGACATCATAGAGCCATCCAACAGCGTATGGTCCTCCCCCATAGTGCTGGTTCCCAAGCCGGACGGATCCACACGCTTCTGTATGGACTACAGACAACTCAACTCTATTTCTCAGTACGAAGCGTATCCGATGCCACGCATGGACGAGCTCTTGGAAGGCCTCGGAGCGGCCCTCTTTCTAAGCACTTTAGATCTAACCAAGGGATATTGGCAAATTCCCTTGCGCTCCCAGGACAAGGAGAAAACTGCCTTTTCCACGCCGAAGGGACTGTATCATTACAAGGTCCTACCCTTTGGACTACATGGCGCCCCCGCCACGTTCCAAAGGCTAATGGATATCGTCCTACGACCACATGACGGATATGCGGCCGCTTATTTGGACGACATTGTGGTTTACAGCGAATCCTGGGAAGCTCATCTGAGTCATCTGAAAGCGGTGGTGACCGATCTGCACAAGGCGGGTTTACATATAAACCCAAAGAAAAGCACGATCGGAACTCGCGAAACCAAGTATCTGGGACATATAGTAGGTGAGGGTGTCCTGAAACCGCAAATATCCAAGACTCAGGCGATACTTGACATTCCGACTCCCACCAATAGGAAGCAGATCCAGGCTTTCTTGGGGCTCATTGGGTATTACAGAAGGTTCATACCTGACTTTTCTTCTGTGGCTGCCCCCTTGACCGATGCTTTGAGGCTCAAGGGTGCTCCAAACCTGACAAACAACAAGGACGCCTTGGCCGCCATCGAACACCTGAAACTTAGGATTTCTTCAAACCCTGTTCTTTGTCGTCCAGACTTCCAACAACACTTCTATCTACAGACGGACGCCTCAAACCAGGGTTTGGGGGCTGTGCTCTCGCAGGACCAGGGGGGTGATCTGCGTCCTGTATGCTTCATCAGCCGGATACTGCTGCCACATGAGGCTGCATATTCCACCATAGAGAAGGAATGTCTGGCGATCAAGTGGGCCGTCGACTCCCTCAGATACTACCTGTTGGGTCGCCGGTTCACCTTGTACACGGACCATGCTCCCTTGCAATGGCTTGCGCAGCATAAAGACACTAATCAGAGGGTGCTCTGCTGGTTTTTGTCCCTCCAACCTTTCGACTTCCTCACGCTTCACAAACCGGCCCGGTTCCAGATGGTGGCTGATTACCTGTCTAGGAGCGCTTCCCGGCCCGATCGGCCTGGGACTGGGGTGGGTATGTGTGGGGATGCGCATCGGCACCCGCAGGGGGTGATGGGCGCACCTGGGATTGGGGGCACCAAGAGCCGAGGCAGCGGACCGGCCGCTCCTCTCGCGGAGGTCGCCTGCGCCGGCAGCGGGGAAGCCCAAGCCGATGCTCAGCGACGCGGCGTGTCACCGCTGCACTTACCTGCCGGAGGGCGGGCCGTTGCTCGGGGGCGCGTCGCTTCCGCATTCGCCCGTTGGAGATCCCAGACCCAGGGACGGGAGGGGAGCGGAGACCCTCCCTGACAAGGAGGGGGGGTGACCAGCCCTTCAGCGTGCCACGGATCGCGGCTGGAAGACACCTGGAGCAAGGGCCCACCCATACCCAACGCGACCATGTTTTGGGTCACGTGATTGCCTCAGCAGTTCCCCGCGGAATGGATGGGATCATGCAGGCACGGCAGCCTTTATGGGAGGCGGGTCAACACGGCAGGAGCCAATAGGGTGTCGGCAGGTCAGGGCTGATGGCGATTGGTGGGGGCTTGATGCTAAGGTAGCCCATAAAAGCCCGCCAAAAGAAACTGACGAGGTTCTCTCATTTTTCAGGGAAGGGACGAAGAGGAGGAACGAAGACCAGAGTGGTGGGCCTATCCAGACACCACGATATAGAATAAGCTTGAGGAGTGCCTCACCATATTCTGAAGGGATCAAACACTGGTGAAGTGAACCAGAGGACATTATGTTTTGATTTGTTAAGGACCCTTTATCCAGTTGGAATAAATATAATTTTCAGCACCTGCCTGTCTCCTGAAGGTTATTTCCCACAGTTAGACAAATGTATGCTGTATATTATCATTCTAAGGTAGCACCATGTTAGGGAGAATGTTCATTTCTTTTTTCTTTTATTTTTTTTATTTTTATTTTTTACAGTTCATCATTGCATTCCAATTACTTTGAAATAAAAAAAGGAGTGAACTTTTTAAAAAATGTTTACAATTCATTGTTACATTCCAATTACGTTCTAAGCAAAGAAGTCAGATAATTTCCTAAAGCAATACGACTGAATTCTGAGTTCTTCCTTCTGAGCTTTGTTTTTGTTAAAATGTTCAAGTACACATTCAATTCCTTTTCTTATTTCTGAGCTTTAGCAATATCAACCAAGCTGATGTTGTAACATTTTAACTTCTAATTTTTCTAAAATGAATATTAAACCAAAAGTTATTTTCAAATTGGCTCCCTCTGAGAGTACAATCCACCACTCTTCACCATTAAGAGAGGATCTTTTTATCATTTCCGATCCCACTTGCAGAGTCCTTTCATCTCGCAATTTCTTGCAATATAACACTAAATGTTTTAGTGTTTCTTTATCCGTTTTACAGAATCTGCAATTTTCTTTCTTTCTTATGTTCATAATTGCTTTTGTTTGGAACAGATTCATCCGAAACTTCAAAAACTTATGCCTTTTTTTGTTACATGGAAACTTTTGCAAGTATTTTGGGAGAATGTTCATTGCCCGTGCCTCTCTAGGGACTTGGTCCATACATCTACGGAGAGACCTTTGGTCTTGGTTTTCGCACCAATCCTGGGACCATGGTTTATTTTTTACTGCATTCGGATTTTCGATCAATGCACTAGGATCCACGTGTAGTTGTTTCAGTAAGGTTGCACAAGTTTGTTTCCAGCTGCTCAATATTGAACCATCCAGATGTTTTGGATTATTACGGAGAATTTGGTATTGTGGAAGGTCGTTCACTCCCAGGACTTTCCTATAAATTGTCAACATAGTCTATATAACTTGTGCATTAATCAAAATCAGACCAAGCCCAAATGTAATGCAAGCAGTAGGGGTCCCTCTGGGCAATGCTAGTACTTTGCTCCAAAATGTATTTTCGCACCATGGCCATATCTCGGCCGGGCATCCTAGCATTGCTTCGGCGCCAAAGCTTAGTGCAGGAATAACTTTAGCCTTATAGAATTCAATTACAGGTTTTATCGTGAACTTCCCATATTTCTTGTTTAGAGTGTATCCCTGGGCTGCCAAGAGTTTGCATTTCCGCCTTATTTTCTCCACCATGTTATTGTCATTTATCCGTGAATTAATCAAAACTCCTAAATATTGCGATTCCATAGTGAGTCAAATGGGTTTTGTGTCTATTTTCCAGATAAATTTCTTAGACTTGCTTGCTCCCACCAGATTTTGCAGCACTAATATCTCGGTTTTTGATGGATTGATAACCAAGCCATTAGCATTGGTATATTCCTTCAGTGCAGATAATTTTCTCTGTAAGCCGATAGGTGTAACTTCAATTATCATGATAACGTCAGAATAAAGAATATATCCCAGTCTATTTCCATTTATTGTTAGATCGAATGATCTTATTGTTTTCAGGGATTTTCCAATGTCAGAGATAAAGGTGCTGAATAGAGTTGCTCCTAATGGGCAACCCTGCTTCATCCCTCTAGTAGTTTTAATCGCTGACGAAAGAGTCCCCAGTTGATCTACTCTTACTTTTATCGTTGTTTCGGAGTACAGTTCTCTAATTGCAGCAAGCAAGCTATCCGGACACCCTCAGTTGCTAAGTTTATTCCATAGTAGCTCACGATCGATTGAGTCAAACACGTGAGCCAGATCTATGAAGGCCAAGTATATTTTTGATTTCGTTCTTATAGCCTCCATCTTTAATAGATTGATTAGCAATAGATTTAATCCACACCTGACACCTTTAACAAACCCAGTTTGACGTTTGTCGGCAACTTCAGCCACTTTTATCCACTTTGTTAATTGGGTCAGTAGTTGTGTTGCGAAGATTTTCCCTACAACATCCAAAAGGGTGATCGGCCTGTAATTTTTAGGATCAGTTCTTACGCCTTTTTTGAATGCAGCCACTATTATCGCCGATTTCCAAGACTCAGGGATTCTTTTTTCTGCAATGATTTTTCTGAACAAGACGAAACAAATTTCAGCCCATGCTTCCGGGTGGAGTTTTAGCATCTCATTTTTGAGTCCGTCGGGGCCGGGGGCTCTCGACGGGCTTAATTTTCTGATGTTATCTAAGATGTCGGTCTTATCAATAATGATGTCCCATCTTATTAGTTTTGTTTTTAGCCTGAAATTGACTGTCCATACTTTTGGCAAACAGCCTTCCAAAATGATCTAACTAATTGGCTTCTGTTACCATATTATTTTGGATAGCTTGTTGTGGGACTACATATTGTTAATTACTTTCCAGAATGAGCAAGCATTTTTAGTTGTCAAAATGTGCAGCATTTTTTATGCATCATTCTGGATCATAATGCTTTTATGTGAGCGTAGCCACTTTTTTGTAGGAATTTTGCGCTTTTATTTTCTTTTCAGTATAATCAGATAGTGGATTTTTCGACAAAGACCTGATAATTTTTCGCATTTCGCGTTTTTTTTTCTACAACCACTTTGTCGTATACGTTTATATTCTTAAACTTTTTGTTCTTACACTTCTTTGCGATTTCTGTATATGCTTGAAGTAAGGCTGGATATTCTAATAAATCTGCATCTTCCTGTGGGTTCTCTTCCGACAGCAATTCTGTCATTGTCAAGATCTGACTTTCTTTAAGCTTCAGACGATTTTTCCCCAGGCTAATGGAGAATTTCATAGTTCCATCGCTGCTCTATTCTACTTGTTAGCCCCAATAGAATGATTTTAACCAGATCATGGTCACTATGTTTCATCTCAATTACGTTTAAATCAGTAATATTGCTCATCAGATTTCTCAAAGCATAGAAGTAGTCGAGGGTACTTTCATATTTTTTATTTCGCCAAGTTGGTTTAGGCGGTATGTCCCCTTTCAGATTTCCATTTAATATAGCCATTCCTCGGGCTGCCATCTCCTCGGCCCATGTGGCTATCAGCCGATTCTTTTTTGCAGAGGGTTTTGGACATGATGGGTCAATGTGATTTTGTGTTCGTAGGCATTCCATATTAAGATCGCCACAAAGTATAATATTAGGGCTCTTCTCACTAGACAATATTGTGTCTATTAGGTCTCCCACTGCATCTAAATATAACCATTCATCTGAGGCATCGGCTGCCAATATAAGTTGATTACATGAAGTTTCATAATCTTTCTACCTGCATTCTCTTCCTCAGTGGCTATAATAACATGTTGGATAAATGGTGTGAGATTTATTGATTTTAATATCCTCAGGCCATAGCTTTGTTTTACAAGTGTTAACAAACCAGCCATCGGTCTTCCTTTGGCTTGCTTAATGGCAGGATTCCAGGCTACTTCATAGCCTTCCACAGTTGGTTGATTTGTGAGCCACGTCTCTTGAAGGCAGATTATATGTAAATTTCCAATGCCACTAAGACTGTTATTGAACAGATGCATGAACCCTCTTGTGTTCCAAGTCCCCATCAGTGTTACGTGTGAGCTAGTTTTTTCCTGGCATTAATTCTTCTGTTGAGAGTTCAGTGAGGCAGACACCCAGCTCCACTTTTTTCAGATCTTCCTCCTTGCTTTCAATATCCTCTGTGGAGCTTTGGTTGTATTCTCGCTGTTTTTTACACGCAAACGTGATCTTAATCTGTTTCTTTGGTTCAGTCTTGACTTCATCATCACTCAAATCAAGTTTGTCTTCCGATTCTTTTGCCATTTTTTCAAGTTGAACCTTTTGGCTGCCAGGAATTATCTTTTTTGAGAACTTCTCCTCAGTTCTTTTAATTTTTTGAGTTGATGGTATCTGACTTCTTGCATTAGAGGAATCTCTGCATGGTTCGCTTATTCCATAACCTAGAGCATAAAGTTCAGTGGTGTTTTCAAATATAATGTCTCTGATAGCTCTTGAGTAAATATGCAACAGTACATGGTCTGTTATTGCATTGTGTATAAATTCCACAGTTTTAATGTTGTTCGTTGTTATTGAGCGCATTTGTGGTATATAATTCAAGAGTAGGAAGACATTATATCTATTCAGAATGAGCCCATCATCTGAATAGATCCACCTAGCACTTTCAAATTCTCCGCACAATCACAGGCACAACCACACATAGCTACACACACATGGTCGATTTCTTTCCAATAATATGCAGAATTTTGAAATAATATCCTGCTGTTTTTTTTGAACGGGCTGTTTTTGTTTTTATAAAAGGAACCCTCTTATCTTCTTTCCACTGTTCTTTGCCATCTTCGTACCTCACTGTGTCACTTCTTTTGTTATTTAGAGGGCCTTTTTCCCTTGCTAAATCATCATTTCTACGCAATGTATTTCCATGTTTTAGATCAAACGCCTTAACCTGCGGGTGTACAGCACTTTTCGCTTGTCTAGTGTTACTCGCAGCCCATCTTTCATCCAGGGTCAAGCGCTTTTTTAATTCCATTGCCATCTCTTCGCACCCATCACCTTGAGCAGTATTTTTTTTCCCTCTCTGGTGTCACAGCTATAGTACAGGTTCTTGTCTGAGTAATTTCTCCTGTTTGTTTTTTCCTCTGATTATTGTTGTTATGCCACTCTGACATCATCTTTTCTTTTGGATCATCTTCCTCTTCAAGTGTTGAGTCGCAGCTGTTAGAGTCATATGTAGACAGATTTGTGAGGTCTTCCATTATTTTTTCCTCATCGTCATCTGAGGCTGTCGGAGATCTCAATTTGTTTTTCTAGTTCTTGATTCTTCTCCAAGATTTCAGATACCACCGGAATAGTTTGAACCAGGGGGCTTTGTCTCGGACTAGTTGTGCTGTTTGAATCGTTGCATTCAAAGAGTTAATGTTCCGCAAGAATTTCCAGGAGTTTTTAGAGTTAGCTTTCTTTTTATTTGCCATGTTTTTCGTCTTTATTTCTTTTTTAGGTAGTATTTCCTTCTCACCACCTTTATTAAGTGTATCTCTTTTATTTTTGTCAAGGATGGCAAATGTTTTGTTTTTCTCTAAGGTTTTCTCCTGGTGTGCGTCCTCTGAAGGCAGGGCATGTCCGATGATACCATCAGCATTTGCTGAAGTTGAGGGCCAGAAGGGATCCACTACTTCTTCAGTGTTATCCATCTGTTGGACCTCTTTCCTTACTTGTTTGGAAGCAAGAATTTCAGACTGTTTTGCCTAGTTACTCTCATCAGAGTCTGTAAGATCAACGAAGGACTGAGAAGATGGCATTGGGGCCGCTTCAATATTCCTTGCCGAATCCACTGATTTTTCAAGTGTTTGGTCCAAATGCATAGCCTTATTTCTACTTATCTCTCTATTTACCACGTTATTTTCTCGTATTACTTCTGCCGATCTCACACCAGACTCTTTCTTGAGGCCACTTCTCTTCATTCATTGTTTGCTGTTTTTTTAGAATCGCTAAGGCCTCGTGTGCTACTTCTGCAAGAAGACGTTTATCATCTGCGCTGTTTTTTAATTGTTCCTTTACTTGCGCAACGAAAGCATCATTGTGCAACTGACCGTTGACAAGGTGAATTTTCTCCTCTTGATGCAAACTTTCCCTCTTAGCTAGTTTCGTATTAACTAAGGCCCTTAGGGAAATGTATTCTCCTAGGTTCTCATTTAGGTGTTCATATAGCTTTATCAAGGGAGCAACAATTATTGTCAGAGCAGAGATGATGTTTGGATGCAGCTGATTGATCAGTTGCTCGACTAATTGAAAGCAATCAGTTTGAGGGTCCCTCCGACCTGTTAAAGTATCTTGGCTCTTTATGTTATTCTGTCTCCGTACTTTTGGGAATTCTCTTTCGGCAAGCTAGGAGTCTGAATCAGTACTGCTCTCATCGCTTGTCTCTGAAGCTTCCAATGACATATTTGTTCTCCAACAAGTCCTGCTTTTTCTCATTACGTTTGCTCCCACATATGTTGTTTTTTATTTTTGATGTAGAGTGCTGTTTTGACTCTTTCTGTTCTGTGAGCAAGCCTCAGCAATTGGGCTAGAAATGGACCCAATCCTTCTTCGTTTACTTGGACAATACGGGTCAGCAAGCTTTCTATCTTCTCCTGTTGACTTTTCTATATATATGCAGCTTCCGGCATTTCTTGTCTCTTTACACTTCAAGTGAGAACTGTCTGTTTTTCCACTCACTAGAAGGTTCTTCTGTTGAGGCAATGGGACCGCAAACTTTGCATTTATATTTTTTAGGTCCGCAATCAGTTTATCCGCCACAAACAGTGAATTTCGCCTTTCTGTCGGCGAGATTTCTGACTGTTGCAATGCCGATTTGGTCAGATGGCCATCGGCAAAGGTTTGCTCATCGGCTATCACAAAGACCTCTCCGTCTAATTCCAAATTAGAATTTGGGTAATATGCTGTTTGGTGGTCTAAACAAACTTCAGAGCTTAGTTTTATCTCTGTCCAGGCAGCCGCTCCTAAACACGGCAGTTTGGGCAGCCCTTTTGTTGATGCATTTTTTAAGTCGACATTCTCTTTTTCTTTCTTGCTTAGTTTCTTATTATGTTGTTGTAGCACAAGAACTCTCAGTGATGTGGGAGATGTTTTTAAGGTGGTTGTTATCTCAACTTGTTTCAGTCTAGCACTAGAATGCGCGCCCACCAGGGCAACGTTTATGCAGTGTTCCGTTGTCCTCTGAACTGCAACTGTCTGATCAATGTTTATAATTCCAAGGGAGCATGCCCCTCCTTAATGGCAAGGCTGCCCTGCCCCTCTTCCCTTGTGAGCAGGAATAGCTTCTGGAGTAATTTCAGCCTTTTCAACCACTCCACTTAGCACTTTCAAACGCTCCGCACAATCACAGGCACAACCACGCAAAGCTACACACACATGTGTGGAATCAACCAACTTCTCCCCCTCGGCCACAGCCCCCATCATCCGAACTGGGGGGGGGCATCAGATGCGGCCGGTGCCGAAGCATCCCACAAACCAACACCACCTCCTGCATCCAGGGGGTGCCAACACACCCAAGCAGGAAGCGTCGGGGTTACCAGCACCATC
The DNA here is from genome assembly GCF_040938575.1 of Ambystoma mexicanum. NCBI lineage: Eukaryota > Metazoa > Chordata > Amphibia > Caudata > Ambystomatidae > Ambystoma > Ambystoma mexicanum. The sequence continues at coordinate 18,449,488 of NC_090934.1, read as the reverse complement.
CTGCGCTCAAAGCGCAGGGGCCGTGTAAGGAGCGTGAGATATCGTAGGACAGGCGGGGCAGGAGGGGGGGGAGGAGCAAGCGTCTCACAAGTCTTACAAGACTTAGGTGTCAGAGTTTTACTGTAGTTATTCGGTAAACTAAATGTGCTGCATATTATGGCATCCTTACCATCCTTACCGCCTGTCACCACTAGGGCTGATGTCTTTTCGTGACGGCAACCTGCTGGAGCAGACTGTAACTGCCGCGACCATGCTCGGGTCAGCGGCGAGGCAGGACTAGCCGCTCATAATGCGGGAGCTGGTTCCATTACCACCGCTCACGACGAACACAAGGAAACACTCCCTCGTCACTCCGTGAGTGAGAGGGGTTTTTATCAAAAAGGTCCTCCTCTTCGAATTTGTTGAACACAGTAAAGAGACTGTAAATCCACTGGCAATCCACACTCAAAATGTAGACAGCCCCAAACAAGGAACACTCCCTCGTCACTCTTCATTTCTATGCCAATTCCCTTTAACCTTAGAGACCCCCAGCTCTTTTGCTGGACTAACTCCTGAGTGAGTGGGACTTTCTTTCCTCATTCTCTCATGTGTATTTTCTCTTTTTCTTTCTTGCTTAGTTTCTTATTATGTTGTTTGATGGAGTGTTAGGCAAGATTGTATACAGTACCCTTTGGGTGCACTACAACAACCCTGACCTCCTGGCAATAGGAACCCAACCTTTTGTAGATGTCTTTACTGCACAGGTTGGAAGTGTGATTGAGCAGCCAGGCTTATCTCAAGAGGGGTCAATGTGAGCTGTAGGGGAGTTACACAGAGATTCACAGTGACAAGTATCCAAATAAACACGTATACACAAGGTTTCTTGAATACACAGTTATTAATTTATCAGTCAGTTAGAGTAAGCCTTCTTCAGAAGGGAGCAATAGAAAGCAACACACAAATATACTCCAAAAATACACACTCTTAAATTTCTAAATCCGTAAGTACCCTTTTTGGGTGGCCAACAGACGCAACCTACACCCTCAGGTGACTTCAATAGCTAGGGTGCTGGGGACATTAATATATCACTGTTGCATTTAGAATAGCTTAGGAATAGGTCAAAGGAAAAGGTTATTAGAACATACAAGAGATCACAAATATTCTGAAGCATGCAAATACTTTCAGATCTCCCAATAAGAGTCATTCAGTGGAACGGGCTATGCCAAAGTCAATGGGCAAAAGTCTATATGAGCTGAAGCACTTCTTTGCAGGTAAGTATGAAAAGTTGCACAATGTCTTAGAAGTCTTTGAAGAAAAAGAAGAATCAATGTAGGGCCACATGCTGTTAGATTTGTGAGGTGTATAAGATGCAAGCAACTCTACAACAAGAGGTAAGTTTTCTCAGACTTTACAGTACCTTTGTATTGAAGAAAAAGTGCAGCGGATGACTTCTGTTCCTGTGCAGCTCTGCTGATCTCATTGTTCCTGGGTCTCAGACGTGGGGTCAAGAGGGAGGTCTACTCCTGCACTACAATGGGACGGTCACCACTCGCAACCGGCAAACTTCAAACAAGTGGCTGTTCTGTGTTTCAGCTCCTCGCCGCTACCGCAAATAGCAACACTGCGGTTCCTGGTTGTCGAGGTGGGCTTTCCTTGCTTCTGAGGTCCCGCACTCTGTTGAGGGGGCTCAGGCCCGGTCAGTCCTACTTCCTGGGAGTTCGTAGGATCTTCCTGGAGCTCTTGGCCAGCTTAAAAGCAACACACACAAACTGGTGTTCCTCTCCCTGGCTATTCGGTTTCCGGCAGCAACTCTGTGAAAATTCAACCAGCTCCGAGAGGATGTCCAGGTGGCTTGCTTTGGAGTTCATTGGTCCCACCAACTCAGTAGGTTCTCTGTCAATACAAATTTGGAGTTTCAGCACAGCCGCAGGGCTTCACCGTGCAAATCAACGGTCCAGGAGTTGCAGCAGGCGTCCTCTTAAAGTTCTTCTTCGGTTCCTCTGTTCCAGTGGTCGACTCTGCCTTTCAAGCCAAAAGCCTTGCCTTTTATGCAGCTTGCTCCCATTCATTCCAGCCTAGCTGTCAGTCACCCAGCAGGGTGGCTATCCTTGCCAGACAGTCAGCCGCCCAATCTCTACAGAGTGCTTTTGGGTCTACTACGAGACTAACCACAGGGAGTTTCGGGCACCTTCCTCACTTCCTGCCCCCACCGCGCCACCCTCACGTCCTGCCCCCGCCAGACACTCTGGAGCCAGAGGCGGGTTCCACTCGTGAAGCCCGCCAAAGGCAAAGCGAACAAAGGGACCAAACCTGGTTTGGTGCGCAGAGTAAATCTCGAGAAGGACCTTTCCACAAAGAAATAGTGAAAAAAGACGACCAGGGCCATTTTGACAAAGATGGCACCCATGGGTGCTTTACCGTGGCTGCGAACGCAGCCCGTGGTAAAGGCACACCATGATAGTTCAAACAAAACCACTGCCACCAGCCATTCAGTGAAGAAAGGGTAACATAAAAATGTTACATGAGAAGCTAGACAAAGGGGATACTAGGTAACCCCTCCAGCACCCTATTGTAAAATAGTGTGTGCTGGGTCTAGAAAGTTACAAAAGGTAAGTAAAGTCAATTTCACTTTACTGTTCTGGGAAACAGTAGTTTATCCCAGAGAAGGTATTTAAACCTTTGGGAAATCTGGAAGACTTCCCTGTGCCACTGCACTGAAGGTGCCGTGTGACACAATGTGAAAGATGATGCCTATGGAGTTTGTCAGGCTCCAGAACCAAAATAAACATAGTGTACAAAATCACATTAAAACACATGAGAGAGTGGGAAAAAGGCTCTCACTCTCCAGGTTAAAAAAATCAATATCCTCAAAATCCAGCAAAGTTGCTAGGGGTCTATAAGGTAGTGGTAATGAGCATATTTTTGAGAATTCTCCCTAACAGTCCTAAACCTCTTAAGGTACTGGGAAGGAGTTTTCCCAAATCTGGCTATCAATGCCAGTTTAACTGATTCATAATTCTTTCTCTCACTGGCAGGGGAGTTGCTAGGTCTGGAAAAGACCCGGGGCTAAGCTGATGTCGGAACTGTTGGGACTGGGGGCTAGCGAGTCTTTTGGCTGTAGCTCCTGAGATTCTATCCGGGGCTACAACCAAAAGATCAGGGGATATAGCCCCCTTAGCCCCCCCCTAGCAACGCCCCTGCTCACTGGCACCCAACTCCATCAGAGCCATCGAGGGGGAGCCTAGACATGAGCCATGGAATTCAATCAATCCCACCTATTCCTAGAAGACCACATGGGTATTCAAACGTAGACAGCCAATCCAACACGTCAAGTTTAGGTTCATGCATACTCGCTGCTTCTTTAGGCAGGTGAGGCCTCCTGGGACTGGTAGTCCTAGGAGACCCTGAAAGGGGAGCAGAATCAAGGGGCCTCTTTTTCATTTCCCTTTCATGCTTCATTTCTCTTTCTCTTAGTTTGACCTCTTGATGTTTGATTTCAGCTTGGACATCTAGTTACTTGAACTCCAACTCTAATCTTAGCTTCTCGAGAAATATAATGTGGGTTTAGACCTTGTGGGGTCCCAATGGGAAGTGGCTGAGGTGGTATCTGGTCTTTCCATCTAATGCCATTGCATCTAATGCCATTCCATCGAAATGTTTCTATCTAAAAAATGTCCATTGAAGGCATATTTTTGGGGGGTAAAGGGTTAATTTTTGTTTAGGCGCATTACAAAGGGTAGAAAACAGGGGTTGGGGGAACCCACCCCCAAAAAAATGCATTAGATGCACATTTTAAGATGGGAAAAATGTGATGTAATGGCATTAGATGGAAAGACCATAAACCGCTGACGTACAGGGTCAGGTTGTGGGAGAGGATGGCTCCCTTCTGTAGACTCCTCCTCTCCCTCCTCTGACTCCTCTTGCAGATTGGCTTTTGACTCTAAACCAGCATCCTCATCATTATCTGCCACATTTTCTGGGTGAGTTGATGTTACAGGCCGACTACCCAAGCTTTGGTGATTTAACAACCTTACAATCAATTTAGATTTCAGAGTCTAACCCCTGGTTTACACATATCTTTCAGTTCTACTGTTGGGACAATCAGGGCTGCCTCATTAAAGTTATCCATATTTGGCAAGTTACAATTGCTTGACTTTGTGGCTGAGTTTAGCCTTGTGGCTGGTTTAGTTGGGCACAAGTACAACAAATAGTCAATGTAACCACTCTATGCCTATCCCACCGTCTGCCACCAGTGTTATGCAAGAATTGATGTATTAACACTGTGTGACTACACACAACTTATCTATTTGATATTAGGTAACTTACCTTTTGGTATAGGTTGGTACTACACAAGTTGGTATTGTGACTGAGCAGCCAGGCCTATCTCAAGAGGATGTGGGTTGTAGAGCTGTACAGATGAAATCCTTAAGTACAAGTAACACACACAAGGTTTCAGTTATGAATACTTATTTATTTATTTTAACATCAATTTTTAAATAAGGTTCTTTAAAAAGGGCAAAATATGTTACACTGTAAATATACTTAAAAATATGTTGCAGAATCAAACAAGTTAGTGGATACTCTTTGGATATCCTTCTTACACACTTCCGACTCCCTGAGGTGATTTCATTCATAAGGACAGTAATGGCATTTATATATCACACTAGTTATACTTTGTAGATTCTGAGGTTGCAGAAAGAAAAGTTTAAAGGAAGGAAAAAGTTTAAACATGTTCAGTATACGTGAGGACGACTAAATCTTCCAATGAAATCTAGTCAAGCCTTTCCCAGCAATAACCGTCTAAAAGAAGTTAGCACCTATGAGGGACACACAATATCAAAGTCAGTGGGCTAGAAGAGTCTGCAAGGAGCCAGCACAGCCAATGTCAATTGGAGCACAGTCTATGGAGCTGGTGCACTTTTTAGATGGAAAGGTCTTGCACAAAGTTAGAGAGTTTGTAGAAAAATCCCGTGCACGTTCACTAGCTGTCAAGCCTTTGAAAAACAGAGTTGGAATCGAGCCACTGCAAGTTTCAACTGAGAAAATCACAGCTCAAAGACACTGAGGTAAGTACCCCACATCTAAACAGTACCTCTGGTTTAAAGAAGAGGGGTCCAGCTGCATTCTGTCCTGTTGCAGCGGTGCAGACCCTGGGTTCCTGAGCCTCAGTCGTGGGGACAAGAGGGATGACGTCTGGAGGGCTCCTGTGGTGGCAGTTTGAAAGTCGTCCGCAGCTACGGGCACTTTGCGGTTCAGTGGCACTTTGCGGTTCAGCGGCACTTTGCGGTTTCAGCGCTCTGTAAACAGCACCGTCGCAGATCCCGGATACCTGTTGAGCTTCCTTCACTCCTTGGGTCCTGCACTCTGGTGAGGGGACTCGAGCTCTGGTCGTCCTGCTTCTGGTGGGTCCTTAGATTACTGGAGCTTCTGGCCAGATTTCAGACGTTGCACTCGACTACGAATTTCTCAACCCCTGGCACTCAGATCTTGCAACAGCGAAGTAGTACAGCCATTCGGGGAAGATGGTCCAGTGGAGTGCGTCTCTGGGTTAGTTGGTCCCACTAACCCAAAGGAGAAAGTCCTCCCTTCCGGAGTCTCTCTGTCGAATTGAAAAAAGGAGTTTCAGCACAGCAGCAGGGCTTCACCAGGCAATGCAAAGGTCCAGTGGGATGCAACAAGCTCCGTTCACGGTTTCTTCGTCGGTGTTTCTCCCAGTGGTCGACTCTGCCTCTAGTTCCAAAACACTTGCCGTTTAAGCAGGTTTCTCCCATTCATGCACAGCCTAGGCTGTCAATCGCACAGCAGGGTGGCTTTCCTGAAAGGACAGCAGCTAGCCAATCAGGACTGGGTGCATTCAGGCATTCCTAGAGACAAAGAACAGGGGAATTTCGGGAACCTCCCTCACATCATGCCTTTCCATATACACTGGAGCCAGAGGCGGGCTTCAGGGCTGAAGCCCGCCAAAAGCAAAATGAACAAATTGCTCAAATCTGCCTCGATACACAGAGTAAAACCAAGAAAGACTTCACATACAGAAAATGGTGATAAAAGACCAGGCCATTTTGACAAAATGGGCACCCATGGGTGCTATACTGCAGCTGAGGATTCAGCCTGTGATAGAAAAGCACAATGGTAGGAAAATTAAACCACCGCCACCAGCCATTTATATTAGTGAGGATAACATAAAAAATGTGACATGAGAATGTAGGATAAAGGGGCTACTAGGTAACCCCGCCAGTACTCCACATAATATGGGGTATTCTGGACCTGCAAAGAGAAAAGGTAAGTGAAGTCAATTTCACTTTACTATTTTTTGGGAACAGTAGTTCACACGGGAAAAGGAATTTAAGCCTTATGAGAAATCTAAAGGATGTCTCAGTGACGCTGCACTGAAGGTGCTGTGTGTCACCATACACAAAGTAGATTCCTATGGAGTTTGTCTGACTTGAAAAACAAAAGAAACACATAATCCAAATCAGGTCAAAACACATGCGGGAGTGAGAAAAAGAATGAGTGTGAATTCTCCCTTACAGCAGGGGTGCAAATTGATTTACTACATTAGTAACCCAATGTACCTTTTTGGTAGCCATCTGGGTGCTGATGTATTTTTCAAAAATTCTGTTCTGGGCCACTTTGTTTTGGGGCCATCTTGTTGAGGAACAACCAGGAAGGCTTAAAATGGTCATTGGGTACACATGGTCACTTTGAGCCCAGGCCCTATGCCCCCTGTAATATTTTGAACTGGTTTGGACCAGGCCCAGCCACTGGGCCTCTCCCATTGCACATCCTGTAGGGGGGTACCTAAATGTTAGGCAGGCTTTGGGGCCACCCTGCTCGGCTGTCTTCCAAAACCTTTGTTAGAGTCCCTGGTGTGCGAGTGGAGAGCTGGCTTAATCCCGCCCCTGAATGTGTAGGTATGTCTAGGGAACAGCCTGCTCCTGCCCTCAATTCAGTCAGATAGTTCGTAGTTTACTTAATTACTGGGAGATTTTGGCACCAAGTAGCTTCTTCTGATTTTTTAGACCCGGTTTGGCCCTACTCGTTGCGCTTGTGTGGCTTTACCTTAGCTCCGGTTCTGATTTTTGGCTGGAGAACATCCTTCTGGGGCTGTCCATCTTCACGTGGTCCCCCTCTGTGGCTGGACTTGGACACTTGTCCTGGGTCTTTATGACATTTTACTGCCATCTTCCCATTTTACTGCCTTGGTCATCTGCCTTAGTGTAAGAAGTTGCCGTCACCCAAGCAGTTTGGGACCCCAAAACTGATCTGGGTCGTTTGAAGTGTAATTATTCGCAGTGGAATTGACAGAGTCCATTCTGCCATGAATCGATTTGCACTTCAGCCAAACAACCCAAAATGTACCTTTCACCACCCCCCGATTCCCTCCCCTACTTGCCTGCTTGGCCGCTGCTGCTTCCCCTGCAGTCCCTCTAATGCGGGTCGGATCCGACACTGCAGGCTCCCTTTTTCCTTTTTTTTAAATTTGTTTATTTATAAATCAACACACATTACTTATAGCTTCTCAAAACATATAAAGCACAGAATACCCTCCCCGCACCTCCAATGTTCCACGGTGGGCACCATTCTCGGGTCTCATTCGGCCTGGTCCGGCGGCGGCGACGGATCGTCCATAGAGTGAAGGGCTCTGGCAATCAGGCGTGGTTTGAATGTCAGGGCCGGGAAGTTCTGATCCTAATCTAGCACTGGTGCCCAAATGTCCATAAATCGATGAAGCAGTCCTGCTTTAGCTGCCGTGACCTTCTCAGCTATCAGAATATCCCAGAGGTTGACCCAGCACAGGGTCATCGAGTGCGGGCCACCGTGATTTTGGCTGCCAGCAAAAACTGGGTTATTAGGGACGCTCTGCTCCCTGATCTCGGGTATATGTCTGGCCATATAGATCCCCAGGAAAAGTTGCTCAGGCGTTAGCGGAATGGTCACCTGAGTGACGTCCTATATAGTGGCTAGGCAGTGAGACCAGAACTCCTGTACTCTGGGGCAGGTCCACCGCATATGGAAGTATGATCCGGGGAGGCCGCAGAGACACCAGCATTGAGGATCCAGGGCCTGTTGGAAGTGATGGAGGCGCAGGGGGGGTAATACCGTTGCAGGAGCAGTTTATGGGCGCACTCCCGGTTGGTGATGCAGTGGGATGCTGTGCGCGTTCTGGACCAGATGCTGATGTCCACCCACATATGATCTTCTATGGCATGCCCAAGATCCATCTCTCATTGGGACATATAGGAGGGCTTGGAACGGAAAGGGTCATCTTGTAGCAGTTTATAAAGGGCTGAGATCTTCCCCGGGCCGGGAGGTCGTTCACTGTTAGCTCCAGTGGAGTAAGGGCACTCGTGGCCGCTGCTCATGTCCGGAGGTGGGAGCACCAGTGCCTGAGTTGGGCGTAGGAGTATCTGTCTGTCTTTGCTAGCTGGAATGCCAATTTACATCGTTCAACGGTTAGGGGGGAGTCCCCATCAAAGAGTTGCCCCAGTCTTTCAAGGCCTCCTGCGACCCAGTTCCTAAAGTTCCTTGGATGGGCTCCGGGGGAGAAAGCTGGGTTGAGGAAGATTGGAGAGAGTGCACTCAGGTCTCCTGGAACGCCATGATGCCTGCGTGCCCACTCCCAAGCCTTTATCTATTGTTTTGTGGCAGTCAGTACTCCCGGCCAGCTCTGGCGTAAAGCGGAAGGGAGAAACAAGAGTAAGCGTAGGGGGAGAGGGAGGCAGGATTGCTCAAACCCCACGAATTTCGGCCGCCCCGTGGCGAGCCCCCATGCCTGAAGGTGGGCTAGCTGTGCTGCCATTTGGTATTTTTGGAGGTCAGGCCCCCCAATCCACCCAGTCTCGTGCTGGTCATCATGGATCTTCGAGGGATATGTGCTTTCTTCCCTTTACAGATGAAGTCAACCATCTTCCTTTGGAGCCGCTGTAGGGGGGGGAGCGGAATTTGGGCTGGGAGGGAGGCGCAGGCATAGAGGAAGCGAGGGAGTAGGTTCATTTTACATGTCTTGATGCAGCCTCGCAGGGAGATTTCTTGCGATTGCCAGCGGGTCAGGTCCTTCTCCAGTTCCTCGAAGAGTGGCGACAGTTAGCCTGATAGACCTTCGCTGGGTGAGCGGGGATCCAGACCCCCAGGTAGGGGATCGAGTGGGTGATCCATTGGAACAGGCCACGTTCCTCTAAGGCCTCACGTTCGGCTGGGGTCAGGCTCATTCCGAGTGCTGCTGACTTTTGGAAATTAATGGCGAATCCCGATACCCTCCCGAAGCCGTGGATTTCAGCCAGGGTCATCCTCATGGACCCTTCGATTTTCGTGATGGTTAGCAGAACATAGTCTGCGTAGAGAGCAACTTTATGTTGCTCGGAGCCAATCTTCATGCCACTGATCCGGGGTTTTTTGCGGATTCGCCGAGCCAGCGGCTCCATGTCCAGAGCAAAGAGCAGCGGGGATAATGGGTATCCCTGCCTTGTCCCGCATGTGAGATGGATTGGGTCCGATAGGCGGCCGTTGACTCTTAGCCTGGTCTTAGGGGCTTGGTAGCTCACGAAGATCATCTTCTCGAAGGTCGGGCCAAAGCCGAAAGCCTCTAGGGTGAGGCGCAGGTAAGACCAGTCCACCCTATGGAAGGCCTTAGTGGCATTTAGCGCCAGTAGGGCCAGTTGTTGGGAGTCCCGATTGGCGATCTCTATTAGGTCCAGTGCCATGCGGATGTTATCTTTTGTCGACCTGTAGTTTATAAACCCTGTTTGATCTGGGTCTATGATGCTCAGAAGGATATGTGCAAGACGGTTGGCCAGGACCTTAGAGTATATGTTGGCGTCCAAATTCAACAGATAGATGGGTCTATATGAGCTGATATCTTGGGGGTCCTTTCCTGGCTTGAGGATGAGGACAGTGATGGATTCCTGCATCGTTGGGGTGATCGTCCCAGTGGCCACAAATTAGTTGAAGAGGCAGGCCAGGGGGGCCGCTAGTTGGGGCTGCAAGAGTTTGTAGAAGCGGGTGGAGAATCCGTCCGGGCATGGGGCTCTGCTTTTCAAGCTTTTGATGGCTGCCTCCACTTCCTCGGTTGTAATGGGCGCTTCGAGTTCTTCCCTGGCTGCCAGGGTCAGATGTGGGGGGGCCGCCTCTTGGATGTATGCGCGCTGCTCACCCGGGACCCTTGGGGCTGCCGTCAGTATTTGTGAGCGGGGGGCGGCCGCCAGGCTTAGCTTCTCGATTTCCGTGTAGTGGATCGCCCCCCCGCAGGTCGCAAAGGCCCAGGATGGTATTTCTGCTCTTCTCCTTGGCCAGCTTGTTAACCAGCAGTTTGTTGGCCTTATTGTTATTGACATAATACCATTGCTTGGTTCTCGTTTGTAGGCTCGCTGTGGCGTCAGCGTAGTGCGCTTCAGGTCTCTTCCTTGCCATTTGCAGGACCCTGTAGGATTTAGGGGCCCAGCACTTTCTTTTGTGGGTGGCTTCAGCTTTACAGACTTCGGTTTCCAGGGCGGCCCGGGACACCTGCTTTCTTTTGTGAAATGCGGTGCCTTGGGCGATCAATTCCCCTCTGAGCACTGCTTTCGTGGCGTCCCAGGTGTTGGCCAGGGAAGTACCCTCGTCACGGTTTTCTGCAAAGAAGTTTTTTATTGCTCTGGCGATTGAGTCTCTCACTGCCATGTCCCCCAGAATAGGGTCATATAGGCTCCACTGGCGGCGAGGAGGGGGTTCCGGGTCATGGGCCAGCAGGGTTAGTGTGACTGGAGAGTGATCCGAGAGGATCCGGGGGCCAATCGCCATATCGTCCGTGAATGTCAGGATCTGCAGGGCGGTCAGGAGCAGGTCAATTCTGGAGAAGGTGCGATGCACATACGAGTAGAAAGTAAAATCTTTCTCATCTGGGGACAATACCCTCCAGGAGTCCACAACGTTCAGTGCGCGGAACAGGTGGAGCAGGCCAGTGGCCAACTTCAGATCTCTGGATGTCGGGGGATGGGATCTGTCCTTGAGGGGATCCGGGACTCCTTTGAAGTCCCCTCCCATGACAACCTGCCCCTCAATGAATGGGAGGAGAGAGTCTTCCAGGTCTTGGTAGAAGCCTTCTTGGTGTTCGTTCGGGGCGTAGGCCGAAATGAGAGTGTAAATTTGACCAAGGACGATGCATTTTATCGCGATGAAGCGACCATCCTAACATCGCAGCGAGTCCAGGATCTGGGGCCTCAGATCTTTCGCGAATAGGATAGCGCGCCTCCCTTCTTAGTTCCATTGGAAGCAAAGAATTGTAGTGGAAAGAGTCTATTTCGCAAGCGAGAGAAGTCTGTTGGGATTAAGTGAGTTTCTTGCAGGAAAGCGATCGAGGTCCCGTCGTTCTGTAGCCTTTGCAAAATGGATTTTCTCTTCAGGGGGGAATTCAAGCCCCTAACGTTCAGGGTGGTGAACTTGAGTTTTAGATGTGGCAGCTGGCTCAGGGGATCCGCTTGCTGTGGGGGGGAAGCTTGGGAGGGGATCAAGTCAGCCATAGCTGTGAGAGCATAGCTATTTCTAGGTCTCCTGTGGTTGAAGGTTTTAAAACTGTTCTCCAACGGGAGATATGAGCATTCAACAACTGCCTCCAACGGGAGGTCCAAAATGCGAACCGGGGGGCCGATTTTAAACTATCGGCATGACCCCTGGCTGCCCAGGCCGTCGTCCGACAGAACCAACATGGTTGAAAGTTTCTCCAAGGGTAAGGTGGTAGCATCCGCCTTGGAGGAGGGTGTGGACCGCATGGGGTCCACGCAAGCTCAAAAAGTTTGTGTGGGTCCAATGCTACGCGTTCTGTGCGGGTGTCCTCGCACGTGACTTGGGTTTGTGGTTTCTCTGCACTCTGGACCAGGGGGCCCGATTCGGTTTTGGGGTAGGTAGTGTTCGGGGCTGTGCTCCTGTGGCCCGGACAGGATCGGTCTAAGGTCCCGGGGGAGTCCGGACGGAGAATCAATGATGCGTCATCAAGGTGTCTGATGGTGCGGGAGGTGCCTTTATACGAAAATTACAGCGCCATGGGGAAGAGCCACCGGTAGCGGATCTGTTGGTCTCGGAGGAAGAGCGAGAGTGGGCGAAGCATCCTGTGCTTCTGGAGAGTTTGAGGGGAGAGGTCCTGGAAGATCTGCAGAGGGACGCCGTGGAAAGAGAGCTCATCCTTTGTTGGGCCCATGGCTGCGATGGCCTCCTTAGTGGTGTAGAAGTGGACTCTTGTAATTACGTCCAGAGGGGGGTCTGTGTTCACTCCCTGGCGGGGGCGCAATCTATGGGTTTGATCAAGTGGAAGTTGGGCCTCGTCCAGATCCGGCAATAGGGACTGGAAGAAGGTACTTAGATATTCAGGGAGCTCCTTGTCAAGGATTGATGAAGGCACCCCTCGGATGCGCAGGTAGTTGCGGCGGGAGCGGTTTTCCATGCCTTCCTGTTTAAATTCGAGAATTTCGGTTCTCTCCATTAATGTCTGGACGGTGCGCTGCATCTCCGTTAGTGAGTTGGAGTGATCTGTGGCCAGGTCCTCGGCCTCCCCCATCCTCTGCTCAATGCTACTGACCCTTTGGTCAGTTTGTTCCAATTTAGCAGTGAGTTCCGTCATGCACGTTCTGAATTCTGATTTGATGTCCGACATGAAGGCCTGGAGGTCCTCCTTGGTTGCGAGCGTCCCTTTGTCGTCGGTCGCCTTCGGAGGTGTAAGTTTAGGGGGGTCTGTTTTCTTTCCTTTTTCCAAAGCCTGTAGCATGGAGGAAATGTCAGCCGATTTGGAGGACTTCAATGCTTTGGACATGGCTTCAGAGTGAGGGGCAAGCCGAGGCAAGCGGGGATGGAGTGGGCTGGAGCGCCCCAGGAGGTTGAGTAGGTAGGAAGAGCCTCTAGGCCTTCAGGAGGCGGCGTAGGTCGCTGCAATGGAGCGGCCTCACAGTGCGAGGTGGCCACGGATCTCCAGGCGGCCCTCTGCAGTAGAGACCAGTATGCAGTTGGCGGTAGCATGCTCTCCCCGGCTGGCGAAGAAGGGAAGTGGGCAGGGGCGCCCCAGGAAGGCAAGGGAGGCGTTACAGCCCCAGTAGGAGGGGGCAGCATAGATCTGCGTGGGTTAGCAGGCCGCTGGGGGGGGCAGATATTGCGGGCCCCAGCAGGGGAGACCTCCAAAGGACAGCCAAAGGCAAATGGAGCCAGCGGGGAAAAAAAGAGAGTCCCCAAAGCCCTTGATGCAGGAGAAAGCAGGGCCTGCCACGTTTGTTAGAGAGCAACAGGGCTTAACTGGGTGGAGCACTGTCCCCTCGCGAGGGCCGTGCCATGAGTGGTAGGTGGGGGGGGGGGCCTTTTCCAGAATGGCGTACAGCAAGTTCAGCTCCTCGGCTCAGGCTCCCGGGGGCCCGGTGCGTGGATTATGCTGGTGGCAGTCTCACTGAGGCATTGGGCGAGGTCCAATGGCGGGCAGTAGGCTGGGCTCCTGGGCGGGCGAGGGCAGGGGTCGTCGGCGCCCCCCTAAAGCACACCGGAGAGGCTCCGATTTCCGATGTCTGCCGCACGCTGGGGAAGAGGAGTTGGCAGGGTGCCGAAGCGCGGGCTCAGGGGAGCGTCCGCCATCTTGGTTGCAGTGCCGGCCGCCAGAGGAGCGTTTCTTTTGCCGCGTTTACAGCGATCCTGGGGGCGTTAAGCTCCCAGGTTGCAGGCAATGGTGTTGGGGATGTTCCACTGCAATAGTATATCGGTGTTCATGGCGGGCATAGTAGAAACCAGGAGAAAATAGCTTGTTGCCGCGGGCCCATGCGGAGGCCATGAGTGGAGCTGCCTCATCGCTGGCGCTCCAGGTCAGGCCCCCCCCTTTTTTCCTTTACAATTTTTTTTTCGGTTGCCCCGCCTCCAATTTTCATGAAGCGGGGGAAACCCTTGCAACTCCCAAGCCCAAAAATACCGAATATGGTGAGCGGGGCACGCCCCCACAACCCCTGCTCCAAATGTTTGGTATTTTAAAAAAATCAGTCGAATGGTACTTGCCGAACTCCCCAAAACACCACCTTTAATGTTCATTTGGACCGTGCAGGGTGGCGTCCACCATTGTCTTCTTCGTGGGACCGTCTTTTATCTATCAAGCAAACTGTTGAGATGGATTTTCAAAAGCAGCCTTGTGGGATTGTTCTGAGAGGCCACCCTAGTTAGTGAACAGGGTCGTTAGACTTTGTTTTTGCCCAACTCAAACAAGGTAGTGCAGCAGAGCAGTAAGGCAAGACTTCAGGCGATATGGGGGCGTGCAATGGTACAATGAGGCACACACAGATCACTCAAATTGTACAGAATGTATAAAAATGGCACATTTATAAGGCCTAAGCACACTCTAGACATGTAAAATCACAGGTAAGTAACTTTTAACTAAATAATTCCACCCCACACCCCTCTACCCGCACACACAGATCTGCCTGGAGATCACTCACAACTTACTTTTAAAACAGTAGGAATAGCCCAGAAAGGAAACAATTGACTGTGGGCAGTACAGTGCGTAGAAACAGTTGAAAAGCAATGGGAAAACATGCCCTCTCTTGTAAAATAAGGCCCTAATCATTTTAGAAGTCCTTACTTGCTAGGGAAAGTAGGCCTGGTGCCCCAAAGAGTCAAATATGGAGGTAAGTACCCATTGCAGGGAGTTGGAAGTCGGTAGAAATGAAGAACAGGTATTGACAAAGCCAACAGGTAGTTGCAATATTTCAGTAGGGAAGAAACAAATATAAATGGCCAATATTAGGAGTCCTCTACCAATCCCACCACTCTAGGGGAAGACTGGGAGTTTTGGGGGTAGGGAGGTGGGTGGAGATTGTTTGGCCAGTCATCGATCACAACACAACTAAGCAAGGGAGTGTTAGGGTGAGGGAGTTTGCAACTGTTCATCCTTCTAGCTAGAGGGGTTGAAACTAATCTGCAAACTTAACACAATTATTCCAATACAACTAAAAACCACCCCGAGTGTTCTGAGAGACAGGCATGGTATCAAGAGAGGCCGTCGAAGTCTGGAAGTAAAAAATAAAAAATCTGTCCGTCTAAACCTATGCTTGCCCTCAGTCTTTGACAAAAATGTGTTAGGAAGTCTTTCAAAAGTAAAAAGTGGTGGTCCAACAAAAATGGGAATCCAGGATTGGTTTCAGTTGGTCTTCTCACCAGGTGTAGGTTGGTCAGCTTCAAAAGAATGAGTTCAATCAAAAAGGACTATTTTTTGATTGTTTAAGGGACTTGGGTTTAGTCACCCTAAGTTTCCTAGGGTCATCCAGACGTGGACCCCTTGCTCACTGTGCTCAGAGGCGCACAGCTCCACCTCCCTGATGAGGCCCAATAAGGCTGAAACACGTGTATGGGGTTGCTGTTGGTACTCTTGTTCAGAAGAGAATTCCCATAACATTTCGGTGCTGGACTGCCCATGTGAGCGGAACAAAGACTGATCTGGAAATGGATATTTCCCTTTCTGTGAAAGGTACAGTGAGCTAGAGTGTGGCTGCGGACTCTCGAGTGGATACCTTCCCAAAAGAACAGGTCTTTTAACCGTGTTCGTTCTCTCCGAGGGGCGCCTATGGACTGTTTTTTGATTCAATCAAAAAGGGACTATTCATGGGACCTTCTCCATGGTTCAAACAATGGCAACCTCTTTAATGCCTTGGGGTTCCCTTACCCAAGCTTTAGTCCTTCCAAATTCAACACATATCCAAAAAAACAGTTCTTCTTTAAGTGTCTTGGGGTTCCCTGCCCCAAGTTTCAATTCCTTCACTAACACAAAATAATCAAGATTACACTTTGATAGGCATTTTAGGGTTCCCTTCCCCAAGCTTAGGCCTCTCCCACGTTAAAATACAAGTTGAGCTCTTAAGCCTTTCAGGGTTCCCTTCCCCAAGCTCAGGCCCCTCTTGGTCTTTCAAAATACGAGTTCAGTTTGTCAGAATGTTCCTTTCTTTCATATACAATTCTTTCAAGGGGTAGCATCAGAGACCTTTGAAAATGCCAAGTTCTTTGCTCCTCCTAAGCGTGACCACTCCGAGCTTTAATCCCTCTCTTTATTTCCTGCTTTTCCTTCTCTTAACCTTTAGCCTTCAGGTGCTTTCTGCACCCCCTTCTTGTTCCCCTCTGTTTTCTCTATTTCTTTCTTGTGCCCAATGGCACCTTCTTTAACTTCCTCCGTGCACACTTACACCTTCTTTGTCCTTCTTGTGTCCCTGGCACTTTCTCAACCTTACTCTGCCCACTGGTACCTTTTTCAGCTTTCCCTTGCACACTTTCCACTCTGGTGGGTCGCTTGCACCTTTCTCGCTCGTTTTAACTCGCTTGCGCCCTCTTTATTACCGTTCTTTCACTTTGCGCCGCTTGAGTGCTCTGCGTTTATTTCTCTTAATTTCGTCACTCTTCTTTCCTTCTATATTGCTTTACTAGTTCTTTTCATTTCTTTCCTCTTTTCCGCTCTGTGCTGCTTTATGCATTCCTTTTGTTCGCTCTGCTTCAGTCACTCGCATGCTCCGGAGTCTCTCTCTCTCTCTCTCTCTCTTACTTTCACGAGACTCAACCGGGCAGCAGCGCTTTGACAAGCGGTCCCTTCTGGTTGTACGGGCCTGAGGTCAGGGTCTCACCACCTGCCCCTCAGGCACCGCTGGGGCTGGCACAGGTCCCATGAACCGAGCAATGTTCTGGCCCCCAATGGCAGCCTGCAGGGTGCTTTGCCCTGGCTCCCTGGAGACTCAGCTCCCTAGCCATGCTGCAGCCCCTCATCAACACCGGGCCAGTGTCTCCTCTGGGCCATTGATTCTGCTGCTCTCTGCTCCTTGGATTCTCTGGTCCAGACAACGTCCCCAGCTCGCTCTTTCTCTCGAAAAAGACTGCACCTTTTATCGTTGTGAAAACAGTGGAGTCCAGTGTGAGTGATTATTAGTAAATTCCTGACTCGGCCTGACTATCAATCGGACAACTTAAGTTCTTCCTACAGCCGGTTTCCCTTACACTCCCCATGTTATTCCTATAGGAAATCTTCACTACACCTAGTTGCCTCTTCCTCCTCACAGTATTTGTTGGAAATGGGGAGGGAGGGATGGAATGGGTTGGGTTGGGAAATAACCCATGAAAGCTGGGGGAAAGGGTTTTGAGGTACAATGGGAAAAGGGGGAATACCATGTCTCGCCCTTAGATGTTCTCCTCCCAATCCCCCATGACCATCCACTCAAGTGATATCCCTCGATTGTCCAGCCCCAGGGTTGGGATCCAAAAGTGATGTCCCTTCCCTGGCCACCTTACTAGAGGATCCCGGGGGAGTAGGTGGGAGCACACTGTCAGGTTTCTCACAGTTCCTAGATTCACTGGGCCACAGGTGCAGTGGTAGATGTTTGGTTTGTGTCTGGCTAGTCTGCGGTTCTGTGCTCTTCTGAAGCGTTTCTGTATACCTTGAAACTTGACAACTGAGGCACCTCGGGAAAATGAACATCTCATTCCTCCCGGCTATAGTGGACACTGGGACACGACTGATATGGTCAGCAGCATTGAACTCCCTGATCATGGGCGGCAGTTGAACCTTGTGGCAGTAGCAAGGACTCTGCTCCAGTAAGGCTGCTCTTCGTGATGGAGAGCAGGAGCTGCAGGAGAACAGGTCTTGGGCCACAACTCGAAACTCAGAATGGGGATCAATGCATCTGGCATGCTCTGGATGCAGCTGGTCAGTCCATAGGATGGTTCCGGAAATCTGCTGAATGACAGATCTTGGTGCAGGGATCTGGACTGGTTGGTTCCACCAGCCCATGGGTTAAGGCACCGATGAAGGTCTTCAGGTGGTTGATGCAGAGAGGCAGGGCTTCACTGCAATTTGGCAAGAGGCAATGCAGGCTGGCTTCAACGTCAGTCTTCGGATCTTTAGTGGGTGCTCCTCTTTGTAGGAGGTTTTAGCTCCAAATGACAATCTCCATAATAGCTTCACTGCTCCTACCTTTATACCACATTTGTACCGGGGCTGCCCTTGCCCACCAGCAGTAAGGATATGCACCATTCAAACGGGCCAGGGCTGTCCAATCATGAACAGTCTTTTGCTCCACACCTGCCCAGCAACAGACGTCCCCTGGCTGCAATGTGGGTTCTTATAAGACAGTCCCAACCACAATACAAAGGAAGTACCTGCTCACTTTAATTTAGAAATAAACCTATTTTCTAAAATTCATGTAATTTTATATTTATACTCAGTAGGGATTGTCAGCAAGTTAAAGATGCAACAGAGCTTGGGATCAGTTCGACAAGCATTTGTCACACACTGCACTTTTATCATTAATCAGTAATCAACAATCTTAAAATAATATACACTGTCATTCATTCCTTTAAATAACATGGACATTTAATTGACCTTTTAACTTTAATGTCCAAATAATGTTCCGTAACATTAATTGTACTTTAAACAATGATGCTTATAACAGGATGTTTTATAAACAACAAAATTCTAAAACACAGTTTTTCACTCTTTGTGATGACATGCAAGTTCTTGCAAACTGTCTGGCGTATTTCGAGTTCAAACGACTCTTCCTGAGAGACTGTCAACAGACCCTATAACAATAAATCGAAGCCTCATTGTACACCATCCGTGTCTGACCTTGTTGGGGAGAATTCTCAGAAATGTGCTAATTCCCTTCTACCTTAGAGACCCCCAGCTACTTTGCTGGACTTTAGGACTTTTACTTTATATCCTGGAGAGAGTGAGACCTTTCTCTCACTCTCGCATGCATTTTTATTTGATTTGAACACTGTTTCTTTTGGTTTTGGAGTCTGACAAACTCCATAGGCATCATCTTTTACATTGTGTCACACAGCACTTTGAGTGCAGTGACACAGGGAAGTCTCTTAGATTTCCCAAAGGTTTACACACCTTCTCTGGGATGAACTACTGTTTCCAATAGCAATAAGGTGAAATTGACTTTACTTATATTTGTAACTTTCTAGACCCAGCACACACTATCTTACAATAGGTTGCTGGAGGGGTTGCTTAGCATCCCTTTTGTCCAACTTCTCATGTAACATTTTTATGTTACACTTTCTACAATTAATGGCCGGTGGCAGTGGTTTACTTTTTCCTACCATTGTGTATTTACCGCGGGCTGCATTGCCAACCCCAGTATAGCACCCATGGGTGCCCATTTTGTCAAAATGATCCCGGTCTTCTTTTTTTGCCATTTCTTGTTGGAAAGGTCCTTCTTGAGATTTACTCTGAGCGCCAAACCAGATTTGGTCCCTTTGTTCTATGGCGGGATTCACCGGTGAAGCCTGCCTCTGGCTCCAGCGTGTCTGGCAGGGCAAGAAGCAAGGGAGGTGCCCGAAACTCCCTGTGCTTATTCTCCTTGGTTACAGGAATGCACCCAAAGGTGATTGGCCAGCTGGCTGTCCTTAGAGGACAGCCACTCAGCTGTGTGACAGCCAAGCTGCGAATGAATGGGAACGACTTGCATAAAAGGTGAGGTCTTTTGCAAGGAAGGGCGAGTCGACCACTGAACGAAGGAACCGAAGAAAGAAACTGGAAAAGAAGCTTGCTGCACCTCCTGGACCGTTGGTTTGCCTGGTGAAGCCCTACTGCAGTGCTGAAGATCCAATTTCGACATCGACTAGAGAAGCCCAGAAAGGACGACTTCTCCCCAATCGACCCCACGACGAACTCGACTGAAACCCCTATCTCTGCTGGCTGTACTTTCTTTGCTGCTGCAGGAATCGAGTGCCAGGGGCCAGGAACACCAGAATTGAGTGCACCGTTTTTAAGCCGGACCTGAGCTTCAGGAAGATCCTCCGGACTCCCTAGAGCAAGGCTGACCAAGCATGAGCCACCTCAACAGAAAGCTGGACCCAGAAGAAAGGAAAGTCCACAAGGTGTCCAAGAAACGCGGTGGTGCTATTTGCGAGTAGCTGAAACAGCGAAGTGCCGCTGGTCTGAATTGCACCCATTGCTGCTGCCGACCTTCGAATCGTAGTGCAGGATTCCCCTGACGTCCTCCCTCTTGTCCCCACGACTGAGGCCCGGTAACAACACGATCTGCAGGAACTACAACAGGAACAGAAGCCAGCTGGAACCATTTTTTCAGACCTAAGGTACTGTGAACTAAGGGGTAATTACCTCTTGTTGTGTGTAGCTTGCTTGTGCTCACTGGAGACTTGCATTGGCTGCTCTTTGCAGAGTTGCTTGCAGCTTTGCCCTTCACAAGACTCCCAGCTTGTGGCCCAACAGTGATTTCTTTTTACAACAAAACTCTCTTTAACATTGTGCAAGACTTTTACATACCTTCAAGAAGTGCCTCAGCTCCCCTAGACTTTGCTCAATTGACATTGGCTGTCCTGGCTCCCTGCAGATTCTTCTCACCCTCTGACTTTGTGTTTAATTGTCTCTCCAAAAGTGATACATACCTTACTTGTATAGCTGGGAAAGGGTTAATCTACTTTGCATTGGGGGGTTCAAAAGTACTTACCTGTTTGAGAAACTTGTTATCCATTGTTCCCTAACCTTTTCCTTTTTGCCACAACTTCAGTATTACCATTTAAGTGTTAAAAGTGATACATTAATGTCCACAGTGTCCTAGCAATTGAAGTCACCTTGGGGTGTAGGAAGAATCTGTGTGTCATCCCAAAAGGGTATCTACTTAACTGAACTGAAGGAGTGTATTTTGAAGTGTATTTATATTGTTAACAAATTGCTCCCTTCTAAAGAAGGCTTATTTTAAAACTGACTGTTATATTAATAAATAATTTTTGAATCAAGAAACCTTGAATATAAGTGTTATTTGAATACATGCCACTGTGAAACTCTATGTTGCAACCCTACAGCTCACATTGACCCCTTTTGAGATAAGCCTGGCTGCTCAGCCACTCTACCAACTTGTGTAGTACAGGCCTATACTAAAGGTTTGGTTACCTGTTGCCAAGAGGACAAGGCTGGTGTAGTCTCCCACAGGGTTACTACATACAATCTTGACCTCACTCTCATATACCGTCAAAACCCCCACATCCGGCGAGGGTGCACATACTAGCGCTTTCCCCGGGAAACTTGAGTGTTTGCCCAGAAGCCATATAGTGCATCTCCTGACCTGATAAGTCAGGAAGCAGGACAAGGGACAAGATGGCCAAGGACAGGGTGAAAAAAGCATACAAACCTATTTTATGTATTTGTCATTTGAATGGCATTATGCTGTAAAATGCAAAAGTGCCCAGGGGAAATAAAAAAGTTACCCATTTAAGATGGTGTGTCTACAGTAAAACATTAAAGGAATCTCAAAAAGGGGACACGGTCCCACTGTACTGGTAGCCACAACGGCTGACAAATGACCCCAAAAGAATTCTGCAAATAAAGTAAATCAGAATGTCGTTACATCCAAAGTCAGGACAGATTTCAAGACGTAGCAAAATGTTGCGAGTTCCCTTGATTCCAATGGAGGGAAAGCTGCCAAAAGAAAACCTTTGCTAACCTTTGGCCATCTTGCTGTTTGGCCCTCTCCCTGCCCGTTCGGTTTAGGAAACTCCATGTAAGGGCATGCAGTTTCACAGAATCCGGCCTGTACTCCAAGGCAAGTACCTTTGTGTAACTGAACTGTTAAGGACTGGGTTTGGGATTGTCTGGGCCTGATACACACAAGTGTGTGTGTGTGTGTGTGTGTGTGTGTGTGTGTGTGTGTGTACACACGTGTGTACACGTGTGTACACTGGTCTGTGCTCCCCACACCCCAACCTGTCATTCTGTGAGCACATGCGTACTGGTCAGTTGCCCTCTTGTGCTTCCCTGTGAGGAAGAGTCTGTGCTGCCAACTGCGTTTCTGTGAGCACAAGCCTGTCCGTCTCTTCCCTCACTTGCCTTGCTTCGAGCACATGCTGGCAAATTTGAGCCCCACTCCTGCTTTCCTGTGAACCCTTGTCTGCTAGTCTGTGCCCCCAACCTGCCTTCCTGTGAGCTCATACTTGCCAGTTTATGCACCTTCCTGCGGATGTGCGCCCCTACTTGGCTGGCTGCTAATTTTGGTCTCCTCTCATTTTGATTCAGTCCAAGCTGGAGGACGCGCTGGCTCTGGCCTGCGAGTTCCAGAATTCTCTCCAAGATTTCATTAACTGGCTGACACAGGCAGAGCAGAACCTGAACATGACACCCCCGGCCAGCCTCATCCTGGACACAGTCTTCTTCCAGATTGATGAACATAAGGTAAGCGTCTTCCAACAGTTGTAATGTGTCGGGAACCAAAGTTGTGCTCATATTTGTCCTGCCTTGTGCCTATTGACTGCCTGCCTTAGTTTAGCTTGATTCTCTGCCTGTCCTTGACTCAGAAGGCTTCATCTATTCCTACTCTTGCCCCCTGATGGGCCCATTATCTTTCCATCTTTGCCTGTTGTGTGTCTATTTTGCCCATCCTTGCCAGCCATAGGATTTTTATTTTCGAGCTGTAGTTAAAATCACTATTTTTGTTCTAATCCTGGTTTGGGCTGGAGGTTCTAATTGGCTTTCCTTACTCTCCCGCTGGGTTCCACCCCACCCTAAACCCAGTGTGTCTAACCCCCAGATTTCCCAACTAGCCATCAGTAACACTTAGTGTCTAATGCTAGCTTTTGGTGATGGCCTAAAGGCAAAAGCCTTATCAATATGACTCCCTCCGGGGTTCTTCTCGGGGTGTCATGAGCTACCACTTCCCAGGTTTCTCGAAAGAAAATGCTATTTTCTTGTTCTGGTAACGGACACCCTGGATTGTTCTCTCATGCATGTACTCCCTCTTTCCTTTCCCTGATCTCACTACTCCTTTCATACTCTGGGAATATGGTGCCCAGCTCCTGCCCCCTCCACGCCCCTAGGGATGTGGTTCCCTGCTCACCCTCCCAGGGATATGGTGCCCTTCTCACCCTCTCAGGCATGTGGTGCCCTGCTCATACCCCTCCCAGGGATGTAGTGCACGGCTCACCTTCCCAGGGATGTAGTGCACGGCTCAGCTTCCCAGGGATCTGGTGCCCTGTTTACCCTCCGAGGGATCTGGTGCCCTGTTTACCTCCCAGGGATCCGGTGCCCTGCTCATCCTCCCAGGGATCTGGTGCCCTGCTCATCCTCCCAGGGATCTGGTGCCCTGCTCACCCGCCCAGGGATCTGGTGCCCTGCTCACCCGCCCAGGGATCTTGTGCCCTGCTCACCTGCCCATGGATCTGGTACCCTCCTCACCCGCTCATGGATCTGGTGTCCTGCTCACCTTCCCAGTGCTAAAGTGCCATTTTCACTCCCCCAGGGCTAAAGTGCCATTCTCACTCCCCCAGGGCTAAAGTGCCATTCTCACCCATCCATGGATCGGGTGCCCTGCTCACGTTTCTAGGGATGGTAGTGCCCTGCTCACGTTTCTAGGGATGTGGTGCCCTGCTCACCCACCCAGGGATCTGGTGCCCTGCTCACCTGCCCCAGGATCTGGTGTCCTGCTCACCTGCCCCAGGGATCTGATGCCTTCCTCACCCGCTCAGGGATCTGGTGCCCTCCTCACCTTCACAGTGCTAAAGTGCCATTTTCACCCGCCCAGGGCTAAAGTGCCATTCTCACCCATCCAGGAATCGGGTGCCCTGCTCACCAGCTCTGGGATATAGTACCCTACTCACCCTCCAGTGGATGTAGTGCCCTGCTCCCGTTTCTAGGGATGTGGTGCCCTGCTCACTCACCCTGAAATCTGGTACCCTGCTCACCCGCCCAGGGATCTGGTAACCTCCTCACCCGCTCAGGGATCTGGTGCCCTGCTCACCTTCCCAGTGCTAAAGTGCCATTTTCACCCGCCCAGGGCTAAAGTGCCATTCTCACCCATCCAGGAATCAGGTGCCCTGCTCACCAGCTCTTGGATATAGTACCCTGCTCACCCTCCAGTGGATGTAGTGCCCTGCTCACATTTCTAGGGATCTGGTGCCCTGCTCACCCACCCAGGGATCTGGTGCCATTCTCACCCACCCAGGGATCGGGTGCCCTGCTCACCCGCTCAGGGATATGGTACCCTGCTCACCCTCCAGTGGATGTAGTGCCCTGCTCACTTTTCTAGGGATGTGGTGCCCTACTCACTCACCCAGGGATCTGGTGCCCCGCTCACCCGCCCAGGGATCTGGTGCCCTGCTCACCTGCCCAGGGATCTGGTACCCTCCTCACCCGCTCAGGGATATCGTGCCTTGCTCACCTTCTCAGTGCTAAAGTGCCATTTTCAGCCGCCCACGGCTAAAGTACCGTTTTCACCCGCCCACGGCTAAAGTGCCATTTTCACCTGCCCAGGGCTAAAGTGCCATTCTCACCCACCCAGGAATCGGGTGCCCTGCTCACCCGCTCGGGGATATGGTACCCTGCTCACCCTCCAGTGGATGTAGTGCCCTGCTCACGTTTCTAGGGATCTGGTGCCCTGCTCACCCACCCAGGGATGTTGTGCCCTGCTCACCGTCCCAGGGATGTTGTGCCCTGCTCACCTTTCCAAGGATGTGGTGCCCGTTAGGGAGAAATTTCATTTTAGTGCTGAATTCCTCCCACCTTATAGACCCCCAGCTCTTTTGCTGGACTGTAGGACTTTTTAATTTTAACCCTGGAGTGAGTGAGCCCTTTTTCTCACTGTCTCATGTGTTTTGGCCTGATTTGAATTGTGTTTCCTTTGTTTTTGGAGTCTGACAACCTCCATGGGCATCTACTTTTTGTATGGCGACACACAGCACCTTCAGTGCATTGTCACAGAGCAATCCTTTAGATTTCTCATAAGGTGTAAATACCTTTTCTTGTGTGAGCTACTGTTCCCAAGAATAGTAAGTGAAATTGACTTTGCTTAGTAGGTCCAGCACACACCATCTTATGTGGAGTGCTGGGGGGGCTACTTAGTAGCCCCGTATCCTACCTACTTGTGTAAAATTGTTTGTTACCCTTCCTACTTTAAATGGCTGGTGGCAGTGTTTTACTTTTCCTACCATTGCATTGTGCTTTTCTACTGCAGGCTGAATCCTCAGCTGCAGTATAGCACCCATGGGTGACCATTTTGTCAAAATGGCCCGGTCTTCTTTTTAGTGCCATTTTCTGGCAAAATCCTTGCTGAGCGTCCTTTCTCGCAACTGCTGCTGCAACATCACATCCAGAGTCCCGCCTTTCATAACCAGACTGAGGAAACAGGAGACAGTCCATCACTGCTACACAGGAAACAATCCAGCTACATTTTCTTTAAATACCTTATGGTACTGTGGGGCTCAAAGTAGTACTTACCTCAAGCTGAATAGTCGCTCCAGTGTGACTGGAGTGCGATATCAGGTGTTTGGGTTATCAACAGCTTGTGAACCTATATGGAGTCCTTTACAAGGTCTCTACAAACCTTTCTATCCCACTAAAGTCTTCTGTCTAAAGTAACTACAACTTTGCTTTTTCTGCTGCTGCATAAGACTTTGCACCTCTCAACTGACTTTGATGAATGCTTGACTAGTTAGGGTTTGGACTGCTAACGCATGCAAAGCCTTGAAAAGTGTTGCCGAGAATTAGGTTACTGTTGCTAGTACTTAATAACCCCTTTTCTTTTCAACAAATCTTTGTCTGAGTGACTTTACAAACAAATGAAACTGTCATTTAAACTGTAACAATTGTCTGTGGAAGCGACTACTATTGAATCTGTAAAAAGTTTTGCTTATGTTTTCTGATTTTGTTGATTAGTCTATTATAGTATTAACTTACCTTGCATATATAAAATAAACGTATATTTTATTATAACTTCCAGTGTGTAAGTGTTTTTGGGCGAATATATTGACTGAGTTCACTGTACTTACCTACAGCTCACATCCTCCTGCCATTCTACCAATCCTTTGGGTAGTACAGACATATACTAAGATTTGGGGACCTGTACACCAAGGGATAGCTTTAAAGAGTCTCGCCTCCAGGTAGACTTTAGTAAAACTCCCCTAACCGTCCCACCACATCCTTCCTCTGTAATGTGCTGGGGCAGTCGTATGCCTCTTAGAATAGTACAACCACATCTTCCTCTTGTATTCCTCTGCTTGGTCTACTAACACCCACCCACTACATCTTCCATACATTCTATAGGAGAGGGGCAGTCAATTGCCTCTGATTAGAATAGTCCCTTAACATCTTTCTCTTGTAATGCTGGGAGCAGTGGTATGCCCCTGCATGGGATAATCCTTTGACATCCTCCCAACACATCCTCCCTCTGTAATGTGGGGAGTGCAGTCTTTTTCCTCTGTATGGGATTGACCCAGACATCCTCCCCCTATAATGGGGTTCATTCTTATGCTGCTTTTAGAATATTCCCATAACATCTTCCTCTTGTAATGGAGAGGGGGAGCAGTCTTACGCCTCTGCTTGGGATACTCCCACCCTTCCATGACATCCTTCCTCTGTAATGTGGGAATGGCAGTTGTATGCCCCTGCTTGGGATACTCGCACCCTCCCACCACATCCTCCCTCCTTAATGTGGGGGCTTAGTCTTTTCCCTCTGCTTGGGATAGACCCACACAGCCCTCTGTATAATGGGAGCGTGTTCAATAAACATTCCTACACTCATCGTCTTTGTCCTTTTTTTTCTTTATATTATTGTCTCGCTCTGTTTTAGCTCATCCTTGTATGTGCTACTTCTGTTAAGTTTCTTCATTCTGTGGTTTGGTGCTGTTTTTCTCCCCCATCATCCTTGGATCTTTTTCTGATTATTCCCATCAAGCTCTGGTTTTGAGAGTCCAGAGGGTGTTTGGAATGTGTGTATACCTCTGTGTGGAATTATGAGGCTGGAGACAAGGCGAGTTGCTGAAATAATATTTATTTCTTGTGTAACTTAGATCAAAAGTCAATTAACTGAAAGTTCTGGCGGTTTCCTTCACCGTGGGGTCTTCTTCCCCAGTGCTTTCCTGAATAAAGGGACTGTCTCTTAATGCGTGATATCCGGATAGGCTCACCACTCTGGGTTGACTGAACTCTCCATCTCGGCGTCCTGTGGATGTGACAGACAGCGTTTGTTAGAATCGGCGGGCTTTTGTATTCCACCCAGGTTTCAAAGCCCCACCAATCAGGAGTGTTCATGCCTAACTCGTTTGTCATTGGTGGGGAAGCCCTTGGCCTGCCTCCCTCCCTTAAGACTGGGATTCCCCACCGTCACTTCCGCCTGCCCCTGCAGCATAGGGGGAAGCCCTACGGCACTTTCGTCAGCTCTGCTGATGTGCCGCCGGGACCCGAGTGCATATGGGCGGGTCTTGACGTCTGAGGCTCCACCCGCCCTTGGTCGCGGGCTGCGCCGGCCGCAGACTCTCTCCCGATTTTGCTCCCAGGCTCCGCCCGACCTCTGCCACGGGCTATGTCGACCGCGGGCACTCTCCTGCCAGTCCTCCCGCCCTTCTGCCAGCCCGGGCTGGCGACTCTGGAACGTCCGCCGCACCGGGTTGGGATCCCAACATGGTGAGTAACTACCCATGCTGTAGCTTTCTGCTGCGGTTCTTCTGCTTCTGGTGTTTTTGCTGGGCTCGTCTTTGTTTTGTTCCCCCTGTCTGCCCATTCTGTGGGAGCTGTCGGTTCCTCCCCTCCCGTCTGTTGCAGGTACTTCCTCACACTCTGGTTCTGGGAGTCTAGAAGGCATTTGGAAATTGCATGACCCTATGTTGTGCGGGATATATGTCTTTACTTCCCCTGCATTCACTTCTCTGTACATTCACATAGTCACATTTACTTCTGTATACCTTTACTTCTCTTGTCTTTCACTTTCCCTGGTTTCACTTCGTCATTACAGGAGGAGACACCCTGTATTCCTCCCTCCTTCTTTTTGAACCCATATTTTACTCCTGCATCCCCTTGAACCTCTGTCCTAACCTTTAGCTAACCTTAACCACATGCCTTGAACACCTTCACAATATGAAGATGCCGATGAAGAAAAGAGATGAAGAAGTAAATATAAAACAAATGCCTGGCGAAGTGAGGGACGTTTTCTATCTAAGCGTAGTAACAGGTGGATACCATTTTGGAAGTACTGGTGGCGTATAGAATTTGTATAACCCTTTGGTCTAGGAGTCCAGAGGGCATTTGGAGTTTGCGTAATTCTCTTGTTATGGGAGTCCAGAAAGCATTTGGAATTTGCGTAATTCACTTTTCTGGGACTCCAGAGGGTGTTTGGAATTTGTGTTACGCTCTGGTTCCTGGAGCCCAGAGGGAGTTTGGAATTTGCATAACCCTCTGTTTATGTGGGGAATTTGTGTTGCCCTCTGTTCTGGGAGTCCAGAGGCTGTGGGGAATTTGAATAACCCTCTGGTTCCTGGCACCAAGAGTGCTTTTGCAATTGCTGTATCTCTCTTGTTCTGGGAGTTGGTAGTTTGCATAACCCTCTACTATACCATCTTAGGTGTTTGTGAACGAGGTCAACCAGCAACGCGATCACATCATCGAGTTGGATAAAATGGGGAACCAGCTGAAGTTTGTCAGTCAGAAGCAGGATGTGGTTCTTATTAAGAACCTGCTGGTCAGCGTCCAGTCACGATGGGAGAAGGTGGTTCAGCGATCTGTGGAGAGGGGCCGGGCGCTGGATGACGCCAGGAAGCGTGCTAAGCAGGTGTGTTGTGGTCAGGAGGCGGCGGCACTCTGGGGATTGGATAGAATCTCAACCTGTGGCAATCTGTGGCTTGAGATGCTGGCTAAACTGTTTTTATCCTTTTCTAGTTCCATGAGGCTTGGAAGAAACTCATCGACTGGTTGGAAGATGCAGAGAACCGTCTTGACTCAGATGTGGAAATTTCCAATGATCCAGACAAAATTAAGGTGCAGCTCACCAAGCACAAGGTAAACATTTTAGCTGTCCGGTCCTTCCTAAGTGACGTAGGGTTCCAGAGGTGGAGTAGCATCCATAAGTCATGTAGGGTTTCTGAGGTGGGGAAGCATACATAGCTGACTTAGGGTTCCTGTTGTGGGGGAGCATCCATAAGTGCCATTGGGGTCCCGAGGTGGGGGAGTATCCATAAGTGACATGGGGTTCCTCAGGTGGGGGGCATCCATAAGTGACGTAGCGTTCCTGTGGTGGGGGTAGTATCCATGAGTAGCGTAGGGTTCCTCGGTGGGGGAGCATCAATAAGTGACATAGGGTTCCTCGTGGGGGAGCATCCATAAGTTCCGGAGGTGGGGAGCACCATAAGTGGAGTAGGGTTCCTCGGATGGGGGAGCATCCATAAGTGACATAGGGTTCCTGACGTGCGGGATCACCCAAGAGTGGCATGGTGTTTCATGGATAGGGGAGCATCCATAAGTGACGTAGGGTTCCTGAGGTGGGGGTAGTATCCATGAGTGGCGTAGGGTTCCTCGGTGGGGGAGCATCCATAAGTGATGTAGGGTTCCTTAGGTGGGGGGGGGCATGCATAGGTGACGTAGGGTTCCTCCGGTGGGGAGCATGCATAAGTGACATAGGGTTCCTCAGGTGGGGGCATGCATAGGTGACATAGGGTTCCTCAGGTGGGGGAGCATCCATAAGTGACGTAGGGTTCCTCAGGTGGGGAGCCTACATAGGTAACGTAGGTTTCCTGAGTTGGGGAAGCATCCATGAGTGACGTAGGGTTCCTCAGGTGGGGGAGCATCCATAAGTGACATAGGGTTCCTCAGGTGGGGGAGCATCCATAAGTGACATAGGGTTCCTCAGGTGGGGGGAGCCTGCATAGGTAACGTAGGGTTCCTGAGTTGGGGAAGCATCCATAAGTGACATAGGGTTCCTCAGGTGGGGGGCATGCATAGGTGACATAGGGTTCCTCAGGTGGGGAAGCATCCATAAGTGACATAGGGTTCCTCAGGTGGGGGGCATGCATAGGTGACATAGGGTTCCTCAGGTGGGGGAGCATCCATAAGTGACGTAGGGATCCTCAGGTGGGGGAGCATCCATAAGTGACATGGGGTTCCTTAGGTGGGGGAGCATCCATGAGTGACGTAGGGTTCCTCAGGTGGGGGAGCATCCATAAGTGACATAGGGTTCCTCAGGTGGGGGAGCATCCATAAGTGACATAGGGTTCCTCAGGTGGGGGGAGCCTGCATAGGTAACGTAGTGTTCCTGAGTTGGGGAAGCATCCATAAGTGACATAGGGTTCCTCAAGTGGGGGCATGCATAGGTGACATAGGGTTCCTCAGGTGGGGAAGCATCCATAAGTGACGTAGGGATCCTCAGGTGGGGGAGCATCCATAAGTGACATAGGGTTCCTTAGGTGGGGGAGCATCCATAAGTGACGTAGGGTTCCTCCGGTGGGGAGCCTGCATAGGTAACGTAGGTTTCCTGAGTTGTGGAAGCATCCATAAGTGACGTAGGGTTCCTCAGGTGGGGGAGCATCCATAAGTGACGTAGGGTTCCTCAGGTGGGGGGGCATGCATAAGTGACGTAGGGTTCCTCTGGTGGGGGAGCATCCATAAGTGACGTAGGGTTCCTTAGGTGGGGGAGCATCCATAAGTGACGTAGGGTTCCTTAGGTGGGGGAGCATCCATAAGTGACATAGGGTTCCTCAGGTGGGGGAGCATCCATAAGTGACGTATGATTCCTCTGGTGGGGGAGCATCCATAAGTGACATAGGGTTCCTCAGATGGGTAGCATCCATAAGTGACATAGGGTTCCTCCGGTGGGGAGCATCCATAAGTGACATAGGGTTCCTCAGGTGGGGGGGCATGCATAGGTGACATGGGTTCCTCAGGTGGGGGAGCATCCATAAGTGACGTAGGGTTCCTCAGGTGGGGGGCATGCATAGGTGACGTAGGGATCCTCAGGTGGGGGAGCATCCATAAGTGACATAGGGTTCCTTAGGTGGGGGAGCATCCATAAGTGACGTAGGGTTCCTCCGGTGGGGAGCCTGCATAGGTAACGTAGGTTTCCTGAGTTGTGGAAGCATCCATAAGTGACGTAGGGTTCCTCAGGTGGGGGAGCATCCATAAGTGACGTAGGGTTCCTCAGGTGGGGGGGCATGCATAAGTGACGTAGGGTTCCTCTGGTGAGGGAGCATCCATAAGTGACGTAGGGTTCCTTAGGTGGGGGAGCATCCATAAGTGACGTAGGGTTCCTTAGGTGGGGGAGCATCCATAAGTGACATAGGGTTCCTCAGGTGGGGGAGCATCCATAAGTGACGTATGGTTCCTCTGGTGGGGGAGCATCCATAAGTGACATAGGGTTCCTCAGATGGGTAGCATCCATAAGTGACATAGGGTTCCTCCGGTGGGGAGCATCCATAAGTGACATAGGGTTCCTCAGGTGGGGGGGCATGCATAGGTGACATGGGTTCCTCAGGTGGGGGAGCATCCATGAGTGACGTAGGGTTCCTCAGGTGGGGGAGCATCCATAAGTGACATAGGGTTCCTCAGGTGGGGGAGCATCCATAAGTGACATAGGGTTCCTCAGGTGGGGGGAGCCTGCATAGGTAACGTAGTGTTCCTGAGTTGGGGAAGCATCCATAAGTGACATAGGGTTCCTCAAGTGGGGGCATGCATAGGTGACATAGGGTTCCTCAGGTGGGGAAGCATCCATAAGTGACGTAGGGATCCTCAGGTGGGGGAGCATCCATAAGTGACATAGGGTTCCTTAGGTGGGGGAGCATCCATAAGTGACGTAGGGTTCCTCCGGTGGGGAGCCTGCATAGGTAACGTAGGTTTCCTGAGTTGTGGAAGCATCCATAAGTGACGTAGGGTTCCTCAGGTGGGGGAGCATCCATAAGTGACGTAGGGTTCCTCAGGTGGGGGGGCATGCATAAGTGACGTAGGGTTCCTCTGGTGGGGGAGCATCCATAAGTGACGTAGGGTTCCTTAGGTGGGGGAGCATCCATAAGTGACGTAGGGTTCCTTAGGTGGGGGAGCATCCATAAGTGACATAGGGTTCCTCAGGTGGGGGAGCATCCATAAGTGACGTATGATTCCTCTGGTGGGGGAGCATCCATAAGTGACATAGGGTTCCTCAGATGGGTAGCATCCATAAGTGACATAGGGTTCCTCCGGTGGGGAGCATCCATAAGTGACATAGGGTTCCTCAGGTGGGGGGGCATGCATAGGTGACATGGGTTCCTCAGGTGGGGGAGCATCCATAAGTGACGTAGGGTTCCTCAGGTGGGGGGCATGCATAGGTGACGTAGGGATCCTCAGGTGGGGGAGCATCCATAAGTGACATAGGGTTCCTTAGGTGGGGGAGCATCCATAAGTGACGTAGGGTTCCTCCGGTGGGGAGCCTGCATAGGTAACGTAGGTTTCCTGAGTTGTGGAAGCATCCATAAGTGACGTAGGGTTCCTCAGGTGGGGGAGCATCCATAAGTGACGTAGGGTTCCTCAGGTGGGGGGGCATGCATAAGTGACGTAGGGTTCCTCTGGTGAGGGAGCATCCATAAGTGACGTAGGGTTCCTTAGGTGGGGGAGCATCCATAAGTGACGTAGGGTTCCTTAGGTGGGGGAGCATCCATAAGTGACATAGGGTTCCTCAGGTGGGGGAGCATCCATAAGTGACGTATGGTTCCTCTGGTGGGGGAGCATCCATAAGTGACATAGGGTTCCTCAGATGGGTAGCATCCATAAGTGACATAGGGTTCCTCCGGTGGGGAGCATCCATAAGTGACATAGGGTTCCTCAGGTGGGGGGGCATGCATAGGTGACATGGGTTCCTCAGGTGGGGGAGCATCCATAAGTGACGTAGGGTTCCTCAGGTGGGGGGCATGCATAGGTGACATAGGGTTCCTCAGGTGGGGGGCATGCATAGGTGACATAGGGTTCCTCAGGTGGGGGAGCATCTATAAGTGACAAAGGGTTCCTCCGGTGGGTAGCATCCATAAGTGACATAGGGTTCCTCAGGTGGGGGGGCAAGCATAGGTGACATAGGGTTCCTCAGGTGGGGGAGCATCTATAAGTGACGTAGGGTTCCTCAGGTGGGGGAGCTTCCATAAGTGACATAGGGTTCCTCAGGTGGGGGAGCATCCATAAGTGATGTAGGGTTCCTCTGGTGGGGAAGCATCCATAAGTGACGTAGGGTTCCTCAGGTGGGGGAGCATCCATAAGTGACGTAGGGTTCCTGAGTTTGGGAAGCATCCATAAGTGACATAGGGTTCCTCAGGTGGGGGAGCATCCATAAATGACGTAGGGTTCCTCTGGTGGGGAAGCATCCATAAGTGACGTAGGGTTCCTCCGGTGGGTAGCATCCATAAGTGACATAGGGTTCCTCAGGTGGGGGGGCATGCATAGGTGACATAGGGTTCCTCAGGTGGCGGAGCATCCATAAGTGACATAGGGTTCCTCCGGTGGGTAGCATCCATAAGTGACATAGGGTTCCTCAGGTGGGGGGGGGCATGCATAGGTGACATAGGGTTCCTCAGGTGGGGGAGCATCTATAAGTGACATAGGGTTCCTCCGGTGGGTAGCATCCGTAAGTGACATAGGGTTCCTCAGGTGGGGGGCATGCATAGGTGACATAGGGTTCCTCAGGTGGGGGAGCATCTATAAGTGACGTAGGGTTCCTCAGGTGGGGGAGCTTCCATAAGTGACATAGGGTTCCTCAGGTGGGGGAGCATCCATAAGTGACTTAGGGTTCCTCTGGTGGGGAAGCATCCATAAGTGACGTAGGGTTCCTCAGGTGGGGGAGCATCCATAAGTGACATAGGGTTCCTCAGGTGGGGGAGCATCCATAAGTGACATAGGGTTCCTCTGGTGTGGGAGCATCCATAAGTGACGTAGGGTTCCTGAGATGGGGAAGCATCCATAAGTGACGTAGGGTTCCTCTGGTGGGGAGCATCCATAAGTGATGTAGGGTTCCTGAGTTGGGGAAGCATCCATAAGTGACGTAGGGTTCCTGAGTTGGGGAAGCATCCATGAGTGACGTAGGGTTCCTCAGGTGGGGAGCATCCATAAGTGACGTAGGGTTCCTGAGTTGGGGAAGCATCCATGAGTGACGTAGGGTTCCTCAGGTGGGGAGCATCCATAAGTGACGTAGGGTTCCTGAGTTGGGGAAGCATCCATAAGTGACGTAGGGTTCCTGAGTTGGGGAAGCATCCATAAGTGACGTAGGGTTCCTCCGGTGGGGAAGCATCCATAAGTGACGTAGGGTTCCTGAGTTTGGGAAGCATCCATAAGTGATGTAGGGTTCCTCAGGTGGGGGAGCATCCATAAGTTACGTAGGGTTCCTGAGTTGGGGAGCATCCATAAGTGACATAGGGTTCCTGAGTTGGGGAGCATCCATAAGTGATGTATGGTTCCTGAGTTGGGGTAGCATCCATAAGTGACGTAGGGTTCCTGAGTTGGGGAAGCATCCATGAGTGACGTAGGGTTCCTCAGGTGGGGAGCATCCATAAGTGACGTAGGGTTCCTGAGTTGGGGAAGCATCCATGAGTGACGTAGGGTTCCTCAGGTGGGGAGCATCCATAAGTGACGTAGGGTTCCTGAGTTGGGGAAGCATCCATAAGTGACGTAGGGTTCCTGAGTTGGGGAAGCATCCATAAGTGACGTAGGGTTCCTCCGGTGGGGAAGCATCCATAAGTGACGTAGGGTTCCTGAGTTTGGGAAGCATCCATAAGTGATGTAGGGTTCCTGAGGTGGGGGAGCATCCATAAGTGACATAGGGTTCCTCAGGTGGGGGAGCATCCATAAGTGACGTAGGGTTCCTGAGTTGGGGAAGCATCCATAAGTGACGTAGGGTTCCTCCGGTGGGGAGCACCCATAAGTGACGTAGGGTTCCTGAGTTGGGGAAGCATCCATAAGTGACGCAGGGTTCCTCCGGTGGGGAGCATCCATAAGTGATGTAGGGTTCCTTGGATTAGGGATCACCTTGTGGACAATATATGTGAAGGGTCCATCTTCCCATACATTGTCCACAAGGTTCACATACATACAATTACTGTTGGAGCAGTAATTACCATGCCTGTAGCACCTTGTTTTGCTTGTAAGAGTCCAAGTGCTTCACATGGGATGCCCCAACCAGACTTGATGGTAGGCTAGAGGGAATCTAACCAAATTCCATAGCATGTCTGGACAGAATGGTTTCCAATCAGAAATGCTGCCCGCTCAGCTCGCAGGTAAATTTTGCCAAGTGCAGAGAATGACCCCCAGAACTCAGTTAACATCGTCCGCAGTGTCCTGAATAGAGTTCCTAGATTGGCCTCCCTCAACCCCCAGCTAGTACTGCGATAACAATGATTTTTGATCTTTTCATAACTCTGGCAGAAAGTGGTAACATAGACTCGTCACAACTGGTCTTTGCGAGCATATGTAGAACCCCATAGATTGAGCCAACATATCTTGCTGCTAGCCAGCCAGCAGACACCATGCATTTGTTTTTACACGCCTACACATCAAGTTGCCTTACGTCTGGTATCACTCTTCTTTGTTCACTGTAGGAAATCCAGAAGACATTGGGCAGTAAGCAGCCAGTTTATGACACCACCGTTCGGACAGGCCGGGCCCTAAAGGACAAGGCCTCACTGACAGATGATGTGCAAAAGCTGGACCACCTGCTGGGGGAAATTCGGGACCGATGGGATACAGTGTGTGGGAAATCTCTGGAAAGGTGATCATTCTAAAAATGTCTTGTGTTTATGGGCGAAACCTGGAGGCAGTAGTTTCGACGAACCAGATTTGCTTTGTGAAAGACTGAACCGTGGTAATTTCTGGGGCATGACTCTTGCCCCATTCCACATAAATTGCAGACATTTCCCATCTCTGCACAAGGCCTCTGAGTTCTCTTTACGTGTGGGTCAGGTGAACATGCAGGATTCCTGGGGGGGGATAATGGATTGCAATCTCTGTAGTGGCTTGGAGGAATCCATGCCATCTCTCATTGCAATCGATTAGCACTGTTAAGAGTGAAAGAGGCAGGAGCATAGTACGGGCAATGGCTTCCGGGTACATTGGAGGTAGGTTTCCTAAATGTGTAGGACTCTTGGAGACCTAAAATAGAAGCGCACCTTTTTTATAAGCCCTACTCTTCTTGACGCTTGGAGAATAGGCCTCCATAAAATTGAGGGTTCACTGGGGGAAGGAAATGCAAGAGTTTGCTTACTGTTCCACTGTCTTCTCTCTTCATTGGTTGAGGCCTTCGATCTCGAACATACAGGTCCATTGGTATTTGCACTTTCGTCATCAGTAATTGGTCTGCTGGAACATTTTCTGCATGTGACCTAATATTGTGCCACTGAACCTACAGAGTGTCTGGCTTTTAAATACTTCCCATTATTCTTGCCTTCTGTCTTCCCCTGAAGGAGTTTCTGTAGCTTCAACAGCCTGTATTTGCTGATACACTTCTTTTCATTGCTTGGGCATGTTCCCTGTTGATCTATGGAGTTTGTGTCTTTAAACGCAGTGAGGTACCCTACATGGCCCTGAATTCCTCGTTGCCCATATCGTGCTTCCTAACTGTGTCTCATTTGTTTATGAATGACCTCCATAACGGGGAATGTTTGCTCTCTGTCCTGTAACCTTAAGGAATCCTCTCACCTGTGTTTGTTATCCCTAAGACTGCTTGTCTGCATGTGCCTAATATGGTTGTGACGCATTGCTGCTAGAACCGATCACACAGACCCTGCTCTATAGTTGAGGCAATCGAGACTGTGCTGTTCATGTGGCCCAGGTAGCACTGCTAGTCTCCTAAAACCTCTCTTCCCCACAGGCAGCACAAACTGGAGGAAGCGCTGCTCTTCTCAGGCCAGTTCATGGATGCACTGCAGGCCTTGGTTGATTGGCTGTACAAGGTGGAGCCCCAACTGGCTGAAGATCAACCCGTTCATGGTGACCTGGACCTGGTCATGAACCTCATGGATGTTCACAAGGTAGGGGTCTCTATATTTCCGTTGAAGGGGTGATGGTTTTGTAGGGGTGTAAAAACTGTGACAAAGTCCCTTGGCTTTTTTTGGCCGGCCATATATGGATGCTAGACCCGTAGGCAATATGAGGAGCATCTCCTAGTCAACCCATCCTAGGGGCCAGGTACACCCTTTTTGTTTTGCTTTGTTTGGGCTCCTGACTCGAATTTCTGGAGGTGAGTAAAGCCTTCTGCTTTATTTCCCTTGCCTGTTATGCTCATTCTTACGGGGAAACTGACTAGTCCCTAAGACTGTCAGTGCTGAGAGACTATGGGCCTCATTACGAGTCTGGCGGTAACTGAGGTGGTAAAACCGCCTGGTTACCACCGGACTCGTATTACCATTCCGCCTCTGTGACTCCTGGAATTAGCGGGGCATTACAACCCCGGTGTCCCGGGAATTCCGTAGGCGGAATGGTGTTAATCTCCATTCCCATTGAGTCCCATAGGACTCGATGGGGATCATGGAAACACCACCACCATCTCGTGATGGTGCCGGTGTTTCCTCGTCCGCCTGCAGGCGGGCGGTGTTAAACCCGCCAGGTCTGACCTGGCGGGTTTGACGCCTACGCCTGCAGGAGTTATGATCGGCCGTCATGGAAACAACGGTGGCGGCGGGTTTACCGCCACCGTTGTTTCCATACCGGGCGAGTTATAATGAGGCCCTGTCTCTCTTTGTAGATTTCTTGTATTTTTACAATTGCAAACATCTCCTTAAAGTGAAGTGTGGTTTCGGTACTTTGTATGTAACCTTATTTCTGATGCTTGTGAATCTGCTTAGAATCACATGCTGTGCATATAGTCCGACATCTAGTGGTAATCGTGGAGTATGTCAACATGGGCATGACTGTAACACTATCCCTACGTGATGTGCAGTGTACCCAAAATCCCTTGTGCGTCCAGGCCCCTCAGATTGTTTTTTTCTGCCAACATAGTTGGTCGCCTTATGCGGAAATCGAGTTAATATTGCTTACTTTGTCCCACGACCTATGGTCATCTAGTCTCCCGACTAATCTCTCAACGACTGCCTCGTGGGCTTGCTGCTGCCGAAAACATCCACAACTGCTCGGCGATGATCGACCATGGCGAGTTAAGCATCGTATTTCTCGCAGGGCGTGTGATTCAAAGGCCTCCAGTTCCTCCCTTATCTGCGCTAATTTGGCAGGGATTGCTGCCGTCGCACATTCTTGTTCCAGGTCTTTTAGCCTGGTCTCAGAGAGGCGAAGGTCATTCCTGATCACTTTTAGTATCCCCGGCTCCCTTGAGATGGACATGCCCCTTATGTACACCTGAAAGGCCTCGCAGCGCACCCCACTGTCGTATCTTGTTGTCGGTTGCATTCAGAGAAAGTCTGTATATCCGAGAGGATCTCAGCTTTGAACACTATGTCCTGTAGGGCTTCCGACTTGAAGCGCCAAGCGCTGCTGGGGGGCTGAGTTGATCCCAGCACCACTGACGGTGTCCCTGGGGCATGGCCAGATAGTGTGCGGTTGAGTATCTGGGCACTTTCGACCTTACCAATGAGTTCTCCCGATGTTAGGAATAGGTTTATCCTGGACGAGCTATCATGCACCGATGAGTAATACGTGTATCCCGCTCCCAGGGATTTAGGGCCCGCCAAGTGTACCGTATGCCAAGTGATGTCATGAGCGTGTGTAATCCTCGAGCCGCTCGTGACGGGGTTCTTGGCGCAGCTCCTGTTCTATCAAAGTCATTGTCTAGTATCAAAATCATATCCCCCTCCCAAATGATCTGCACTCCAACGTATACCATGAGTATGGAAGCCAAGGTGTCAAAAAACTTGGGGGTATCTACATTGGGTCCATATG
This sequence comes from Ambystoma mexicanum, assembly GCF_040938575.1. Taxonomy (NCBI): domain Eukaryota; kingdom Metazoa; phylum Chordata; class Amphibia; order Caudata; family Ambystomatidae; genus Ambystoma; species Ambystoma mexicanum. The sequence continues at coordinate 18,410,934 of NC_090934.1, read as the reverse complement.
TGTTCACAACCAGGCACTCTCCATTCGCTATTGTACAATGTAGGATGATGTATCTGCCCTCTGGGTCTATATAGCTCCTTTTCAGTGTGAATTGTACAGGCTTGTGAGTTAACGTCAGGACACCCCTGGCTTGTGTGGAATAGGTTGTGTAGAATCTGTTTGATCCCCTGGAGGGTGCTAGGCCTGATGCCAGGCTGCTCTGGGCGTGGGTCTCCTGTAGCAGGAGTATTTTCACTCCTTGCCTCTGGGCATACCCAGTGATCCTACGGGCCTTTGTAAAATTGCCTTTACCACAAACATTCCAAGACATTAGCCGTATAGCCAAATCATCTCTTCTGGGGACATCCCAGCAATCGCGCCCCTGCATATAGAGCACTGTAATAGCAGTAAAATCATGTTGCTCACTTGATGAGTGCAATGCTGCAGTACTTCCGCCATCTTTGCCATAACATTCCCCAACACGTCCACCCCCCTCCCTCATTGCCCCTACCCATCCAGCAGTGTAACCCCCTCCTCCCCTTAGTCCAGTTACCTGTGGGCCACCCACAACCCACCTGTGTCACGGGCCCAATAGGGGCACGTGTACAACCGAACCTCTAGGGTAACCATTGCAGCCGCAGTGAGGAGCGCTGCCTCCACATAACCAGCACCTTAGACACCCCAGTGAAACACTGCACATTTGTTATTTCGGGCGGTTAACATTTCCACAGAACACTATCAACTCATGTGAAGCAGGATAGTAGAACTCCGAGGCAGAGTGAACAACCAGTGAATGCGCCCTGAACAGGTATTACCAACATTGCAATATATGGTAGGCAATTGAGATTAATATGTGTCGACTTCGACTCATGGCCAGAAGGATTACAGGAACCTCTAACAAGACATTATAATGTGAGTAGTCCGTTCCGTTCAATCATTCTCCCATAGGTGATCGGCAGGGTTGTGCAGGGGTATCTGTGCTTCAATAAATTGTACTGCTTCATCTGATACAGTAAAAAAAATAGAGTTTATCTCTAAAAGCAAATTTGAGGCGTGCCAAGAACAGTATGGCGTATTGTATGTTACGTTCCCTGAGCATTTTCTTCACTCCGAGAAATTGGCGTCTTTCTTGTTGGATGCCAGTGGAGATGTCGGGGAAGATCCTGATAATTTGGGAGCCCAGCCGTAGTTCTTTTGTCGCCCAAGCCAAGCGTAGTACTTGATCCCTGTCTCTGTAGCTTAATATTTTAGCAATTATAGTTTGTGGGAAGTCACCAGGTTTAGGTCGTGGGGCCAGCTCAAAGTGAGCCCGCTCTACAGTGAATAATGGGGAGAGGTCAGGATTGCCCAGTAGCTCCTTCAGTAAATTTTCCGTGGCCAGCTCCATCTTTCCGGTTAATGCATCCTCAGGCACACCTATTATTCGAATGTCATTTCTGCATGACCGAGATTCGTAGTCATCACATTTAGCCTTGACAAATTTCATGTCACAAGTTAGAGTGGCCACCGTATCTTCGTATCTTGAAGGGCATGCAGTCCATCTTCATTAGCACCAATCCTGGTCTCAACTTCCGTCATTCTGGCGCCTTCACGAGCCAGTTGTGATTTCAACGACGCCACATTGGCATTAATGTCATCCAGTTTTTCATGAAAGGATGCAAAGTTTTTCGCCATAGACTCCATCATGGTGGTCAGGTCTGGAAGAGTTGCAGATCGAGTGGCTGATACATCGTCTTGGCTTGACGAGGCTCGATCCTGTTCGCTTCTGGGCGCAGCCACTGTATATTTATCCATGAGGCCAGATTGTTTACCTCCCCGGGCTTCCTTGGTGTCAAGACGCTGTTGCTGAAGGATCCTGCAGGAGTGAAGCTGGTCCTCTAAACACCCTAAGCCTGCCTGCCCAACAATCCAGTAACTATAAAACTACTGGACAGGCAAACCCAAGGGGAAAGGGGAATTGGAGAGAGAGAGAGAGAGAGAGACAACAATTGTTGAACTCTCTGGAACTCCTACTGCTGGCACTTCAGTCTGTCTTCACTGGAATGACCTTGTAATTATATTTCAGTTGAGTTCCTAAAATAGAATGCAACCTTTTAGTACATTTTCTAACTCTCTACAAATGACTAAATTAGAAATAATCTACTAAATTCTATTACCTTTAGCCTAAGCTTGAATTGCTGTTAGGCTGTTTTATTTCCGTAAGTTGTTATGTGGTTATATTGATGGTAGACTTCTGCAACTCTTTTCCTTGCAATTTGTAATGTCAAAATATCTTTTCTTTTAAAAGAACAATTTTTTCTTCAGAAGTTCTTTCAAGTAAACTCTTCCTCAAGAACTATGAATGAATGTCCTTAAAATAAACACCAAAGAATTTTATCACTATTACTATCCTAGTCTTAAAATTTTAACTTAGAAAATAGTCTTTCTTAATATTAAGTACCTGATGCTGTATAGGATGGTGTAATATTCAAAATTGTAGTATGGAAACTCAAAATCGGCATACTCTCCTTCTAAAAGAAAAGTCTTTAGTTCATAAGTCCTTCAAGTGAAGCTACGCACTTGCAACGAAGCAAAAACGAAATCCAAGATGGCCCCGACGCATGTACGACATCATAAGGTCGTTTTCTCTAATCGCGCGCATACAAATAACACACGGTACGCGCGGGCAAACGAACAGGACTCTCGTCCGTAGAAAAATGAAATTAGTTCTTCTAAAACATTCTATGTTAATACTTCAACGAATTAGAACCGCGCGCCTTGTTAATAGTATTAAATACACTAAATCGCGTTTAAGCAATCTTAAAAAGTTAAAAACCAATTCACAAAATGTACAGTTCCAAATGCAGTTGAAAAGACTAAAAAGATAAAAAATAAATACGCTTGAATCCAATACACAATTATTTTCTGGCGATCCAAAAGTTCACTTGGCTTTGTCTTTAGCTGGAGGACTGGAATCAGCTGCACAGCATCAGTGTCACTTAGAATTTGTTTCTTTCTTCTACTGTAGTCTTCACCTAAATTGAGTACTAAGCTAGATGTAGTGAAAACTAAAATATAAGTTATCTACAACCTTTTTAAAATGAAAACTTAACCTTTATTTACTGGAGCTAACTATAACATGGCCTACTCTGGTAGAAACTTTAATGAAAGGCAGTTTAGAACTGTCAAGAACATTCCAAATGACAACACAATGCTGCCTGCGGTAAACTAAACCAATCACTGCTGGGAAAGTGTTCCACCATCTTGGTTTGGGAGCATTTCATCTTTCTAAATGAAAGTTTGTTAAGGGAAATAGATCAAACTTACAAATGAAGTTTTCTACTCTCTAACCAGGTTTTATTTAATATTTTAACAAACCTCCCTTTCTAACTTTCCTGGAAAAATATTTGAAATAACCAATTCTCATAGAACCCTTGCCAATATGAGGTACAAAATGTGAAAACCTGACACTTGGTCATTCTGGTCTGTGGTCGCAGCCCTCTCCGACACGTGTGGTGTCCAATGCTTGATCTAGCGTGCAAATAAGCAGCCAGTTTTATGCAGCAGGTGCGGTGGGCAGTTCGGTTAAGGCAAGCCGGGGCCGTGGAGCATGGGGGGTCGTAGTGGCCCAGCACATCTCTGCAAGTTTCTGAATGTAGCAGTGACGGCTTAGATGTATTGCACTTGTAGGCGGAGTTGCAGAAGAGAGGATATCAACAGGTGTTTAATCATATGGCAATTGGATACAGTTGGGGATGAGAGGCAGTGGGGCCAGGCGATGCGGCAGCGCCCCCCCCCCTGCTCTCTCCAATCGGGGACCACCAACCCCTTAATGTAGCAGCAGCAGGCCAGATATAGTGGTCAGAGTAGTAGATCGGCAACCCAAGCACCCCTCCGCAGTAGATACCCCAGTTCAGATGGTGAGGTCACACAGGCCACGTGGGAGCGGAGCGCAACCGCCGCAGGGCCAGTTGCCAGTACAAAGCCAGGTACAGCAGTCACAGGGGTAGGTAGGCCCCGACTCTATCGGGGTAGTTCAGCAACAGGGAGACCCCACTGCAGCGGGGAGCCCGGTTTTAATGTCAGGGCCACTTGGGCTATGCAACTGCAGCGCATGGCCGCCTCACGGTTGGTCCCCAGTGCAGGGTTGGTGCGACAGCCACAGGGCAGGTGGGCCGTGAGTCTATCAGGTAGTTGAAGTTTAACCCCCAGCCTCTATGCCCACCTCCGTAGCGTTGCCTACAAATATCCTGGCTGCAGCATACTTACTTGTGGTCAGGGGAGCCCATCCCCACCAGCAACTGGTCCGGAGCGCCCCCGCCGAAGGTGCACAGGGCCGCCGCCCGAGGCCACAGGGAGCAGGAGCAGGCCTCGCCACAGACCACCCTCAGTTGGCGCCATGGCGCAGGGGAAGGCCGAAGGCTCAGGCACCTCGCCCACAACACACAGCCGGCACACCGCTGCTCCGCGCCACCAAAGGAGCCTCAGTAATCTATGGCCAGAGAGGGGGGAGCTGCGAGAGGGGGGAGCACTCAGCTGCAGCTCCCCCGCCGCTGTGAGAATCTGGGCTGTGCTGCAGCCGGGGATGATAGATCAGTCTGGTCTCCATCAAGACCCTTACTAGTCAACCTCACATCGGCTCGTAGAGTCAGCGAAATCCAGGCACTGGTCGCCTCGGAACCATATACTACCTTTCACAAGGACAAAGTAGTCCTGCGGACACACCCAGGATTTTTGCCCAAAGTACTGTCTGCTTTCCACTTGAACGAGGAAATAGTCCTTCCTATGTTTTTTGCCGATCCCAAGGACGAAGCACAGAGAGTTCTGCACTTACTGGATGTCAGGCGCGCTGTTAAATTTTACTTGGACAGGAACAAGGGCTTCTGCAAATCGGTCGCCCTGTTTGTCACTTTGGGAGGCTCAAAACCAGGCTATCACGCCCCCAAGGCCTCCATATCCCGCTGGATGGTCGCGGTCATCAAGGAAGCGTACGAGGGCCAGCACAAGCCACTTCCGGCCAACATGTATGCCCACACAGTCAGGGCCAAGGGAATGGCCATCGCATTCCAACGCCATTTTTCTTGCCAAGTCATAAGCAGGGCGGCCACTTGTGTCTCTCCCTCGGCTTTCTGCAAGCTTTACTGTTTGGATGCCGGCTCTAGATCTGATGCAGCCTTCGGACAGGCGGTTCTCAGGAACCTATTTGCTTAAGGAGTGTCTCCTTTCCACCCTGGGGCTACATTCAATTGGAATCATCCATGCAGTATGGAGGAAAGGGGATGGGACGTAAGAGTAATTATATGTTACTCACTGTAGTGACTAACATACTCTTAGTCCTTAGTCCCCTTTCCACCATACCTCCCATCAACCTCTCCCCTAATAATACTGGTGTCATTAATGTTAAATCTGTTGTCGACGCGTCAATGGGGTGTGGTGCTAGAGGGTGGAGTCAGGGCAGCGTATGCTCCCTGGCCGCACCCCTGCGTGCCTCTAAATTTAAATGGGATGAAGGTTTTTTCTGATGAAAAAGGTTCAGTCTCCCGTCCCTTGGAAGGGACGCCCATACCGTATGGAGGAAAGGGGACTATGGACCAAGAGTACATTAGTCACTACGGTGAGTAACTTATAATTTTTTCAGTATACCTGCTTAGTGTATTGTCTTGGGCTGCCTGTACCTAACCACCATCCTTCTCCCCTCCCTTGAGTGAAGCCAAGACTGCTCTGCCATTGCTGTTCATAGTCATTTTGGTCCATCTTTCATTTGGAGCCATTTGTTGCCCTTAGTATAGATGGTGAAGGCGCCCACTCCACAACACAATATCCCAAAATCAGAATAATGGACACACCTCAGTAGGGAATGAGACCAGGAGAGAGATTGCAAGGTGAACAAAGTTTATACAAAGAAAATAGTGCACGCAGAGAACTCTTCTGTGTGGAGAGCGCTCTGCCAACAGATAGACGGGCAGCACATTAAAAAGGCATCAAGCGTCATGAGTGACATCACATTACGAATGTACAATCCCGTAATTCGGTTGTGTTGTGTCATCAGTGCGGTATGGATCCATAGGTGTTGAGCTCATGGGATTGGTGGGGGCTTCGATGTCACTCTGTAGCACGTGGATCAGCTGGGCTCATCTTTGCGAGGTGAAGGTCAGGCTGGCAAAAATGACACTTTCGCTGACTAAATGATCTTGCACAAACAGCATTTTAGCGCACGAGACAAATGACACTCGTAAAGTCAGGTAGGAATGTGGTTGCCTTTCAGAGTTCATATACAAATTATAGTCAGGCTTTATACCCTCTGCACCATGGTACAGATAGACCTAGAAGCTCTGCCCCAGGTGCCCACCTTGGAGGTTTTGATCTACCAAATGCCTCATGGTACGAATGGACAAATGTTATGGTTAGGAGAAATATATGAGTGTCTGGTGTTAGGGCTATCTGGGGTGTCTTCGTTTGGTCACTACAGGAGGCCAGATATGTATCTTTATCAAAGAGCAGAGGGGCATGGGCCTGGTAGTTTACAGCTTTGCAGGGTGGGGGTTAGAGAGGACACAAGCAGGTTTACTGGAGATGGATGGGTTCTCAGGCAGAGGCCTGGTCTGGTCTCACACAGGGAAATGTGCTCATCTGTTCTGGGGCGGCACGAGAGGTTGCAACAATGAATAGCTGGACTTCCTTGAGAACAGAGTTTGTGCGAAGTTGGCAGGAGGCATTGGTGCGGGGGCCTGGGCAGGTGGTGTGACGTACGGAGAAGTGAAAGCGGTAGTGACAAGTTTTTAGAGATCATGTTCAGGTCTAGTAAAAGATGGCGTCTGGCGAGGGGTTCAAAATGGAGTCCTAGTATGTTGCATGATTCCTAGGTTAGTAATTAATAAGTAATTAACATGGATTACAGTTGGGCGGAAGGGAGGGACGTCTCCCCCCTTCAGTACAAGTGAGATTTGTGCACAAGGGAGTGGTGAGAGGAGTGGAATAGACTGTTTCCCTCCCAACAAAGGTTTCACACCCCTCACCAAGGGGCTGTGGAAGAATGTCCCTAACTCTCTGTGTCTGTCTTTTTGCTACAGGGTTTCCAGAAAGAGCTGGGGAAACGGACAAGCAGCGTGCAGGCCCTAAAACGCTCTGCCCGTGAGCTGCTTGACACCAGTCGTGATGACATTGCATGGGTAAAAGTGCAGTTGCAGGAGCTGAGCGCTCGATGGGATACAGTTTGCAAGCTCTCTGTGTCCAAGCAGACCCGTCTAGAGTTGGCCCTCAAACAGGTAACTGTATGGCGCCTTTGATGTTGGGTAATGACACCCGTCCTGGTAAATGACATGGTTCTGGGGGGATGGTGCACCTCTTGCATGTGGATAAGGGTGAAAGAAAGGTGCTGGCCAGTTGGGGAGCGGCGTGATGCTCGGGCAAAGGGACGGCTTAATTTTTTATGGCATGCCGGAGGGATCATGGCACAATCTGATGTATGTTGAATTGGAGGGGAGGGGGGGTATTTTTGCTGCATTAGTGGTGCGTATGTTGCTGGTGTAACACTACACTGCGTGAATAGTGCACAGAATTCTGATAAAGCCACAGTGCCACTTGATTGGTCGAGTTGATGTGAGGCAGCATGCTGTTATTGATGTGTCGATGAAAGTAGAATTATGAAGATGCATGTAATGGCAGTGAAACAGTGCAAATGGTGCTGGAGGTGCTGACTGATTGGTGCGTGGGATGGTGGCGGGACTGGTGCTGCTTGTTTGGTGTGATTTGTGCGGTAGGCTGCAGTAGCAGTCAATTGTAGTGCTTGCTCTGCATTGCCCAGTAGAATGGCAGCATTTCCTTTCTGAGATGAACATTGTGTAAATATTTACTTCAAGGCAGAGGAGTTCCGGGCTGCGGTCCATGTGTTGTTGGAGTGGTTATCCGAAGCAGAACAGACTCTGAGGTTCCGGGGAACCCTGCCAGATGATGTTGAGGCTCTACAGTCCCTCATCAACCTGCACAAGGTAAGTGGTTCTGTTGAAGATGCTTGCAGATGTCAGTTGACATGAGATGGGGCCAGGCTTGTACTTCCTTTGGTTGTCCTTAATTTAAAATGGGAGCCGGTGTAGAGGATGTGCCAGTCCTGTCTGTGGGTTATAAGAAGCAGTGCAAACAGACAGGTTATTACCAACAATCACTCATAATGCACTTGGCCCTTTGCTTTCCAGTGAGTTCTGGGCATGTGTTCACCTAAAGTCTGTCAGAAGTATTTTATGGTGATTCTCTACGAAAGCAGGTTGTGTGGGGACGGTGTACAGAGAGGATTTGTGTCTGGCACAGTCTGTGCAATGTATTGCCTGTGGGTGGGGTTCATTGCTAAAGGGGCTGTGCATAGTCTGCAATTCACTGGCAAGATGGGGGTTATGTGCTAAATATGGTGTGTGTAATTAAGGCTGGGTGTAGTCTAGGAGGGACATAGGCCAAGGAGCTCAGTCCTTTGGGTAGCCTAGAAGCAGCACAAGTTGAGGGATGCACACTTCTAGGATATGAATGTCCTATTTTGGTTGAGGGGGCGCAGGCTGGGGGATTTTTCCAGGGATAGTCGGTAGGGCACAGGCTGAGCAGCTCTACAATCAATGCTTTGTGTGGCATCCGGGCCGAGGGCTCTCACTGGAGATTGACTTTTGTAAGAATGCGGTTGCATTGCATACTGTAATTTCTGGTGATCTTTTTCCCTCCTGTCAATCTGCCCAACACCTGCATTCTACACAGGAGTTCATGCGGAAGGTGGAGGAGAAACGAGTGGATGTGAACACGGCCACTGTGCTTGGGGAAGAGATTCTGGCTGTCTGTCACCCTGACTGTGTAACCACCATTAAACACTGGAACACCATCATCAGAGCACGCTTTGAGGAGGTGAGACTGGGGAAAGTGAGGGCCATGCACCCACTACTTACTGACATAATGCCTGCCAAGAAAAGTGAATGTCACAACTTTACACCAAAACTAGGGTCAACAGTAATGTTGGGGTTACAATCTACACTGCAATGAGGGTACGTGAGGAATTGGGTATTTCAACCTTACACCAGAATGAAGTGTGAGACACCAGAAGGTGTCTCACTCGCTAGTCCTCAGGGATCTGTCATCCTGGTGGCCAGGACACAGCCATCACATTTGTATCTGGTTCCTGGGGGTGGACGAGTGCGGGAGGATCACCTTGGATGAGGGGTCTTGTGGGAGTGGGACACGGAATTGTGAGACGTGGCATCCCCTTCCATGTAACACCTTTTCCCCATCCTACCAGGCAGGATATTTAGAAACTCAAATCCTCCCACCCCCACCCTTTCCAGACACAAACACTTTTCACGGACAGGCCACTGTGAGCGAAAACAGACTAACACCAGAGCCGTATACCTGACATGTCTCAATACAACGGTCAGGCAATTACTGCTCATTAAGTGAATTAAGTTGTTTAACCCTTAGTGGTTTTTACGGGTGTACGGCTCACACCGAAGGCTAATCAGTGGCATTTAATAGTGGGCTGCAGCCTACTAATTATTAGCAAACCAAAGCATCAAAAAGGCAATACAACAGGAGAAAACAATTTTAAATAATCTGTGCACTCTCTCCAACTCACTTTTGCCAATTACTGCTCATTACACACACCTGACTTCCATCACACTTCCCCACATGGATAAAGGGCGGAGCACGAAAGCACACTCTGAGCAAGGCAAACCACACGAGGAAACAGCAGTTTAATACAAAGAGAAAGACGGCGAGACCAGAGAGGGTCGCAAGGAGGTAAGTAACCGTGAAGACTGTTACTTTCGTGAGCCATAGAAAGTAAGAAACCGAAGACCAGGAACATAGGCTGATCAAACCTGCACAGTGTGTCCGAGGTACCCGGGGCTCACCTCTGTCGATAACCAAGGCGGGGATGAGCGATTGCTGCCGTGGTATTGTCCTTGGCTCCTACAACAAAGCAGAGTCAGAAAAGACATCACAGCCGGTGAGTCGGAGACTGATACCAAACCAGCTTGTGTTTTGAACCAAGGTTGCAAGCCGCAACATTGTATAAAGAGAACAGCGTGTCAGGCATTTGCAAAGAGCGACGCAAATATTATTGGAAACCAAAACGAGTAGTTGAACTTTATAATTGAACTTTGGGAGAAAAGATACCATACACAGAGTGGTCCGGAGCCACGTGGGTGCTCATTGGAAAGTCTCTGTTAGGTATCCAACGGATGCTGAGTGTGAGAAAAAGGAATATTGAGATTGAAGTCATGCAACGGGTCAGGCAAAACCCAGTGCACATTCGAAAGTCTTTGATAGTTTAAAGTACAACACAATTGGTCTGAGCCTGGCTGAGAGAGACTAATTTAGTGAAAGAAAGGGATCTGAGCCCGGCTGAGGGGCATCCGGGTTGAACCATGAGTTACCCGAGAAAGAATTATCTGAACATAGTTTGAAAAGGATCTGAGCCTGGATGAGGGGGATCCAACGTTGAACCTTTTGTTTTGAAAAGGATCAGAGCCCGGCTGAGGGGGACCAGGTTGAACACCCTAATTGAGTGCTGGAAAAGGAAAAGAATGTTTTCGTGTTGTTTTTGTATACCAGGCCCTCTGAGTCAAGAGACTTGCAAGAGGTATACAGGCTTGGACACAGAAGGTCTTGAACTGTGTTAAATTGAACTGTGTCCTTGTTAGGCAAGATTGTATGCAGTACCCTTGGGGTGCACTACAATAACCCTGACCTCCTGGCAATAGGAACCCAACCTTTGGTATAAGCATGTACTGCACAAGTTGGTAGAGTGACTGAGCAGCCAGGCTTATCTCAAGAGGGGTCAATGTGAGCTGTAGGGTTGTAACAAAGTTTCACATTGACAAGTACCCAAATAACACTTACACTCAAGGTTTCTTGATGAAACAATTATTTATTAATTTAACAGTCAGTTTGAATACGCCTTCTTTAGAAGGGAGCAAATATATGTATGTTAAGGAGAATTCTCAGAAATGTTCTGATTCCCTCTACCTTAGAGACCCTGAGCGACTTTGCTGGATTTTGACGACTTGCTTTTTTTAATCTGGAGAGAGTGAGAGCTTTTTCCCCCCACTCTCGCATATATTTTGATGTGATTTTGTACTGTGTTTCTCTTTTGGTTGTGGAGTCTGACAAACTCCACAGGCGTCATCTTTTACATTGTGTCTCACAGCACCTTCAGTGCAGTGACACAGGGAAGTCTTTCAGATTTCCCCAAGGTTTAAATACCTTCTCTTGGATAAACGACTGTTTCCCAGAGCAGTGAAGTGAAATTGACTTTACTTCCATTTGTAACTTTCTAGACCCAGCACACACTATCTTACAATAGGGTGCTGGAAGGGTTACTTGGTATCCCCTATGTCTAACTTCTTATGTAAACATTTTTATGTTACCCATTCCTCACTGAATGGCTGGTGGCAGCGGTTTACTTTTTTTTCACCATTGTGGGATTTTACCGCAGGCTGCGTTCGCTGCCATGATAAAGCACCCATGGGTGCCATTTTTGTCAAAATGGCCCGGTCTTCTTTTTTCGCCATAGCTTTGTGGAAAGGTCCTTCTTGACGTTTGTATCGACAGAGAAGCCCCTGCAAGGACAACTTCTCCCTTTGAGTTGGTGGGACCAATCAACTCCAAAGGAAGCCACCTGGACATCCTCTCAAAGCTGGTCGAGCATCCACTGGAGTCACTGCTGGAACCAGATAGCCACGGAGAGGAACACGAGTTTGTGTGCGTTGCTTTTAAGCTGGCAAGAGCTCCAGGAAGATCCTCCGGACTCCCAGGAAGCAGGACTAACTTAGCCTGACCCCCCTCAAGCAAGGAACCCCGGGACCCCAGAAGTAAGCAAAGCCCATCTCGACCACCAGGAACCGCAGTGTTGCTATTTGCGGTAGACACGAGGAGCTGCAACACCAAACAGCCGCTTGTTTGAAGTTTGCCGGTTTCATGCAGTGTCCGTCCCATTGCAGTGCAGGAGTCCCCAGAGGTCCTCCCTCTTGTCCCCACAACTGAGGCCCAGGAACAGCGAGAGCTGCATAGGAACAGAAGTCATCTGCTGCACTTTTTCTTCAACCTACAGGTACTGTGAAGTTTAAGAGAACTTACCTCTTGTTCTCCATCATGGGGTCTGGCATGGATTCACATGCTCATGAATATTCCCCGTCGTCAGGCTGGGTATCCTTGGTAAAGAAAAAATCAGTTTCAGTTTCACTTCTGAACTGTCTTTTTCCTAACAACCAATCACTGGTCTCTGGGTCATACTGCCCCCAGCCAATGACTGCCCTCTACCTAAGCCCATCCTCTGGCAGCCATCTTCAGATTTTTACCGTACGTTCAAGTGTTGGGATTCCTCGTGCTATAGCTCTCAAGCTTTTACTGTGTTTTGCGATTTTGTAAGAGTTTTGCTCTATTTTTTCAGTCAGTCGAGTCTCAAGCTCCATCGATACACCATCCGATTGACAAGGACCCATTTCCGGAATGTTCAGCACCCCTCAAGTGCGAATGTCGTTGAGTTTTCTTCTTGGAGGATTCCAGAAGCTTGCTCAAGGCCTGCAGCGGATGAGGAGGAGGACTTGGCTCCTCTCTTGAAGGTTTGCCCCGACTGCAACCTACGGAATGTCTTTTCGGATGACATACATTGCCTGTCCCTAAACTGCCTGCACGCAGACCGGACGCACGTGGAGGATGACTGCGCGTCTTGTCAGAAGATGGTAACCTGCACGCTGAACGACTGACGCAGGCGTCTCAATGAGTGGCTACAGGCCAAGGCCCCTGCTCTGGGTGAGTCCCGGCAGCATGCCTCCCCTTCCCAGAAGAAGAAAGTTGAGTGGTCTTCGAAGTCCTTTGAGGGTGGCCCTCCCACGGGGCCCAACATAAAGCTAAGCACCACAAGTTCACTGCCACCGGGAACGCCGTTGCGATGGGCAATGCAGCAGTCAGGGCGAGTACTGCGTCTCCAGCGCATTCGACCACGAGTCAACGCTCAAGTTCTTCTAAGAAGAGGAAGTTGGATCATCCGGGCAAGCTCTTGGAGAAGACCCAGACAGGCTCTACTGAGAAGGCTAAGGGGGAGCAGGGCTGAGAATTCATGGGGTGGCATAGAAATTACCCCGTTTATGCGCAAGACGACATGAAGGCCTCAGGCTCGTCCAATGTCACGAAGGCCCAGGTACATCTGATGAAGGCCCCTTCCAATGAAGGAGTGGTGGCGTGCCTCGCGAAGGCCGCCGGGGTGGATCCCAGGTCACGGCCCCGAAGGCAAGAGAGTATCCATCGAAGACACCAGAGAAGATGATGCCCAAACCGTCATCCTTGGTCGCAGAGAAGGGAGGGCACAATAGCCCTTCATGGATCGCTAATCCCTCCCTTGAGGAGGAGTTTACCAACCTCCGAACCCTCCAGGAGATACGATGCATCGAGAGCAGGCCCTATGGGAAGGATTCTGACAAAGGCGACGACGAAGATGATGACGAGCGACAGGGCGTGGAGGGCTTGGAGGACCAGCCTAAGCCACAAACGCCCTCGCCTTCGTCGCCGCAGCCACCTCAGCAACTACCTCAGCAACCACCTGGGGATATCTCGGTGGACATTTTTACTGCTCTGCATACCCTGTGCTTGGAAATCCGGACTAGGATGCTTCTTGCATCGGCAGACACAGCGACGACGGCCATGGATGACGACAGCAGATTGGGGATCTCCCGTCTCCGCCGCCTAGATCTTTACCGCCCGACGAGATAGGCTCATTCCACGCCATCATCTTGAGGGCCTCGGAGCTGTTCCAGCTTGTCCCTGAGGAGAAGAAGCAAGAGGGTTTCCTTTACGAGCGTCGCAAGGCTCAGAGGAAGACCGTACTTTCGATCCCGCTCTTGGATGACATTTGGGACGAGGGGTTGTCCCTCATGAAGAACCCTTCATCGGCTCTGGCGAAGAGGGACCGTTATGAGAAGAAATACAGAGGGCAGAACTCTCCGCCCAAGTGCCTACGGTCCCAGCCGCCCCCTGACACTGTGGTTTCGGCGGCAGTCAAGAAGAAGTCTTTGGGCTATGCCTCGTCGGCGGCCTCCTCCGCCCCCCCCCTCCGGACAGTGAGGGGAAGAAGTTGGATGCCATGGGGCGAAGAGCTATCACGTCGACAGCGACGACCATCAAGGTCCCAAACGCCCTCGCCATTGTGGCGCATTACGAGAAGGAGCTTTGGTTCAAGTTCGCTCCCCTCCTGGACTTCCTTCCCGACGACAAGAGGACGGAAGCTTTGGAGATCCTACAGGAAGGGCGGAGTGGCAGCGGACCATGCCATTACGGTAGTCGCGGACATCACGACACAGGTTTCCGCCAAATCGGCAACAGTGTTTTCCTTCATCTGTGGGGCTGGTTTAGGGCCGCTAATTTCCGGCAGGATGTTCAGTCGAAGGTGTTGGACATGCCCTTCGACTGGTACAATTTGTTCGGGAAGACGGTGGACGAGTCTCGTGCCTTGGGCACCCTTCAGCAACGACGGCCTTCCTTTCAGACTTCCCGAGGAAAATCCCAAGGTCCTTCCAAAGGATTCGGGGGAGGTGCTTCGTCTTACCGTCGACCCTCCCGCTCGTCCCAGGAGACCAACAGGGGCTGTGCCAAATCTGGAAGAGGACGTCGTCATCACCCAGGCCCCCAAACAGGATTGAACCGGCCGTGGCTTCGGGCTCCCACCCGAGCATCCCAGTGGGAGGACGGCTAGCGAACTTCGTCAGAGTGTGGAAGACCATCTCCACTGACCGTTGGGTCCTAGACGCTCTCACCCACCGACACACCCTAGAGTTCCAACAGAAGTGTCGTCATACACCACCAGTGGCCCGGCAGGATAACCACATCCCTCAGCTTCTGCTGGAGGTGCGGCCCATGCTAAAAATGCATGCGATAGAGCTCGTCCCAAAGAGGCGTGGGGCTCCGGATTGTACTCTTTTATTTATTCCTCGTAAAAAAGACCCGCGGTTGGCGGCCCATCCTGGACCTCCGCCGTCCGAACAAGTACATCAAGTCTCAAAAGTTTTGGATGGTGACTCTTCAGCACATGCTAGGACAGCTGGAAGAGGTGGATTTTCTATCGTCCCTGGACTTGGAAGATGCCTATTATCACATCCCCATACACAAGGGCCACTGCAAGTTCCTCCTCTTCATGGTTAAAGGATAACATTACCAGTTCAAGGCCCTTACCTTCAGATTGAAGTCAGCGCCAAGAGTTTTCACCAAGTGCCTGGCGCCAGTGGCGCCGCAGCTGCGTCTACGAGGGATCCACGTGTACCCTTAGCTGGATGACTGGCTCATCCGGGCAAGCTCAAAAGACATCGCTGTCGAACACACTGCGAGGACCGTCCAGCTCCTGACGGTGAACAACGTAAAGTCCTGCTTGATTCCATCGCAGGACGCATGGTTCCTGGGACACCGACTCATCACAGTGTCGTGCCTGGCGTCTCCGTCGGAGGAGAGGATAGCGGCCATCTTGGGCAAGGTACAACGGCTGTTGGCCTTGAAGATTGCAAGGGTGAGGTCCATCAAGTCCCTGCTCGGCATGATGTCGTCATACATATACCTCATTCGGCTCTGCAGGCTACGGATGCATCCATGCAGGAGTTCCTCAATGCCCATTGGATACAAGTGTCGGGAAGCTTCGAGGACAAGGTCACACTCGATGAGAGTTTCGATCGAGCAATACGGTGGTGGGGAGTGCGCGCACATCTGTCCTCGGGTACGGATTTCCAGACCCCACCTCATCAGGAGATGGTCATGACAGACACCTCCCTGGAAGGAGGGGGAGCGCACACCGGAAGTCTTCATGCAAGAGGCCTGTGGTTACCAGAGGAGAAGACCTTGCACATCAACGTGTTGGAGCTGCAGGCAGTGTTTTGGGCCCTCAAGTCCTTCCTTCCATCCCTCAAGGGCAATGTGGTAAGGGTCTTCACGGACAACACCACCACAATGTTCTACATCAGGAAGCAGGGGGGAACCAGATCCCCAGCGCTCTCCAAAGAGGCGCAGGACCTTTGGCACTGGGCCGTAGCCCAGGGACTGTTCCTCATCCCGTTTCATCTGGCAGGAGTGAAGAACACTGTTGCTGACTCTCTCAGCAGGGTGTTGCGCTTGTGCCACGAGTGCGAACTTCAGCAGGACCAAGTGGATCACCTGTTCCGCAGATGGGGCAATCCCCAGATCGATCTGTTTGCGATGGCGACAAACACCAAGTGCTGGAGGTTCGCCAGCAGGGGAGCATGGGAGATGCATTCTCCATCCCCTGGGACGGCCTGTTTCTGTATGCGTTCCATCTGTTGCCGTTGCTGCTTCGATTAGTCAATCAACTCAGATGGCCCTGGTGCAGGATGATCCTCGTCACACCGGCGTGGCCAAGGCAGATATGGTACCCGGACCTTCTGGACATGTCAGACTCCCCTCCAGTCAAGCTTCCGGCGGTCGCAGATCTTCTCGCCAGGGAAGGAGGCGCGATTCTGCACCACGACCCAGGATTGCTGAACCTGAAGGCCTGGCTCCTGCAGCACTAGAGTTTGGGGGCTACAATCTCCCAGCGGATTGTAAGGAAGTGCTCGCCAAGGCCAGAGCTGCTTCTCTCAATTGCTACAGGCACAAATGTAAGAGGTTTGCTGTTTGGTGCCGTACACAGAAGATCGACCCTCTACGAGTCACTGCTCCGCAGATGCTTCTGTATTTGTTGTTGTTGGCCAAGGCAGGACTGCCCATGCTTCCAACAGTGTTCATCTGTCGGCTATCTCCTGCACCACTAGATCTTCTGGACGATCATCCTTATGGTTGCATCGATTGGTCAAGAAGTTTGTGAAAGGACTATTTTGCTTCTTCCTGCTGATGAAGGCTTCAGCCCCGTCATGGGAGCTCAATCTGGAGCTTACTAGGCTCATAGGACCTCTCAAGTTTTGTCATGGAAAACAGCTTTTCTCGTGGCCATCACATCTGCACGAGTGGGGGGAGATCCAGGCCCTCTCCTGTAAACCACCTTAGTTGACTTTTCATGAGACGAGGGTGGTGCTGCGGACGCACCCCTCATTAATGCCCAAGGTGCCGTCGGACTTACATCTAAACAAGCACTTGGTGGTACCTTTGTTTTTTCCGACGCCTTCGTCGCCGGCTGAAAGGACTTTGCACTCACTGGGTGTGGCTAGAGTGCTGAAGTTTTATGTGGCCCGCACAAGGAGTTTCCGGAAAACCTCTCAGCTCTTTGGGAACTTTGGTCCTGTGAACCATGGGAAGGCCCTGTACAAGGCTGCCATTTCAAGGTGTCTCTCCGGCTGCATCACTCACTGTCACCAGTTGGCAAACTGACCGCTGCCTGGCCGTCCGAGAGCCCATTCTACCAGAGCAATCGCTGCTACAATTGCGTTCCTGTTTGGTGTGTCCCTGCTGGACATCTGCAGGGCTGCGACGTGGAGATCGACACACACCTTCACGAGATTCTACTGCGTCGACCGGGTTTCCAGGGAGGAGTCCAGAGTCGGCCAAGCAGTGCTGCACAACCTGTTTGCTTGAAGGTGAGCCTGGTGAGGAGGTAAGAGATGCTTAGGTTGAGCCTTGCTACCTCCTGTGGTTGTGCATGTGTGTACTGCTATTTATTCTTTATTCATGAGCATGTGAATCCATGCCAGACCCCATGATGGAGAAGGAACAAGTTACTTACATGTAACTGTTGTTCTCCAGCATGGGTCTGGCATGGTTGTAGGTCATCTGGTCGAAAACAAAAGGATCGAATGCCTTTTGATCGACAGTCAAATGGTCGAAAAAAAGGGTCTTTTTTTATGGGGGGGTTCCCCCCAAACCCCTGTTTTCTTCATTAAAAACATTTTTTTAACAACCCAAACAAAAAAAATATATAAATATATAAATAAATAAAAAATTCGACCTTTTTTTTTTCCGACCATTTGACTGTCGATCAAATGGTCATTCGATCAAATGTTTTCGACCATTTGACTGGACAGCGTCTGGCATGGATTCACATGCGAACCCTCCCGCCTACCCCTCTGCGGCTCTTCTCTTGGTCCTACTTCCACTTTACGTGCTACCAAATCTGAAGATGGCTACCAAGGGAGGGGCTTAGGTAGAGGGCAGTCATTGGCTGGGGACAGTATGACCCAGAGCTCAGTGATTGGTTGTTAGGAGAAAGACAGTTTAGAAATGAAACAGATTTTTTCTTTACCGAGGATTCCCAGCCTGACTGGGAATATTCATGAGCATGTGAATCCATGCCAGACCCATGCTGGAGACCAACAGTTACAGGAAAGTAACGTGTTCCTTCACTGGCTCCCCGTGGCTGCAAGGATTAAGTTCAAGACCTTTGCATTGTCCACAAGGCTTTCTGGGGCCTGGGCCCACTCTATCTGCAACGCTCTCTTCCTAAATACTCTCCTTCCAAAGCCCTCCGCTCATCCTCCAACTCTCTGCGGGTGAGCCGCTTCTCGAATCAGAGACTTTAGGAGGAGCGGGGTCGATTGTTGACCACTGCAGGTGCCTCCCTCTGGAACAGCCTCCCTGCCTCTCTCTGTCTTGAGCCGGATCGCCTTAAATTCCGGAAACTCCTCAAGACTTTCCTCTTAACCTCCTCTTTCGCTCTCCCTCTCCCCTGCTAACCACCTCCTTCTGCTCTCTTGCTCTCTCTCCTCTATTTCTGCTCAGTCTCGCTGACTGGCTGCCTTGGGTACCTTCAGAGCCTCACAGGCCCAAGCCTTCCTCGCCAGTCTCATGCACTTGCCCCCGGGCCTTGCACTTGCCGCAGCACTACTGCACTTGGTCACGACCCATGAGAGTGGTATCTCTCTGCACTTAACCTATGTTCTGATGGGACTGGGCGCACTTGTTCCCTTTTGCGCCCCCCTTGCACTTCCTGCTCTGTTCACCCGCATGATCTGAATGTACCATGCCTAGTAAGATCGTATGTCTTGTCTTTCCTATGTCTTCCCCTCCCATGCATGGTTGCACTTGCATGGGAGGGGAAACACTTGTGAAACACTTGTGTAGAAGCGCATAATAAATAATCAATCAATATTAGACCAGAAGGTTTTACTCACCTAGTATATCTGTGTGTTATCCTGAATCATAATTCTAGCTTTCTACTGTTCCTTGAATTGAGTGTTCCATGCTCCAGAAAAGTATATTTACAAGTTGGTTTATTATATGACTCCTTAGCTGGGTGTCACTTCATAACTGACAGGGCCTACTACCCTTGTATTACTGAATGTAATCAGAAAGTAACATATGGTTGTACGCCCCATCAATAGGTGTGCCCTATACTAAATGTGTTTGATAAGGTCTGACTTCCCTAGAATTACTGTTAAGTATTCTGAAGAAAGTTTATGCTTTTGTCTGTGTACCTTCAAGCATTGTTTTGCTTTTTGATAATGTGTTTATGACTCTGTGACCAGTACGTGTCCCAAGACTTAACTTGGCCTACTTGTATTTATTATAAAGCTTTCATTTTCATAATACTTCTGGTTGTAAGTGTTTCTATTGAATCCTTGATATACTACAGGTTCTTTGTACCTTCCTACAGCCCTCTCTTACTCCTGAGATAAGCCTGGCTGCTCGATCTAGGCTACCATGATCTCATGTGGTGTAGAGCCTTATTCTAAGAGTTGAGTCTTGTACTGTCTCAGTTGACTGGTTTTACTAAGCCCTTAGTTGGACTTCAGAAAAAATGTCCTAACAGCTGGTCAGTCGGTTCAGGGACACTTCCAAAGGCTCAGCAGGCACGGATCATCGAATAGGGGTTGAGACAGGTTGTTCACACCTGCCCTGGGTCCAAAGCGCTGGTGAGGGCTGGGCAGCTGCAATGGCCATTCTTTCAATTTGTGAGGTAAGTAACTACGTTTTTGGCTTCTTTGGGGGAGTTTTAAACGTTAATCACATTTTTCCAATAGGAAGGAATGGGCTCAATGCGATACGCAGTGCTTTAATCACTGACATTTTCCATAGAATAACAAAGGGAAGTTTCCTGTGTAGGGAGGGGATCATGACCAACCCTGAATGTGTCGGAGTGCCCGGACAGGATTCCTCTAACCAGCTTGCACCAGCAACGGCAAGGATTACTGCAGGGCACTGCAGATGGGGCCATCTTTCAGACATCACCCAATACAGCCATCCAAGCATAGAAACACACAACAGAGACCTTCATTTCCCCAACGCCCAGGGGTGCGCATTCTGTCAACCCTGGTGTTTAAGGTGAAATGAAGAGTGTCTCAAATCCCTCCTATCTTTTCCATACATCAGTCCTGTTCTAACATAAATCCTACAATTTAATTTCTATCAATAAAATACATTACCCTCACTTGTTGGGTACACATGCTTCCTGAAATGCAATATTATTTCCTCTTCCAATGACCTCTTAATATGCTGACCAGCATGAAACCTGTTATTCTCATTTTAATAAAGACAGGACATGTTTTGCAACTAAGAGGCTGGATGGAAGTGGTTTTGAGATGAAGTGGGCTGTAGCCAGCCTGCCAAGGACATAAAGCTTGCTGTCTCATTCTCATTGCTCGTCTGTCTACCTTACCTAGTTCTCACTTACTGACAATTTCATTATCTCTGTGACTTCAGCAATTCTAACTTCCCTGAGGCTTAAGGCCTGTATTCATTTGTAATGCATGCTGTGGCATACATTTTAAATGAGATGAATACCTTTTGCTGTTGCATTTCTATGTTAATGAAATATATCCATGTTATTCATGTTGTGCACACGTGTGTGCATTTCTTTATAAATGTGTTTCCTACATGAATGGGTGCAGTGTCATATTCTTCAAGTCTAAATGCATTCTTTTAACTTATTGTTCATGTAGCCTCATGATGAATGTAATTTGCTTCATGTCTATTGGACGTGTACGTGTAAATGTACCCCCTATCACTTATTCTTGCCACTTTCAATTTGCATTGTATCCATTCCCTAATGCACCTTCCTGGTATAAGAGCGGTATGGCTGCCTAAATGAATAATGCTTCTCACTTTTACAGGAGGGCGGGGCACGGGCCCTGAGTGACATGTTCGCCTCCCCATCACCAGAGGGGCGTGGGGTAGTCGCTTTTGGTCTACTCGTCTCCAGTACGGATTTATACCCAACTTCACAATGGAGACCAGGGTCCCTTCAAAAAACATATGCAAACGAGTCCCTCGTACCTCGATCAGAATGAATGACAAACACAGGTAAATCCAGACCTTTTGGGAACAACGGCTCTCACTGTAGGTTGTGACATTGGAGGTCTAGCGGCCACAGATACTGAGTGTTCTTGTTTGAAAGCTGGAGGTTTCAATTTCGGTCAGTGACCTCGCGGTATCAAGTGCCGCTAGACTGGACGAAGAAGATGGAGAATTTTCGCTTCTGATTCCACAACATTGGATGACCCACATGACGTCTCAGAAAAGAGGAGCAGTTGAAATGACCCCACAAAGGGATTTCAGGCACCAAGACACAGGACGAGTGACCACAAGGAGAGAGCATTGCAATTTCACATTGCTGTGCTGCTCAAGATCCAAGCACCAGGAAATGCCATCTTTAGGTGATAAAGGCCCGCTAATGGCTCAGAAGTCTTCAGATCTCCAGGAGGATGACCTTGGTGATTTCAGGACTTTGAACTGGTTAGGCCCACCAGTTCAAGGGAGGGGAGGCCCCATGGACAAAGCTCTCCTGTTAATAAAATAGCAGCGCTTCACCTTGCGATGGATGGCTTTGGTAATGGTTGTCCCGGCAGCAGTCTCCCAGCCTCCTTCTGCAGCCTCTCTTGACTCCATATCCTCTCCCGATATACACAGTCCTGTGCTGGGAGACCCAAGTCACCTACGATGGAATCTTCAGCCTTCAAACTCTGGCAGCTGTCCAATCATGGGCAGTCTGCTCTGGTACAGTCATGAGTATCACAAGGTTTGGGATGTGCATTTGGGCCATTTGCAGCACCTTACCAAACTCAAGCCATTTCAATGCTCACAAATGGCTACTCCAGGGCTCTGGCCAGAATCCTCAAAGAGGGGAAGCACATATATGGCTGTTTTCTACCCCTGTCCAGGAGAAAGACAGTCAAAGGGACAGTAAAGCATAAAGGCTGGGCTTAAGTAACATGGTCAGCCATTTTGAGCACATCAGTGCACAAAATGTTACTGCACAGTAACAATAAACGGTGCAAAGTAGTGCACACAAAAAGTGTAAAATTAAGGTACCACTGCCACCAACATGTCTCGGTTTACCGATGCAGTCACAAAAGGGGTTGGGGAGGTTGGCTCCCTTGCAGTATTCTCCTTAAGGTCTGGGACAGGGTCATTCCACACTTAAGGACTAACATGTACCCCCAAAACTAAATGAATTAAGCAGTGGTGTGAGGTTAAAATAAATTAGGTCAAGCTCTCAAAACATCAGCAGGTATGCTGTGAGTCTGTTTTCTTTGCAGATTTCCCATCTACAGTAATCAATCTTTCCAAGCACTTGCTAGCAGTGTCTATTATCCATTGCCCTGTGGTTTTTAGCTAACGTTGTCTCTGCCTGCCTGCTGTTTGACTAGCTTCCTAAGCCCTCTACTGATGGTGTGTTTATTGTGGTCACTCCTGTCGAGATGGGATCAGTACCCTCTCTGGGCCTCTGGCGCTTCTGGATCAGGACTGGAAGACTGGGGACCAAACAGGAAAGCAGGCAGAGACTCAGGCTGGATTTCAAAAGACATATTCTATTCTTCAAAGCAAGCAGACAACATACAGCAGGAAGTCCAACAGTTATCTAACAAGCTCTGTATTTAGCCCCCTTATATACTGTATCAAGGCTGGTTTAATTTAATAAATAATACACAAACCATTGTTCTTGGTTTTAAAATTAAAGACGAACCCTCTCCCCTCTCAGGGTTGGTTGGCTGGACTGCCGCTCACCAGGTACCCATGTCATACCTGTGCATGCAACTAATTAAATTTGTGTGAGACACACTTGACCTTTAAAATGAATCCTTTGATGTGTCAAGAAAGAACATTTCTAATGGATTGTGTACTCTCACGTAATCCTCCTCTTAGATAGTCGTATCTGCAGCTTTGCTGCTTTGGGAAAAGAAATTCCACCTTGGGGCGCTGTGCTCGAGGTCGCAGTGTCGATGTCCCTCAAGGGCTGCCGTTGAGCATCAACGTCATCCGCAGTATAAAGGCCTCGAGCCGCGCCCATTGGCTCAAGTTCCGTTTTTCCAACAAAGCTTTCGCTTCGTGTGTACGAAAACGGCGCTTCAGTTTCGACAATGTCTTCCTCATGAAATCCTTCTACCCCCAAAACTGGTTTTAAAAAGTGCCAGAAATGTGGGAAGAAAATGTCTATTGCTGACCCACATCGAGTTTGCTTCTGGTGCTTGGGTCCGGACCATTGAGTTGACAAATGCGGTTCCTGTCAGGCCATGACCAACAAAGCTCTCAAGGAACGAAGAGGTAAATTGGCAGTGGGGGACGAATCCTCGAAGTGTTCTTTGAGAAAAAAGAAAGACTCAGTTGAGTCTAGTGGTAAACAAGGTATATCGAAGAAATCTAGGTCGAGAAGTCGGTCTCATAAATCTTTGTCTTCTTTCGAAGAAGGCGATGAAAAGGCGTCACTGATCTCCTTCTTCGTCGTCCGATACAGGGGTTATCGAATGTCCATCAAAGCACGATTCCCCTAGGAAATGGGAGACCTTCAGGGCGTCGATGATGCACATTTTTTGAGAACACGGCCCAGACCCCCGCGAAGAAATTGCGTGAAGGTCATGCCCTGGCTTACTCGAAAAGTGACAGAGGGAGGTCTGAGACTAGACGCTCTAAATCCAGTGAAAAATCGAGGGTGTCATTGAGAGAAACCTCTCCGACACCTCATAAAAAGAGCAAAGCACTGGTGCATAAATCGGGCGCAACACCAGGCAAAATGGCTTTGGGTACCAAACCGCCATCAAAGTTTGTGTCGAAGGTCTCCTAGAGGCATCTGTTTAAGACCTACTTGAGACCCGCGTCGAGGACAGTGTCGACCGCTTCCTCAACGGCACTTACATCCAAAGCTCCTTTGACCATGTCGAAGCCTGTGTCAACGACTTTGACGCCTTCAAAGCCTTTGTCGAGGTCAACGCTGATTCCGGTGCCAGTATTTTACGCCTTTGTCAAAACCAACGTTATATGCCTCCACAGGCCATGGATAAAAATGTTCACCCTGTGCCTAGACAAGACTTTTTCAAGTCTATGGCTTCTATTTACATAGAACAATCTTCTGAAGAGGATATTTCCCCTGCTGTGGTAAAATGTAGTACAAGGGATGTTCCTGAGGAACTAATTGATCTTCAGTCCAAAATGTCTGACCTCTTTGAATGTCTGAAAATAGTTAGTGGTCTATACACGTCTCCTGAATTGGAATTTGATAAACCCGACCCTGCTGACCATGAAGACTTGGGGATATAGAAACCTTATGAATAGGGTGGTAGAATTCATGGGGTGGCATAGAAATTACCCCGTTTATGCGCAAGACGACATGACAGACATTCTTACTGGAGCTCCTCAAAAGGATCCTGTCCTTCCCTTTCACACTGCCCTTCAGAAAAAGGTTATGGCTGCATGGGAAACCCCAAATTCTGGACCAGCGGTAAATAAATAATTTGCAGGAAAATACAGACCCTCTTCTTCTGACCCTGAATACTTAACTAAACATCCTAAACCTGAGAGTTTAGTAGTCCAGGCAGCCACATCCACTAGACAAATCGGCATGCCCTTCGATTCCCCCAGGTGGGGATGATAAATGAATTGATGCCTGGTCTCACAAGATTTTCTCTTCGGGCAGCATGGCCTTAAAGTCAACAAATGTGACTTGCACCCTTGCATGAATCACATGCACCCTCTGGGATTGTATTACTGCAGTGCCTGAACATATTCCTGAGGGCGAGGAGCGAGACGGCTTCCTTGCGATTGTGAAAGATGGAAAGGTGGCTATGGGGGAATGCCTTCGATCAGGACTGGACACTGCTGACAGCATCAGCAGGTCCATGGCGTCTAGCACAGTGCTACGCAGATTTGCGTGGCTGAGAAAGTCTATTTTCACACCGGATGTGCAGGCCAGACTTCTCAATATTCCATTTGATGGCTTGAGGTTGTTCGGCAGCAAGGCAGATGAAAGTTTGGAGAAGCTGCAGACCTGTAAGGCGGCCGCTAAGTCACTTCGCTAGCGCCTCCATACGACAATCTCAGCAACACCCTCACTCAGGCATATCTTCCTGGAGGGGGTCGTCCTTTTTGTTTTTATTCCTCATTTGGAAGAGGAAAAGGACAGGCCAGTCAAAGAGGACAGCAAAGAAAATGTTCTCATGGTGGACGAGGAAAGGTTGCTAGATCAGCCCCAGCAGCAGCATCTGTCCCCTCAACCACTGCTACAGCTGCCGCAAAGCCACTCTGAGGCCTTGACCCACAAGACCCATGGTGGGAGGCAGGATCTCTCAGCATCTGAACGAATGGCGGGTCACTACTTCAGATGCTTGGGCACTGGAAACAGTAGCCCAGGGTTACTGCCTTCCCTATCAAAAAAGGCCTCCGGATCATCCACCGGGAAACAACTCTGCCAAAATTCCAGATCCGCTCCTGTTGCAGGACATTTTAACCCTGCTAGAGAAAGGTGCAATAGAACTTGTACCTTTAGCGGAGAGGAACAAGGGTTGGTATTCTCCATGCTTTCTCATCCCAAAAAAGGACGGAGGATTGAGACCCATCTTGGACTTAAGAAACTTGAACAAGTTCCTCAGGAAGGACAAGTTCAAGATGGTAACACTTTCTCAGATCCTTCAGGCTCTCCAGCTCCAGGACTGGTTGGTATCTTTGGACCTTCAGGATGCTTACTTTCATGTGGTGATCCATCTCAGGCACAGGAAGTACCTGAGGTTCGTTATTGGCAGTTTTCACTAACAGTTTCGAGTTCTGCCATTCGGGTTGACCTCTGCCCGAGCGTTTTCACCAAGCTGATGGCGGTAGTGGCAGCGAGTCGCAGGACAGGTGGGATTCATGTCTACCCTTACCTGGACGATTGGTTAATCGGGGCACATTCACCTGAACAAGCCCAGGAGCATCTGAACATGACCTGCCTCTTCTTACACAGACTAGACTTCTCCCTCAATTACAAGAAGTCAAATATGATACCATTCCAAAAAATCCAATTCATCGGAGCAGTCCTGGATACTTCCTCAGGCAAAGCCTCCCCGCCCGAGGTGAGAGCTCATCACATTCTGCAGATGGTAACAAAGTTCCAGAATGCCCAGCAACTGCCGGCCTTCAATTTTCTGAGGTTGCTCGGCCTCATGGCATCCTGAATTTTCTGGTGCCAGAGGACAGATTGAGAATGAAATCCCTTCAATGGGCCCTCAGGACAAAATGGTTCAGAATTTGCAGGCGATATGTCAGATCTTTTGCAAGTTCCAGCCAGAGTGGCTCAAGATCTTCTATGGCGGGCTTGCAAGCACAATCTCCTCAAGGGAGAATCTTTTTGCAACCATGGGCGGAGATAACAGTAGTGACAGAAGCCTCACTCACGGGGTGGGGAGCCCACACCAACGATCTGACAATCATCGGAGTCCAAACTGCACATCAACCTTTTGGAGCTGAGGGCAATCAGACTAGCGCTGAAGGCCTTTCTGCCCTTTGTACAAGGAAAGAATGTCCTGATAATGACGGACAACACAGTGGCCATGTACTACCTCAACCAGAGTGGAGGTGTAGGATCACTACCACTGTGCAGAGAGGCAATTCAGCTTTGGTTCTGGGCAATACAAGAAGGAATCTCTGTCTGCAGTTAACCTAGCCGGAGAGCAGAACATGGCGGCGGATGCTCTGAGCAGGCAGAGCACAGTGTTCAACGAGTGGGAACTATCTCAGGAAGTCCTTCAAGAGATCTTCACCCTTTGGGGAACCCCTCGGGCGGATCTGTTCACGACCAGTGTCAACTGGAAGTGCGAACTGTACTGCTCAAGGGAATTTCCTCCAAGAGGAGCTCTAGAGGATGTGTTCATGTGGACTTTGAATTTCCACTCTTATACGCGTTCCCTCCAGTCCCTGTGATTCCTCATGTAATCAGGAGGTTGAGAAAGTTCAGGAAAACTGCCAGGACGACGTGGTACCCGGACCTTCTGGACATGTCCATCTGCCCTCCGATATATCTTCCACAAAGCAAGGATCTTCTCTCACAAGAGGAAGGTCGGTTTCTTCATCCAGAGGTCAAGACACTCAGCCTTCATGCATGGTTCCTGAGAGGCTAAGATATAAGTATTGGGACCTCCTGGATGACGTAATGCAGATTTTGCTCTCGGCCAGAAGGCCAGCAACATAATCCTTGTACCGGTGTCATTGGAACAAGTTCAGTAACTGGCGCAAAGATAAGAATGTGGCCCCATTCCTATTTAATACACCTTTGGTACTTTCCTTCCTTTTACACTTGGTCAATCTGGGGCTTCAGGTTGGCACAATAAAAGGATACCTGGCAGCGCTGTTTTATTTTTAAGCACTCCTCAGAAGAAGTGACTTACTTCAAGATGCCTTTGTCCAGTTCCTGAAAGGTCTCACTAATGTGTACCCTCCAGTCCCTTTTCAGGTACCCGAGTGGGTTTTAAATTTAGTTTTAAAAATCCTTACATGTATTCCTTTTGAGCCCTTGCACTCTTGTCCACTAAGGCTCCTTACTTTAAAGACAATCCTTCTAGTGGCAATTACATCAGCCCACAAGATGAGTGAGTTGCAGGCTCTCTCTTGTAAGCCTCCTCACACCATCTTTCATAAGGATAAAGTTATTCTTAGTCAAACCCTTGTTTTTGCCTAAACTAGTCTCTTGATTTCATCTGTCGCAAAAAATCACTCTGCCTTCTTTTTATCCACCTCCTCATGCAAGAGGAAGAAAGCCTACACAGACTGGTCCCCAAAAGGGCTCTCAGTTTTTATATCGCTAGATTGGCAAAATTTCAGCAAGGTGATCAACTTTTTGTTGGATATACTGGACATAAATTGGGCCTAGCAGTAACTAAACAGATATTATCCAGATGGAAAATGTTGGCAATTACCGAATGCTACAGATTGGCTGGAAAAGAGCCTCCACATGGGCTAAGAGCTCACTCAACTAGCGACATGGCAACTTTCATGGCTCTCCAGAGGGGTGTTCCGTTGCAAGATATTTGTGCAGCGGCCACCTGGTCGTCTGTGCACACTTTTGTGAAATGCTATTCTCTAGATTCCACCTCATCACACGGAGGTCTGTTTGCTAAGGCCCTTCTTCATACGGTCCATGATTAGTATCACCTAGTACTCCTTCCTCCAAATTAATACTGCTTTGGGAGTCTATCTAAGATAAGGAATAAGTGGGAGGACACAATCCATTTGAAGAACAAGTTACCAACTGTAACGTTCTTTCGATTGGATGTTCCTCCCAGCCTACCCTGCCATACAGTTTACGTCAATTGCACTCTGAATTCCTTGAGACCGTGTGGTCTAAAGAAAGCCTGGTAGACTACTCAGCTGGGTATAGCGAAAAAACAGAACTGAAGCCAACGGGCGCGGCTCGAGCCCTTCATACTGCGGATGACGTCAACCCTCAACTTCAGCCCTCGAGGGACATCGACACCGCGACCTCAAGCACAGCGTCCACTGGTTGGAATTATTTTCTCCGAAGCAGCAAAGCTGCAGATACGAATATCTAAGATGAGGAATACGTGGGAGGAACATCCAATCGAAAGAACGTTACAGTTGGTAAGTAACTTGTTCTTCTGACATCATCCTTGAGATAATTTTGGCAGACAGCACCATGTCCCCCTGTCACAGGAGTCCAAGTATGGGCATCACCTGTATGCACTGCCTGTGAACCCAACAACTGTTGCTAGCTGACCAGCTATCTGTACTAATTGCTACCTTGCCTTGAATCACTACATGGCTGCCCCCGTCTTGTCAAAATTACTGCCAAGAAGTCCAGACAGTATGTCCTTGTCTACTGAACTTTCAATGAATTATTTATAAAAAAATATTCAATTACATCATCATGACTTTGTGAAATTTGACCATTTTGTATTTCTAGAAACCATTTTAGGATCCGCCTGACTATGGCCCTCATTCCAAGCTATTAGCACCATGACTACCACCAATAACGGGACCGTTCAATGGGGACTTACCGGTCCAGTCCGACCTTGGCGGGACCGGTAAGTCCCCATTGAAAAAGCCATTCCCCATTCCCATTTGAGCCCCCATAGGGCTCAATGGGAAGGCGCTAATAACGGTACCGCAAATTGCGGTACCGTTATTAGCTCTGAAGTCCCTTAACGGGCCCCGTCCATAACGCCTGGTAAAACCAGCATTTAATTCAGTGTTCTAAGGCATTAAGGACGGGCCCGCTAAGGGACCTCGGAATAGGGCTCAAAGGGACCACCGGCACCACTGTCCTTACCAGTGCCCGTAATCCCTTTGCGCCACCCTCGGAATGAGGACCTATGTCTTTTTCTGAATGCCTGGTTATGATATGCTATGATGGGTTATTCATAACACACTTAATACCCAGAGTTTTCTAAGCGCAGACCCGGGGATTGAACCCATGTTGCTCTGTGTCATCTTGCTTCCAAGGTGAGCACATTGCCGCTGAGCTATCCTCCCGAGACACAAGCTTATTACAAAATGGTTGCCCGATCTATTTTTGATCAGAACTCCACTCCTGTTCAGTTTCGAGCCTAGAATGTTGGTATATTTAATACATGTATGCTATCTAACATGCCCTCTATTGCTCAAGGCATTCTGACCCCAAAAATATATACTGCCCTATAATGTGCTCGTTTTGGCCTTCCAGGCCCTACAATTCTGATTTTCGCAGTACTAGTCATTGATCAACCTGACAAGTTATCTGCACTCAGTTTGAGAGGGGTGGGGTCTACCTCCTGTACATTCTGTTGGGGGGTGGAGTCTACCTCCTGTATAATCCCACTGGCAACCTCTCTGACCTTGTACACCTTGGAATATGTTGTTGGCACTGCGTCTGTCTACTTGTTGACCGCTGCTCTGTTTCCCCTCATCTAGGTTCTAACATGGGCAAAGCAACACCAACAGCGATTGGAAACGGCGCATGCAGAGTTGATGGCAAATGCAGACCTGTTGGAAGAACTATTATCCTGGATACAATGGGCAGAAACTACCCTGATCCAGCGAGACCAAGATCCTGTCCCTCAGAACATCGATCAAGTGAAAGCACTCATTGCAGAACACCAGGTAAGGGCTGTTGACATTGGGACATGCTGAAACCTGCACCACAGTGGGCCAAACTGGTGACACAAGTTCTCAATGGGCTGCTATCTTGCCAGCCGTGAGGAGTCTGTTGACACAGGGTTGTGTAGCTTAGTGTGTTGGATTGAACGTGTTCAGTCTGTGCTCAGAATTGCCAATCCCTCAATCCTGGGGCTACATTCTGTATGTCTGCTCAAAAATGACCAATCCCTGTATCTCTGTTTTGCCTCAGGCCCATAACTCAGTTTGGGCCTTTAACACCTATGACAGCCCTCCTCCCCTCAACTTCATTATAATACTGGAATGTTGTTGGGCCATTTTGAACAATGGGTTTGCAAAGGGCCCTACTCACTGCTACAAAGTTTGAAGTTTCTCTCCTATCGGTCCGCTCCATTGCTCAGTGTCTTCCTTAGACAACATTCCACTGGGACAAAGTCCGCAGCAAAGTTCTGAGCACCTACTCCAACAGTTTTATGTGGTTTTATTCTGTTTATGTGACAAAGCGAGGCACAGCTTTTGTGTGGGCCAATAACATCTGTTGCACCTCTCTCTCCTGTGCTGGAATGCCATCATAATATGGTCAAATCACTAAAACCAAAATGAAAAAGCTGGATAAAGAGCTCAGGGCCTTAGTCGGAGCCTTATCCAGGTGGAATGCTGACCCACCACCATACCTGTTTTCTAATTGGTAGTAAAACACGACTTTATAATAAATAATACATTGAGTACATATCAAACATGTTTACTGTGGCTTTAAGAACATCTTTCTCTTTCTGAGAAGTTGCATTAACTAATCGGCCGTCCTATCGTTGTGAGAGTGTGAACCGAGCAGGACTAAGATACAAAGGCCCTAGAAATATGGCCTCGGGAAAATCTCCTTAACACTTCAGCTCATTCACAGCCTTATTTACCCCTCTCTCATTCCTTAACCAACTGTCTAGTACGACCCATCACCGGTCCAGATCATAGAACGACATAGGCATAGTGAAGTGCCTGATTCCCAGGCATTCATCTAGGCAGAAGTTGGAAAAACTAAACGTTTGTGTGTTGTCAGTCTGTAAAAGCATAACTCTGAAGACAGCCTTCTTAATTCCTTGCCATTGGCCTGAACAGACAGGGGCATTGAAAATCAAGCTGTCATTGGCCATTTTTCTCATGCTAGCACTGCTATGTTAGTGGATGTCAGTGAGAAACACAATGTGGGTAGGGTCACGAGATGGCCATGGGATGAAGATGGGATCGGACACCATACTGTCTTAACAGACTTTAATTTATTTGAACTATTTTTGGCCTGTTGGTATCCCACCCTTCTTCCCCACCCCTCGGTTCTAGGAAGTTCAGAATGGTAAGTTCTGTTTAGTAATCATAAAGATGAGCAACGCGTTTTTCAGTTCCTTTCCCATCCAGGTATTACTTCTTTCCAATAGCAAGTACTCCTGGTCCTTGCTGTCATAAAACAAATGCATGTCTGGGAAAAGCAAATGGAAAGTGTGCAACACAGTGTCTTTCAGATCTCCCCATCACTTAGTCTTTGGGTGCGATTAGGCTTCCTGCGATCTTCTGTCGTTATTATAGACTTCTTTGGCAGGCTTACATATGGTGTGGCAGTCTCATCCCGTAGTGTGTGGTCTACCTAAGTAGAACCCAGTGGGACGTAGCAAAGTGCTGTTGCTAGGGATGCCCGCCTCTTGCCAGTAAGCTTCACAGCTTCCAGGTTGAATAGTGGTTCTCCCTCACTAGGCCATTTGCCACCTCCCTATCGCAGGGTCCTGGCTCTATTACACATAAGCTCTCTCTTTCTATCCCCCCCTCCTCTTCCTGGCCTCTCTTTCCTGCTTCCTCTCTCTCACCCCCTCCTTACCTGCTTCTCTTTCCCTGTCTCTCACTCTCTGCCTCTCTCTGTCTTTGTCTCTCTCATTCTCAATGTCTTGCCGGATCCAGGCAACCTGAGCGGACTTCTAAGTCTTTTGAGGGTGCTCTATCCGTGGGGGCCCAAAACAAGGCCAATCACTGAGAGTCCGCTTCCATCGGGGTCGCCGCTCCTGCAGGTCTCGCGACGGTCAGGGCGTGTTCATCGTTTCCGTCTGCCACGATCTCCAACCACCACTCCAGCTCTTCGTCCAAGAGAAAGTCGGCTAACCCGGGGAAGCTGCGGGAGATGCTGGTGAAGGCCAAGTAGGGCAAGGTGTCCGACCTGCCCGTGACGGAGAAGGCCAAGCAGGACAAGGTGCCCAGCCTGCCCGTGAAGGCTCAGGTGATCCAGGCCAAATCATCGTCCTCGATCGAGTTGGTGGTGGCCTCCCTTTCTAAGGCAAAAGGGGCTGACCCGGTCCTGGATACCCCAGCGGCGGCCAGAGTGGCTCTTCCTCCAAGGAGGGAGGCTTCGGTCAAGCCAGTAGAGAAGACTTCCGAGAAGAGAATGACAGACCTTAGCCCGGACGACTCCTCCGGACCCGAAGAAAGGGAGAGGGCAGAGAAGAACTCCAAGGAACTGACATTTCTTCATCCGACGAGGAGGAGATCCTTTCCGTCCACACCATTCAGGGCGGTGACGACGACAATGGGAACATTGGGACAATGCCCGCGGAGGCAGCGCCGACTACAGTGACGAGGGCATGGGCGCTGAGCACAGCTACCCAGTTCCCCAGGTGCCTCCTAGAGGCCTTTCGCATGATATCCTCTCGACCCTCCACACGCTGGTGTCGGAGATTCAGCGGAGGGTGCCGATGGCACCACCACCGGTGACCCCACTCACACCGGGCAACCACCGGCAAAGAAGCGGAGGCGGCATCCTATGCCACCATTCCGACCGTTGCTGCTCCTCCCCCCTAGAGGGACGGGGATGGACACAGCGACAACGGACACGGACGACGATGGCGTGAAGGGGATCCTTCATCACTGCAACCGAGAGCTTCTCCACCGGACGAAGTGGGATCCTTTCATACCATGATCGTCCGTGCGTCAGAGCTTATCCAGCTCACCCAGGAAGAGAAGAAGATAGGCCTCCTGTACCAGCACTGAGAGGCGGAGAGGAAGACCGTCCGGTCAGTGCCGCTCCTGGACGACATCTGGAATGAGTGGGTTGGCCCTGCTGAGGAAACCCGCAACAGCCCCAGCAAAGAGAGACCGACTTGAAAAGAAGTACAGGGTACCAGAGTCTGCGCCCAAGAGCCTGCAGTCTCAAACGGCGCCGGGCTCTGTGGCCACCAGGAAGAAATCGTTGAGTTCGGCATCTTCTTCATCCGCACCTCCAGACAACGAGAGGAAGAAATTGGATTCCATGGGTAGAAACAGCCACCGCCACTACTCAGCGGTGGCGGTCAACGCGGCCAACACCTTGGCTATCGTGGCCAGATACGACTGGGAGCTTTGGTACAAGATGGCCCCACTCCTGGATTTCCTCCCCGATGACAAACGGGTTGAGGCTTTGGAGATCCACCAGGAAGGCAAAGTGATGTCGGACCACGCCATCACAGTGGCCCTGGACATTGCGGATACGGCTTCCGCCAGATTGGAAACAAGGTTTGCCGTTGTGGCTGGCTCAAGGTCACCAACTATAGACAAGAGGTACAGACGAAGGTCCTGGAAATGTCGTTCGATGGAGACAACCGGTTCGGGAAGGCCGTCGATGAATCCCTCTGGGCCATAAAGACCAACTAGGACATGGCCCATGCCTTGGGCACTCGGCAACAACTCTGGCAGTCCTTTTGTTCCTCAAGAGGAAAGTCTAGCAGGTCTTCAAAGGGTTCTGGCGGGGGCTCATCTTCTTACCTCCAACCCTCCCATTCTTTGACCCAAGAAGCCAACAGGGGTCACTCCAAGGCCTTCGGAGGTGGCCCGCGCCTGAGTCGTCAATGGCCCAAAGGTGGCACGCCGACCTCCAAGCAAGATTGAACTGGCCGGGAAGTTGGACCCTCACCCATGCACCCCATTGGGAGGCTGGCTTGCGAACTTCTTCGGCATGTGAGAGACCATCTCCATCAATAGAAGGGTGCTGGACACTCTCGCCCACGGACACACTTTAAAACTTCAACAGAAGTGGCCGGGAACACCACATCCCTCAGCTGCTGCTGGAAGTTCAGACCATGTTAAAAAAGGGGGCGATAGAGCTGGCTCTGCAGCGACTATGGGGCTCCGGAGTTTACTCAAGATACTTTCTCGTAAGAAAGAAGACCGGGTGCTGGAGGCCCATTCTCGACCTACGACGACTCAACAAGCACATAAAGTCCCAGAAGTTCAGGATGGTCATGCTGCAGCACATGCTCGGCCAGCTGGAGGAGGGAGACTTTGTCATCGTTGGATCTAGAGGATGCATACTTCCACGTCCCCATACACGAAAAGCATCGCAAGTTCCTGCACTTAGTCATTCAGGGGAAGCATTACCAGTTCAAGGCCCTCCCCTTAGGACTGAAGTCGGTGCCCAGAGTCTTCACTCTTAGGGAGAATTCTCAGAAATATGCTAATTCTCTCCACCTTAGAGACCCCCAGCAACTTTACTGGATTTTGAGGACTTGCTTTTTTTAACCTGGAAAGAGTGAAACCCTTTTTCCCACTCTCTTATGTATTTTAATGTGAGTTCTGAGCTTTGTGTTTCTTTTGGTTATGGAGTCTGACAAACTCCATAGGCATCATCTTTCACATTGTGTCACACAGCACCTTCAGTGCAGTGGCACAGGGAAGTCTGCCAGATTTCCCAAAGGTTTAAATACCTTCCCTGGGATAAACTGCTGTTTCCAAGAGCAGTAAAGGGAAATTGACTTTACTTACATTTGTAACTTTCTAGACCCAGCACACACTATCTTACAATAGAGTGCTGGAGGGGTTACTTAGTATCCCCTTTGTCTATCTTCTCATGTAACAATTTTATGTTACCCTTTCCTCACTGAATGGCTGGTGGCAGTGGTTTTGTTTTAACTACTGTGGTGTGCGTTTACCACGGGCGTTTACTGTGGGCTGCGTTCGCAGCTGCAGAAAAGCACCCAAGGATCCTATTCTTAACAAAATTGACCCGGTCTTCTTTTTTTGCCATTTCTTTGTGGAAAGGTCCTTTTTGAGATTTACTCTGCGTGCCAAACCAGGTTTGGTCCCATTGTTCGCTTTGCCTTAGGCGGTATTCACGAGTGAAGCCCGCCTCTGGCTCCAGGGTGTCTGGGGTAGGCAGGAAGTGAGGAGGTGCCCGAAACTCCTGGTGCTTAGTCTCCTAGGAGAGCCAAATGCACTCTGTAGTGATTGGCCGGCTGACTGTCCAGAAAGGACAGCCACCCTGCTGGGTGATTGACAGCTAGGCTGGAATGAATGGTAGAGAACTGAATAAAAGGCGAGTCTCTTGGCTTGGAAGGCAGTGTCGACCACTGGATGAAGAAACCGAAGAAGAACTTGAAGAGGACGCCTTCTGCAACTCCTGGACCCTTGGTTTGCCCGGTGAAGCCCTGCTGCTGTGCTGAAACTCCAAATTTGTATCGACAGATAAGCCCATGCAAGGACGACTACTCTCCTTGAGTTGGTGGGAGCAATCAACTCCAAGGTAAGCCATCTGGACATACTTCTCAGAGCTGGTTGAATTTCCACAGAGTTGCTGCTGGAAACCGTATAGCCAGGGAGAGGAATACCAGATTGGGTGCATTGTTTTAAGCTGGCCTAGAGCTTCAGGAAGATCCATCCGGACTCCCAGGAAGCAGGACTAACCGAGCCTGAGCCCCCTCAAGAGAGTGCGGAACCCCAGAAGCAAAGAAAGTCCATCTTGACATCCAGGAACCGCTGTGTTGATGTTTGCGGTAGATGCGAGGAGCTGAAACACTGAACAGCCACTGATTTGAAGATTGCCGGTTGCGAGTGGTGACTGTTCCATTGCAGTGCAGGAGTCCCCACAAGTCCTCCTTCTTGTCCCCACAACTGAGGCCCAGGAACAGTAAGATCTGCAGAGATGCACAGGAACAGAGGTCATCTGCCGCACGTTTTCTTCAATGCAAAGGTACTGTACAAAGTCTGAGAGAACTTACCTCTTGTAGAGTTGCTTGCATCTTCTACCCCTCACAAGTCTAACGGCTTGTGGCCCTACATTTGATTCTTCTTTTCTTCAAAGACTTCTAAAACATTGTGCAAAGACTTTTCTACTTACCTACTGTTAGGGAGAATTCTCTCTTTAGGCTGAATTTCCTAACCTAGTGAGTCCCCCAGCAGCTTTGCTGGATTTCTGGAGTTTGTTTTTTTCTCCTGCCAAGAGTGAGACTCTTTTTCTCCCGCTCTTGGACATGATTTATGGTGTTCCTTTGACTGTTAATGTGTTTTATGGGCTATGGGGTCCTTTACTCCATAGGGTCTCATGTGTTTTTACTATGTGTGTTGCACAGCACCCTCCGTGCAGTAACACAGGGGTGTCATAGTGACACCCCACCATAGACTCCATACCCTGGGACTGACTACTGTCTCCCAGGACTAGTAAAGTCACCATTGGCTTTACTAGTCCGAAATTATGAACAGAAACCAGTACAAACCATCATATTGTGGACGGACGGGTTGGGGCAATTCGATTGCCCCAGGGTCTGTTAGTCGAGGGGGCACGTCTCCGTCCCCCCTGATCGAGTTTTGGCTGGTGGCAGTGGATACTACTTTTTATATTCGACCGCGAATATATCCCTATGGGATTTTCCCATTATTCGAGGCTACCAACTTGAATTATTTAATTCTCATAGCCTCGAACATACCGCCGGTTTATTTATTTAATATTAATTCGCCGATTGGTATTTTTTGCCAGAACTCGATTCTAAAATGGCGTCTGTGTTCTCTTCTGTGACTCCAACCCAAGTCGAGCTCTTTGTTCCACTTTTTGGTGGGCTTCTCCACAGAAGCCTCCAAAAGTGGTGCCACTCTGTCTGGGTACCACAGAGGGTGTGGGAGGGGGTTTAGGCACCCTGGACTGAGGTACCTTGGTAACTCAAGTCGCACTCTTGTGTGATTGGCCCAAGTGGTGAGCCGGCCGGCTCACCACTTAGCATGTTTGATTGACAGCTAGGCTGAGTGAATGGGGGTGTGCTGCATAAAAGCAGGACTTTGGAGACTGGAACTTCAGAAGTCGCCACAGGACCTGAGAATCCGACGAGGGAGAAGCTGAGCCGACCTACCATGACGACACCACCGGTGGAGCACTGCGGATCCGACTCACCACTTCCCGACGACAGAGAAGATCTCCCGGCTGAAGAGGCTTCTTCCCCTGACTGGTGGGCACAACCAGTTTACCTTCTTCTCTTCGCATCCCAGGACGTCTTGTGGTCGAATTGCCCGTGCCAAGCACCCCGGCAACCGGATAGCCACTTACCACTGGACCGCGAATAAAAGGACCGCTCCTTTTACCTGAGAACTCTGCGGCTGGTTTCTTCCTTGGCAGTGCAACAGACTCCTGTCTTCCTCTCCGACGAGATCCTCTCTTCCCCCGGACGAAGCACCGACTTGCATCCGCTGCCAGGAACAACTGCCCCCGCTGGAGTATTCTCACCACTTTAAGGTACCGTGTCCGCCAGGCCTCCCTTTCTAAAGATTGCTACAAGGTAATAATAATCCCTTAACCTTCTGGACTGGGCTGGCCGCCTTTACCTTCTAACTGGTCCCTTTCTTTTGGTCCAACTCTTTTTGAACCTTTGCAAGACTCTTGTGCACTTCAACCGTGTGACCTTGGACACATTTCGTTCTGATCCTCTTAAACTGGATCCGGCCTACTGAACTCTAATTTCACGGTTTTACTTGCCTTCCTCTCTTGTTTTGTTCTTATGAAAGTGTTGGGATATGTTTCAAATTATCTGCGTTAAGCGCTCAATGCTGTCTGAAAATAAGTGGGGCTTTACTTAAGACTTGTTTAATATTCTTATAAGGGAGTGTATATCTTTTAGTGACCGTGTTTTTGAATTGCTTACTATTAGTGCCTGTGTGTTTTTCTAGATGTGGTTTTTAAATAAATAATTATATCTCGTTTACACCAAGCCCTGCTCAGTGTTTACTTGTTCTACTGTGTTCTTTTGACCTATTGTGAATACTCTGTATACTGCCTAACTCTTCTTGAGGGAAGTCTGACTGCTCAGCCACAGTTACCAAGTGAATCTGTGTGGTACAGACTGCTACCAAGTGGGTTTACTGCCAAACACCTGTAGTCTTAAATCTTTTGCAGTGGTCCCAGAGGGAACTGCACAGGTTTCTGCCTAACACCTACCAGAAATGCTTCATCCTATATAAGACTTTTTCCCATTGACTTTGGCCTAATCTGTTATACTGAATGACTCTGTTGTGGGGATCCAATAGTATTTGCCTGCTTAAGAATATTCATGGTCTCTTGTTGTTCTAATAACCTTTTCCTTTTACCATCTATAACAGTATTCTGAATGCAAACAGTAAGATATTAATGTCCCAAGCACCCTAGCTATTGAAGTCACCTGAGTGTGTAGGTTGTGTCTGTGGGCCATCCCAAAAGGGTCTTTACTGATTTAGAAGCTAAGAGTGTACAGTATTGAAGTGTATTTGTGTGTTACTATTATATTGCTCCCTTCTGAAGAAGGCTTATTTTAACTGACGGATAAATACATTAATAATGGTTTATTCAAGAAACCTTGAGTGTAAGAGTTTATTTGAATACCTGTCACTGTGAATCTCTGTGTAACTCCCCTACAGCTCATAGTTCCCCTCTTGAGATAAGCCTGGCTGCTCAACACGCTAACAAAACTGTGTAGTACAAGCTTATACCAAAGGTTGGGTTTCCTATACCTGTAGTCATAGTTGTTTGTAGTGTTCCTAGAAGGTACTGCATACAAACTTGTGCCTGGCGCCAGTGGCGGCCCCTCTACAACTACAAGGGATTCATGTGTATCCTTACCTGGATGACAGGCTCATCTGGGCCAAGTCGAGGGACATCGGCCATCGACCACACAGCAAAGACCGTCCGGCTGCTGACGGAACTGGGGTTCTCTGTGAATTATACCAAATCCTGCTTGACTTCATCGCAAGATGCGCTGTTCCTGGGGTCCAGGCTCGACACGGTGTCCTGCCTGGCGGCACAGTCAGAGCAGAGGATTGCGGCCATCTTGGGCAAGGTGCAATAGCTGTGTGGTCTGAAGATCGCCAGGGTGAGGACATCAAGTCGTGACTCGGCATGATGTCGTCGTGCATATACCCGATTCGGCTCTGCAGGTGACACATCCGTCCACTCCAGGAGTTCCTCGACACCTGTTGGGTCCAGGTGTCCGGAGGCTTCCAGGACAGGAATGAGCGATAAGGTTGTGGGGTGTGCGCTCCAACATTGTCGGAAGCACAGACTTCCAGAGCCCCCGTACCAAGAAACGGTCACGACGGACGCTTCCCTGGAAGGATGGGGAGCCCATAGTGGACGTTTTCACGTCAGAGGCCTGTGGCTGCCGGAAGAGAAGATGCTGCACATCAACGTACTGGAACTACGGGCAGTGTTTTTGGCCTTCAGGCCGTTTCTGCCATCCCTCAAGGGCAAAGTGGTGAGGGTCTTCACAGACAATACCACCACAATGTTTTACATCCGGAAGCAGGGGGGCGCCAGATCCCCTGCACTCTCTAAAGAGGCGCAGGATTTGTAGCACTGGGTTGTCGCCCGGGGGATGGTCCTAATTTTGTTTCACCTTGCAGGAGTAAAGAACACCGTCGCCGACTCTCTCAGCTGGGAGCTGTGCTCTTGCCATGAGTGGGAGCTTCAGCAGGATCAAGTGGACAACCTCTTTCTCAAATGGGGCAGTTCCAAGATTGATATGTTTGCAACGGCAGCGAACACCAAGTTCCGGAGGATTGCCAGCAGGTTCCCCTAACCGGGGAGCATGGGGGATGCATTCTCCATCCCTTGGGAAGGCCTGTTTCTATACGCGTTCCCTCCATTGCCTTTACTACTTTGAGTCATCAGTCAACTCGGACGGTAACAGTGCGGGATGATCCTCATTGCACCAGCGTGGCAGAGACAGAGGTGGTACCCGGACCTTCTCAGCATGTCAGTGTCCCCTCCAGTCAAGCTGCCAGTGGTGGCGGATCTCCTCACCAGGCAAGGAGGTGCAATTCTGCACCACGACACAGGATCGCTGAACCTGAAGGCCTGGCTCCTGCAGCATTAGAGTTAGGTGGTTACGAGTTTCCGGCAGACTGCACGGTGCACCACGACACAGGATCGCTGAACCTGAAGGCCTGGCTCCTGCAGCATTAGAGTTAGGTGGTTACGAGTTTCCGGCAGACTGCACGGAGGTCTTCGCTAAGGTCAGGGCATCGTCGACTTTGAAGTGCTACAGATGCAAATGGAAGTGTTTTGTAACTTGCTGCCGATCACCAGAAATCAACCCTCTGAGGGTCACGGTCCCTCAAGTACTTCTGTATTCATTGTCATAAATCTGGAATGGCGCAAACCTCCATCAAGGTATATCTGGCAGCTATCTCCCCGCTATACCAGGTCTCTGGGATGGTCTTCACTGTGGTTGCACCCTCTAGTCCATTCATTAAGGGACCGTTCCGCTCATTCCTGCCGGTGAAGGCTCTGGCACCGGCATGGGAGCTCAACGTGGTGCTGACTAGGCTCATGGGGCCCATTCTAACCTATGCAGTTAGCTCTGCTAAAATTTCTATAGTGGAAGACAGCTTTCCTCGTGGCCATCACCTCTGCAAGAAGAGTAGGTGAGATCCAGGCCCTGTCTTGCAGGCAACCTTATTTGACTGTCCACGAGACGAGGGTGGTGCTACGGATGCACCCCTCCTTCATGCGCAAGGTTCCGTCGGAATTTCATCTCAACAAGCCCTTGGTGTTACCTGTGTTTTTTCCAACGCCTTTGTCGCCGGCTGAAAGGACTTTGCACTCACAGGATGTGGGACGAGTGCTGAAGTTTTATGTGGCCCGCACGAAGAGTTTCCGGAAAACTTCTCAGCTTTTTGTGAACTTTGGTCCTGTCAACCATGGGAAGGCCCTGTCCAAGGCTTCCATTTCCAGGTGGCTCTCCGGCTACATCACTCATCGTTATCAGTTTGGAAACCGTCCGCTGCCAGGCGTCTGAGAGCCCATTCTACCCGAGCGATAGCTGCTACGACGGCGTTCCTGTCTGGTGTGCCCCTGCTGTACATTTGCAGGGCTGCTACGTGGAGGTCGACGCACACCTTCACCAAGTTCGACTGCATCGAATGCGATTCCAGGGAGGAGTCCAGGGTCGGCCAAGCAGTGCTGCGCAACCTGTTCGCTTGAAGGTGAGCCTGGTGTGGAGGTAAGAGATTGCTTCTGTTGAGCCTTGCCACCTTCTGTGGTTGTGTAATTATGTACTGCTATGTATTCTTTATTCATGAGCATGTAAATCCATGCCAGACCCCATGCTGGAGAAGGATCAAGTTACTTACCTGTAACTGTTGTTCTCCAGCATGGGTCTGGCTTGGATTGCAAACCCTCCCGCCTACTGCTCTGCAGCTCTTATCTTGGTCCTACTGCCACTTTACGTGCTACCGTATCGGAAGATGGCTGCCTGAGGAGGGGCATAGGTAGAGGGCAGTCATTGGCTGGGGGCAGTATGACCCAGAGCTCAGTGATTGGTTTGTAGGAACAAGACAGTTTAGAAATGAAACTGAAAGTTTTTTTTTTTTTTACAGAGAATTCCCAGCATGACGACGGGAATATTCATGAGCATGTGAATCCATGCCAGATCCGTGTTGGGGAACATCAGTTACAGGTGCAAAGACTGGAGGGGGGTGTCTGTATTCCTGCTCTCTAAATGGTAGAGGAGAGGCACAGAGGACCCAAGCCAAGATTCTCTATTTGGTAGCTATGGTCGAGCAATCAAGGCCTAGCTTCTCAGGAGGTGATGCAGGCTGGTTCTTAAGTACAGTGTAGTCCCCAAGCACCCACAAAGGAATGTCCACACACTGTATTAGTTTAAACAGTCTTTATATAATTAAGGTTCAAGGTTATATACACAATCACAATAACTCACTTTGTGCTCAGTAAATCTACAATGCCAAATATATACAGTTCTAAGTGGTACCACAATTATCAGATCTCATTAAAGTGCATCAACTGTATCCTGGTCAAATGTCAAACAAATCACTTAATAAAGGTAACCAACAATAGACATAGGAGGAAAGCAGTTGGTTAGAACAATTGGCAGAATACTGGCCCCTGCCGCTAGACACAGTTCTGTGTGGAGATCCTCCCCACCTGGGCAACCTGTAAA
The DNA here is from genome assembly GCF_040938575.1 of Ambystoma mexicanum. NCBI lineage: Eukaryota > Metazoa > Chordata > Amphibia > Caudata > Ambystomatidae > Ambystoma > Ambystoma mexicanum. Next base: position 18,368,542 of record NC_090934.1, on the reverse strand, counting down.
ATAAAGATACACTACAAGCCCAGTCAATATATTGTTCAATAAGGCTTATTTATAATGTTTCTACCACCCCAATGTACCTGGAATAGCAGAAATTGACAACGAGTCGCCGACGGATCCTTTTTGAGCCGCTCCCTTTAAAGCAGGAGCCACAGATCGTGGAGATCCCTCGAAGAAAGTGAACTTGGCGTTGAGGCGGCAGCTTCGGTCTCAGTGGTGCTTGTCGACGATGGAGCGAAGACGTCCTGCAAGGAAGAGGCATGCAGGGCACCTCGATGTCGATAGTTCAGGACCACAAATAGTTTGTGAAGAACTGTGGCCAGCAAAGGCATTGAGTCGTCCAGCGTCTCTATGGTCTTTGGGTGGCGGGAAACCCACCGGTGGATGCTCCTCGGCGCGTCGACGGCCTGGCCTACTCCGGTGGGATAAGGCGGGCGGCAGTGCGGACGAGCGTGTCCGTGAATCAAAAGTCTTAGGCAAAGGAGCGTTGTGGCTCCAGTCGTTGATGGCACAGCGTCAAGCAGTCCCCGCTTCTGGGCAACACGGCTTCAACGGTCCTCCAGCGGTTATAGAAAACCTGCAAATCCTGGTCGACGCCGGTGGACGGAATGTACGGTGCTTATCTTCGTTCTCCTCAGCGGTCCCCGTCTCAGGTCAGCAGCCTGTCGAGGGTCTGACTTCCAGGGAGCTTCGGCAGGTCGTCTCTTGGATCAGTCTTGACGGCTCGGCGGCTTTCGGATTTCAGATTTCAGCAAAGGGAGACAGCAGTTAACCACCTTCTTCAAGCTCGGCTTCGAGATTCAGCTTCAGTTTCAATGTCAGCTTCTGAACGATTTCTAGCAGTGAGAGGCCCCCAGATATACTAGTTGATCTCCCATTCATTCTGCTGGGTCACACTCAGGCAACCAATCATTCAGCAGTCCGTCAGCCAAGCAGGCATACAGTGCATTCAGGCCATTCTCCTCCCTCTCAGACACTCGCAAGAAGGAATGTGTATTGGGACAAGTACCCAGCCATTCAGCACTACACACTGCATTCATACCAGTTTCGGGCAGGGCTATCTCAGTCATTGTGTCACATACCAGAAACTAGACACCCACAACAAGAAGTGCATATTGGTCACACACTCCATTCACCCAGGTCCCACCCACAGGGTGTACCCACAACATACAGTCACTGGGAAGGCTCCAGCCAGTCTGGCCTGGACTTCACAACACCACCAGATATGGAACTTCCACCCAACAGCCAGTCAGGGGGAAGGGACAGTGTCAGGGCTTCCCAGGACTTTGGGAAAACCAGGTAAAAGGCAATAGAAAGCAAGAGGCCACAGGGGCCATCTTGTTTCCTATCAGGAATCAATTGATTCCAATGGCAGGGCCTGGGTATCCCAAAATGGAGGATACTCAGAGCACCTGTCCAATTCAGCATGGAGCTGCCACCAGCCCATACCCTGCTCTGTAGGCCACACACAGGTGCCCAAAAACATACACATGGGGCACAGGGTTGTACCCCCACTCGTGGGTGCCATAAGGGTATCCCATGGGTCTGTACACCAAACCAAAAACAGGAAGAGCTGCACTGCCAGGAGTCCCACATGGACTCCTGGGCAGAAAACAATACAGAACACAAATGAAAAAGGACTACAGGACAAGGACAGGGAGGCCCTGTCCCTCCAATGCATTCCCAGCATCACAACAGGTATGTACCGTGTTCCTTGAATGGTTTAGATAGTTGCAAAATGATGTGCTTTCATGTCAGTGGTTCGCTGATCGGGTTCCTCAAGGGTTCTAATCCTGCTCTTTGTTTAAACTGCTAGTAATATTGGCGGCCCAAATGTGGGCTCTTCAGTCTGTGCAGGTGCTGGTTCTCCCTGTGGGTACCAGTGGATATGGTAGTCTTCCGAACATGTGTTGGCTGTTTTCTCCAAGTTAGCACCCCGGGGCACTTTGGGTGTGGCCCAGACCAAGGCGTATGCAGCATGCTTTCCTGAACCCCTCATCAATATGGTAAACATACACCCAACGCATGTGATTACGCGGTTCATCACCCACTCACCTTGTTCCCCTCCTAATGTTCTCCTTCTCCCCTCATATGAACTCTTCTCCAACCTCCATTTAATGTTCTCCTTCTCCTCCCAACCCCTTGCCAACCTCCATTTAATGTTCTCCTCCTCTCCTCCCGGATCCCTTGTCTAACTTCATCTTGATGGTCTTCTATCTACTTCTGACACCTTTTTCCCACCTCCACCTGGAGCTCTCTGTCTCTTCCCCCTGACACCTTCCTCCCACGTTCAACGGATGGTTTCCTTCACTTTTTCCAGATACTAACCTCCTTATTCCAACTGACATTCTCGTTCTCCTCTTTCTTCCTCCTGACTCATTCCTCTCACCTCCACCTGTCTATCTGTTCCACTTTCCAGCTTTTGCTTGTGCCCCTTCCTCCAACTATTTCCAGTACTCCTCCAACTCCTTTCCACACCCACACTTTTCTGAATGAGTGCCTTTCTTTTATAACGCCCTGATCCCACCAGTGCTACCTACCCCAGTATAACAGCTCTCAGGTGTGCTATTTTGTGCAACTCGTATTGTGCTTGAATGTTTGTGGGTCTTCTCTATTGTTCTCCGAGTTGCACCCCCTCTTCTCAGATCCCAGCATTGTAAGTCGATATCATGTGCAATTGACAGTAAGCAATCATTCTCCCTCCTGCAGCTGCCAGTGTCCTGCTCAACAGAACCAGGACAGCCCTTACAACATCTTTCTAATGTGTATGAGAGATGTCTCTCCCTAACGATGGATGATTGCAACAAATAAATAGGCAATACTAGCTGGGGGTGGCCATTAATTCACTGTGATATTTAATTCTTGGCAATCACTGAGTCTCTTAAAAGGACAGTGTTCCCAGACAACCATATGTGGCAAGCACATGCCATGCTTACGTGGCATGGTGGGGTAGCCACAGGATACTCCCCATGCCGCACCAGCCCAGAATGACACAGATTGTGGCAGCCTCTGGTTCGTTAGGTGACACTACCATCCACGTTCAAGCTGAGGGAGGAGGCTTGGTCACAGTGGGCAGAGCCATGGTGTGGGGTTCTAGCGGGAGAGCCACACTATGAGGCTGAGGAAAGCAGACTGCCTCAGGAGGGGACAAGCTGAGGGGTGAGAGCCATGTTTTCTGGCACAGTAACAGGAAAGTAGCACCTTGCCTTGACCTCTGCACATTTTATTGACGTCTTTCTTTCTTCTACAGTCCTTCATGGAAGAAATGACACGGAAGCAGCCGGATGTAGACAAGATCACCAAGACCTACAAGAGGAAAACAACTGAGCCTGACAAGACCCGCAGCAACCGTAGGTTCCAGGCCCTAGCTATGCGTTTTCTGCTGTGCAGATGTCCCATCCTGTGACTAGCAGCGCTTTCTATAGTAAAGCCTGTGCACCCACGTGTAACACTCTTAGTATGTCTGTTAAGCAAAGGGGTAGTCTCAATCTGTGTGTCTTGCCACCATGCACTTTGGACTATTCCCAGTAGTACCAGACCATTCCCAGTGGCTCATGTAATTCCTGGTAACATTGCATGGCTCCCAGTGACATTGGACCACTTTCTCTGTCTCCTGTATTGTTAACCCCTTTTGATCTGTCTTCACACAGGGGTGTGCGGAAGCCACGTCTCTTTCTGTGCCCCCACCAGTTTTGATGCCCTGTCGCTGCTCTCATAGCTCAGCTGGCTTGGTCCTTTCAAGGCCTGCCTGTGCCCTCCACTCTGTTTTATTGCCCATGCCAATGTCCTGTTCCCGTTCCACTGCTGTTCTGGTGCCTTTTCTCACTATTGTGATGCCAATGACAATGCTCTCTCGTCAGGTGCCCCATCCGTTGCTGTGCAAGTGGCACTGCTCTCTCTGCTCAGGCGGCCCTGCGCTCTCTGCTTAGGTGGCCCAGCGTTCCCTTCGTGGGTGTGCCTTTGCTCCCTGTGCAGATGAGTCTACCCGGGGATATTGATATTTTATTTCTATTGCGCTCGTACACAAGTGTTTCAGAGTGCGACAAGGTAAGGGAGGGGAACAGGGGAGAACAAAACAACGATCTTACTAGGCCCTGTGACATTGAGAACGCGCAAGTGCATGGGGGAGGGGAAAAGTGCATGGAAGGGGGGGGAAGTGGAGAGTGTGGAGCAAAGGAGAAACGGATAAAAAATAAATAAATAATAAAGGCAACAAACAGTGGTAGTGCAGCCAGCAATTGGCAAGTGCTGGGTTTAAGGCAGCAGACAGGGTAGGTCTGATAAGTACAGGAAGAAAAAGGTGGGGGTGGGGGGCTGTATGGGTACAGATACAGACCCCAGTGCAAGGGGTGCCCCGGAGGCAGTGCAGGAGGGTGACAGGGTGAGCCGGTACCTGGGCCCGGAGGACAGAGAGTGGCCAAGTGCACGGTGCCAAGAGAGAACAGATCAGATGGGGGGAGGGGGAGCGAAGGCAGTAGCAAAGAGGAAGGTCTTGAGGTGCTTCCGGAACCGGAGATGGTTCTCCTCAAGTTTTAGAGTGGCAGGGAGGCTGTTCCAGAGGGAGGCCCCAGCCGAAGACAGAGATCTACCACAAGCTCGTTTGTTTGAAAAACGAATGACCCTGAGGGAGTTAGAGTAGCAAAGAGCTCGAGAGGGGAGGTATTTTCAGAGGGATAGCTGAAGGTATTTAGGGGAGCCCTGTTCTCTCTGCTCCGGTGGCACTGCTGTCCTTGCGCAGGTGGCTGCGCTCTCTCTGCCGGGGGTGGCCGTGCGCAGAGGTGGCCTTGGTCTCCCTGCATCGGGGTGGCCTTGCACTCCCTGCGTGGACTCTTAAGAAAGATTTTGTTTTTGCACCTTTCTTTCAACAGACTCTTATTGGACCCTCATTCTTTTATCTATGTTTTGAACCCTGTCCTGACTTCTTGGAGTTGCCAGTTTTGCTCATTCTTATAGGGAAACTGACTAGTCCCCAAGATTTATGAACTATTGCCTTGTAACAATTGCACACATCACCTTCCATCGAAGTGCAGTTAGGATGTTTTTTTTTAAATAATGGCTTCTTGGTTGCTTTGTCAATGTGCCTAAAACAAGCTGGTGATATTTTTACTGTTTTTGTGTTGTGTTACTCATGCACGTTTGCATTTACTGCAAATGGCTACTAAATGTGGCTAGCATCCTAATATGACTGTGCCACAAAGTTTTCTGCTTGTTCTTTGGCTACATTGTTTTTTGGCCGCCTTCCTCTGGTCAGGAAATGCTTAATATGGAAATCTGTGGCTTTCGTGGTCAAAGGGGCATTATGTGTCTGTGAGCCAAAGACGAAGGTTGGGACTGTCTAGTCAATCCTGACCCAAATCTTTAATGCTAGATAGTCTGTTGCTGGGCAGGTTGGATAGCGACTGGCTGTAAGAATGGTGCTGATCCCTACCATTGGTGGGCTAACTTCTAGCCTGAATTTTGAATAAAAGGAGGTTTCCTACAACTGTTCATCAGATCATCGTTGAAAGGAAGACTTCTATGAAGGCGAACAGCCCGTTGACGACCCCTGCAGCTAACCAGCATTGACTCCAGTGAAGTCCTGCTCCTCTGCCCTGATCTCAAGAAGTACTTAGTTGGTGCTTTGACCCCTGGACCGGTGGGAACAACCATTCTCGAACCCTGCTCGAGGTTTCATGCCAGCTGAGCCTTCGTAAGTGTCCCTGGACCAAACAGTGGACTGACCAGCTCACTCCTGGGCTACCTTGCTTCAACCGTCGTCGTTCCGAGCAGAGCCTTGGAACTTTGCATATCTGCATCCTGTGCCACGTGTCGCCTGATCCTGTATTTCTAGCTGCGTCACTCCAAGGGAAGCTGTACTGGCCTGCTACTGTGCTTGCCGCCTGACTATCACCTGTCGCAACCTGACCGTGTTGTCTTCCGTTAAAACACTCCTGCCCCAATCCTGTGAGGTGTCCTGAGGGGCTCTGCACTGCAGAAGTCTGTCAAGTTTAAGGCTCACCTGAGTGAGAGAGGAGAAGGAGGCGGGTGACAAACTGCAACACCTTTGCCGGAAGCAGGAGTCTTGCAGAAAAGGGCGACTCTCTCTGGTCATCACCTGGCCTGATGGATATATACCCAGGCCCGGTGACACCTGGGGCAAGCCCCTAATAGAATAGTAAAGAAAAAACAACAAGGAGGGAAAAACCTATGTCTGCAGTGGATTTCCCGTAAGTCGGTGCAGTCCAACCAGGAGGATAACTACTTCAGTGGGTAGATGGAGAATGCAGAATGCAAAGCATGCTGCAAAAACACAAATGAGGAGCGGGAGAAGAAAGAATCCAAAGAAGATATGAAAGCAGGATCAGGCAGGGAATAACAAAGGGCAGCCAAGGGAAGAGGAATCCAAGGAGGACGTCAGGAAGGGGCAGCAAGAAGGAGCACAGACCAAAAGGAAACCAAGAGCGCTGAGCTAAGGACAAGGACAACCTAAGCATTGAGATGCAGCGTTATGCTCTTGTCGCCAGCTGATATACCTTGTGCCAAGGTGTGGTGCACCTAGCGTGATGCCATGATGGAGTTGGAACGTACACAAGCTTACGGCTTGTGGCAGGCGCCATCTTGGAGAGGAGTACAGCGTATAGCGAGAGGGGAGCTTCCACCTTCCTAAATGGAGAAGCGTTGAGGGTGACAATTCATGACAGTCTTCATCTTTCCTCATTTGGGTCTTCTCCTAGAAGCTGTCTAAAACCGAATCCTGTGTACTGCAACCAACCAAAACTAAATCCAGATGCCCGAAAGTGACTTCTGCACCTACGACGTATGGGCTTCCTCAGACAGACCAAGCGCAGAAGATTGTGTCCCCAACAGAATCTGGAACGCCTGCAGTGGTCTCTTGAAGAATCTTAGTCAGGGGGTGTTTGGGAGAATACTCATAAATGTGCTAATTTCTCCCACCTTGGAGCCCTGCAGCTCTTTTGCTAAACTTTGCGACTTTGAACCTTTGATTTTTAATGTGTTTTACTCTTGTGTTCTTTGATTATTATGGAGGTTTAGACAACTCCATAGGCATCATCTTTTCATGTGTGTCACACAGCACCCTCAGTGCAGTGGCACAGGGAAGTCTTTTGGGCTCTCCCAAGGTTTAAATACCTTCTCTGGGGTAAACTACTGTTTTCCAGAGTAAGTAAAGTGAAATTGGCTTTGCTAGTCTTTTTAAATTCCTAGACCCAGCACACCCTATCTTACAATAGAGTGCTGGAGGGGTTACTCTGTGTCTAGAAACTCGTGAGGCAGTCGAATGCTACCCTTTCCTATCGAAGTGGCTGGTCGCAGTGGTTTTACAATTAACTACCATAATTTTTCCCGACCGTGAACCCCGTTAGCTAAAAATTGTGGGAGCCATGTTTTTCAAGATTAAAAAAGTAGTCCATCGGCACCCCTCTGCGAGAACGAACATGGCCCATTAAAATGTTCTTTGGGAAGGTACCCATTTGAGAGTCTGCAGCCACACTTTAGCTCACTGTACCTTTCACAGATGGGAAATATCCATTTGCATATCAGTCTTTGTCCCGCCCACACGAACAGTCCAGCACCGAAATGCTATGATGCCCAACAAGGCTGAAACACGTGTATGGGTTTGCTTTTGGTACTCTTGTTCAGAAGGGAATTGCCATTGCATTTCGGTGCTGGACTGCCCATATGGGCAGGACAAAGACTGATATGGACTCATATCAAGACTGATGTGGCTCGGCTCTGCCTGCACGTGGGTGGCCCGGCTCTGCCTGCCCGTGGGTGGCCCGGCTCTGCCTGCACGTGGGTGGGCCGGCTCTGCCTGCGTTTGGCTGGCCCGGCTCTGCCTGCGCAGGGTTGGCCCTGCTCTCCCTGTGCGTGGGGTTGGCCCTCCTCTCCCTGTGCGTGGGGTTGGCCCTCCTCTCCCTGTGCTTGGGGTTGGCCCTCCTCTCCCTGTGCGTGGGGTTGGCTCTGCTCTGCCTGCGCCGGGGTGGCCCTCCTCTGCCTGCACTGCTGTGGCCCGGCTCTGCCGGGGTATCATTGCAGTAACATCTTTTAACCAGCCCCCACAGCTGCCTTTGTCCTCTCCATTGTGATTTCTCTGTCACTGCTCTAACTTTCTGACATGTTCTTTGTCATTGCAGGGAAGTCCTTGAGCCAGGTCCCACCTGTGCCAATGCTCTCTCAATCAGAGACCAAGAATCCACGCATCAACCAGCTGTCTGCCCGCTGGCAGCAAGTCTGGCTCCTGGCCCTGGAGCGTCAGCGAAAGCTCAATGATGTCCTTGACCGTCTGGAAGAGGTGAGAAGCTGCTTGCTTGACAGCCTTTTGGCCCTCTCCCACAGCCAAATGTTTTTTTTAACTTCGTCTGCAGCTATCAGTCCATGATTGGGCTAGAGTTCAGCCTTCTCTTGGTTTGAGGACATTAGTTCAGCTTTCTGGTGAACACAAACTACTTTAATGACTTGAAGGACTGGCTCTCTAAATGGTAGGCTAGTGATAGGCTTGGCTAGTGTACGGTTGAGTTAGATTTGAAGAGACGAACGAATCACAGGAGTCCCGATAAAATGTTCAGCAAAGTCTCTGGAGCGCAGTGGTGTCCTCCAGAGATCATGGCTGTCCCCTGAAGGGTCGTGCTGTCCTATTCTCTTGAGGTTGGGGCTGTCCTCTAAAGGGCAGCGCTCCTCTGGAGGGCATGGCCTCTCGAGGGCGGGCCGTGCTAGCCTCTGGATGGCAGGGACGAGCCAGCCTCTGGTTGGCGGGCCATACTAGCCTTTGGTGGGCCAGGGCCGTCCTGGCCTCTGGAGGGCAGGACCGCGCTGGCCTCTGGAGGGCGGAGCTGCCCTGGCCTCTGGATACGTACAGCATGGCACGGATAACCACACACAAGGCACTCTTAATAATACAAGTTAGGCACAATGTACAAAAATACAGTTGTTTATTTAGGCCTTAAACTCTTATCACTGAAAAACCACAGGTAAGAAACACATTAAAATATTCACTACCAAATGCGCGCATTCACTTTGGTGTGCTCTGCTAGAGCACTAGCACTTCACTTTTAGAATACAGTTAAAGCAGCTTTAGAATACTGTATTTGTATTTTGTATTTGTTTTATTTATATAGCGCAGACCAGGCCCAAGGGCAACTGGGCGCATATCTCAGAAGAACATTACAGGCATGACATATAGTTACAGTGTTTACAATAAATTGTGAACAAAATACAAATGACGTTACAATTCAAGGTAGCAAACAAGAGCAGTAGTGAAGGAGCAGAGCAGAAGAGGGACCCAGTGGGCCAGTCATGATCAGAAGAACTGTTGTTGGTGAGATGTGGCGAGCCAGAGCTTTGCTTTGTGTTTAAATAGGTTGAATGAGGGTAGGGTTCTGATAGGGAGAGGTACGGTGTTCCAAAGCTTGGCGCCAGGACTGGGAAGCTGACGCCCCCAGCAGATTGGAGCTTGAATCTAGGGATCGCAAGACCTTGGGATTGTGCAGATCTGAGTACTCGCGATGGAATATGCTGTGTAAATCGTGAGGCAAGGTACGTTGGGGCCTGATGGTTTATGCATTTGTATGTGAGGGCTAGTGCTTTAAGTGAGATTCTTTGGGCGACTGAAAGCCAATTGAGGTTCTTCCTTTATTTCTGAGATGTGAGCAGAACAAGGGATATTGAGGGCAGCTCTGATGGCATTATTTTGGGTAATCTGTAGTTTATTAAGATTACCCTGGTTAGTGTCTTGGTACAGAGCATTGCAGTAGTCCAGTTTGGACATAACCAAGGTCCTGGCCAAGGTGATGCAGTTCTGAGTGGTAAGGAACGGGCGACAAGCTGAGATCAACTTGCAGGTGTAAGCAGATGCGGAAGCTACTGCATTGGTTTGCCTAGTGAGAGTCAAGGAGGAGTACAGATAAATAACCAAAGTTTTAGTATCTTTGGAAACTTTAATTATGTTACCGTCAATGTTAAACGAATCGAACAGAGAGCTCAGTTTGTTGAGTCTCTGTTGCGTACCTAAGATGAGAAGCTCTGTCTTGTTATCGTTGAGGCACAATTCGTGTTGGGCTATCCATGCTTGGATGACAAGATATGTCATTGAGGGCTTTGGAGTCGGCAATGTAGTCACCAGTGATGGGTATGAGTAACTGGGTGTCATCGGCGTAATTCGTGTAGGTGACGCCCAGATAGTCAAGCACATCAAATAGTGGTTTGGTGAAGACATTGTAGAGAGTTGGGGAGACACAAGACCCTTGAGACACTCCACAAGGGACTGGTGTGCGATCAGCCGATGAGGACGGAGAGAAAACTCTCATGTGCCTATTGTCGAGGAATGACCTGATCGAGTTGGATGCATTGTCGGAGAAGTGGGTGGCGGATTTCAGATGCCGACATAGTATTTGGTGATTGACCAAATCGAAGGCCGCGGAAAGGTCCAGTAGAAGTAGAAGGGCCAGTTTACCGTTGTCTTTGATGTCCTCAATTAGGGTTTTGAGGTCTAGTAGAGCCGTTTCATTCCCGTGTTTAGGTCTGAAGCCCGATTGTCTTGAGCCAAGGAGGTTGTTAGTTTCCAAATAGTTCGGAATCTGCAGGTAAGCTGCTCTGTCAAGTATCTTGAGTAAAAACTGTACAGTAGTGATAGGTCTGTAGTTGGTTGGAGTTTCAGGGTCTAGAGTTGTTTTTTTCAGGAGAGGGATAACCCATGCGTCCAAGTTATTGGGTACCGTTCCAGTTAAGAAAGAGGAGTTGATGAAGGTGGTTATAAAAGAAGCGAGGTCATGTGCCGCTTCCTTAATAATAGGTGCTGGGCAAGAGTCACCTTGGCAGTTGGATGGTTTTAGGTTGCGAATGATGTTTTCGACCTCGAAGATGGTGAGTGGGGTGAAGCTAAAGGGGGTGTGAGAGAAGGAAGTCGTGGGGGTTGTGGAAGGTTTGGTAGGGGGGTTAGTGAGTAAGGTGGTTTGTTTGGCGTTGATTTTTGATTGCAAGGTGGTGATTTTGTTGAGGAGAGCATTTTGGATGTTGCACCAACTGCTGTCTTTAATGCAAGAATCCGGAGCAGGGGAAGGGGATTCCAACTCTTTAAGGATTTTAAATAGCTCCTTGGTGTTGGATTCCGCTTGGGAGATACGTAGGTTGTAAGTCTCCTTTTTGGCTTGAAGGATTGCATCCTTGTAGTTGTGGGTGGTGATAATGAGGCGCTCTTCGTTCGACTCACATGGGTGGCTCTTCCAAAGTGATTCAGCTTCACGTTTTTCTTTATGTAAGGTTCGTAACTGCGAGTGAACCAGGAATTAAGGTGGGCTTGTTGTTTAGCTTTCCGTAATTTGAGCGGTGCTATATTGTCAATGGCTTTAAGCAGTGTTTGATTGAAGATGTCTACTAGGATAGTGGGGTCATTGTAATGGGACGCGCAGTCATTCAGGATGGGAAGGATGAGAGGGAGTAGTTTATCCCTGGTGATGTCTTTTTTGTTCCTTGTGGGGACAGCAGGAGCTATCGTAGGAGGGGTGTGCGGGTTGGTCGCTGGTATGTGGAAGATGATAGTGTGATGGTCAGACCAGGCGCAGGCATAATTGGCGCTTATGGTGGTGTTACAATTAAGATCAGTGATCCAGTCAAGCGTTCTGCCCTTGATATGGGTGGGTTTGTCTATGCTTTGCTGGAAGCCTAAGTTAGCAAGTGTGGTGGCAACCTCAGAGGCCAGGTGGTCCTTAGTGTCGGATAGGCCAAGGTTAAGGTCACCTAGAAGCAGTACCTGAGAGTTGGGTTTGGTATTGACGGTCAGGATGGCAGTGATCTCATCTGTGAAGGTGCCAAGAGGTCCTGGGGGTCTATAGATGAGGTGGAGAGTAGCAGTGTTGGTTGGGGAAAAGGTGAGTTTCACAGAGAGGGATTCTGCCGAGCTAAGCTCAGTATTAGGGATGGTTCTAAGTGTGATGTTATTTCTATGTATGAATGCGACTCCACCTCCTTTGGAGGTTGATTGTCAGTCAGCTCTAATAATCGAGTATCCGTTGTGGGTGGCGAGGGCAAGAACTGGGCCAGAGGCTGCGTGTAACCAGGTTTCAGTAATGGCCACAAAATCGAGGTTTTGAGCAGTGATGAGGTCAGAGATATCCAGCGCGTGGGCCGTGATAGATCTGGCATTAATGAGGGCGCCCTGGAGTTCTTTAGTGGAGATTGTGCTCTGGGAGGGTGGCGACTTCTGCGTAGTGTGGAGGGTAGTAGTAGTGTAGGAATGCTGAATGATATATGATATGCTATGATATGGCATTTGTAACGCGCCTATACACAAGTGTTTCAAGGCGCGAAAATGCTGCGGGCAGGAAGGGCGCGAGGCAGTCTAGAGCCAAGTCGGAGATTCCTATCTTTGAGCGTGCACGGTTGATTAGGTGTAGGTTTGGTGGCAAAGTGTTGGAGCCATAGGGCAGGGTCATTGAGATAAGGGTTGCTGATGAGCATTGTGGGATAGTGTGAGGTGGAGTGAAGGGGATAGGACTTAGCAATGCTAGAAGTAGGGGAGCAGAAGGATGTGGTGATGGTGGGTCCTACTATGATAGCACAAATAAGGTAGCCGACAGTTGGCAGTGACCGCATGTTGTGATCCCAATGTCCTAACCGTCTGTGGGGAGAGGTGTGAGTGCACTGCAGGGTACGAGGAGAAGTTCCGCTCTGGGCAGAGGTGGAGTTGGCCAGGTGCTGCGGCTTACTAGGTAGGTACATTTGCAAGAGTGCAATCAATGACTCGAAGGCAATGGTTCAGCTAGGCCGACTAGGTAGGTACATGTGCAAAAATACGGGCAGCAAGAGTCTTACCAAGTCTGTTGTTGTGCAATGGCAATAGTCGCTAGATTCGAATAATGCATTTGGGCTAAAAAACAACAATTCCAAATATGGTTAAGCATGATGAGGGGTAGTGTGGTCCAGCTCACGGGAGGGTGTGGCTCTCAGGGGGATTAGGTGCCTAGATTTTGCGCGATGCGCTGGTGACACCCTAAGAAAGCGTGGTGGCGCGGGTGTCCATTAGGTACGAGAGAAGAGAGCAGACGCACATTTGTGGTTTACTGGGGTCTGGGACTGTGTAGGATGCAGCAGATCAGGTAGGTTAGTGGAGGAGACTGATCATGCGTGGCCTCTACGCAGCTGTAAGGATGTGGTCGCAGAATGTTACCTGAAAAACCGGGTGTTGGAGGTCCAGGGGTTCTGGCAGTCGGCAGTAAACAGGCTGACAACAGGCATCAGCCTTGTCCTCGAGGGCCTTGACGAAGGAGGGCCGGCATTGCCTGCCGGCGCCCAATGGTGGGTGTAATGGCTTCTGTAGCCAATCAGCAGTGCTGATGCTGCTGCTGGATGCCTAGTAAGGCACAGATGGCTGGAGGCATCGAGGGGCGGCCATCTTGGAAGGAGGTACAACGTGTACCTTGTTGCTTATTTTTAAGCACAAATCATGCTTTTTCGGTGCTGGGCGGGTGCGGGGCGGGCTGCACGGGACGCGGGTTCCTGACTGGGTGTCATGTGTGCAGGCAAGTGAGGCTGCGGGAGAAGAATCACGAGTGCAGCGATGCAATACGGGGCATAGCGCGGTAGGGCAGCTCTGTAGAATAGTAACGCAAGTGAATAAATAGAACCAGGTAAGTAACCCATCACTAAGATGTAGAAAATAAGAGTTAGAAACATCATACAACTCCTTCTAAATTAAAGCACTATGCCTTAAAAAGTCCTTCCCTAGCTAGAAGAGATGGGGCCGAGTTCCCTAGAGTCCTAGGTCCCAAGGCAGTCCTCTTCATAAGGGTAGGAGTCTTAAAGAGTTTGTAACTGTCCCAAAGTTAGATAACAATTGCAGAAAAGTTATTTGCAGACCCTCTGATTTGATGTAACCACCGTAAGGGAAGCCAAGGGGAGGATCCTTACCTAGAACTCCACTGCTCATGGTCAGGCAAGGGAGAGGTTGGGTACAATTTTTAAACCCGATGGAGGTGGGGGGGGGTAGGAACAGGCATGGTTACTCACCCCTTTGTAACCAGATTTACACTGGGACCAGTGTCAGAGCTCCTGAAATTGCAGACGCCCCTTTTCTCATACCTTGGTTCCATGGAAGGAAGTTCAGGGATCTCAGGTGCAGAGGTCACTTTAGGCCTCTATATTTTTGGGTTCGGCTAGTTTGCGGTTCTGTGCTCCGAGTGATCGGTCCTCGACACTGTACACCTCTACCAGACTGAAGAAAAGAGTATTACTTCAGTTATAACTTCAGAGGACTCCCAGGACACAATGCAGGTGGTGTTTTATAATCTGAGGATCTTCAAAGTTCCAAAGCCTTTCCGGGGGTGATGACCGTAGCAGCGTGGTAGGCCAACTTGAAGCTGGCCAGCCCACATGATGGTTCCGTTCGCTTGGGCTGTCTTTCAAGGGCAGGGTCCTCAAGCGGGGTGAAGACTGGCTGTTTCCACTGGTCCAGGGGCCAAAGTACCAATGCAGGCCTTCAGGAGATCAGCAGAGGAGCAGGGCTTTGCTGGTACGGTTGAATAAAGTGGTGTTGGCGGGCTTCCAAGGACATTCTCCTCTTAATAGGGTTCTCGGCTCCGACGGTGGTCTGACGATTGGCTTCAGGAGTCCGCCCCCCAAACCCCACCAATGGCAATGATAACCATTCAAACTGGCAGAGGCTATCCAATCCTGGACAGCCTCTGGTGAACACATCTGTCCTGGCCGTCATCAGCCCCCGCATCCGGCCACACACACAGAACGTCACTTTGCCTGGGAAAGCAAGAGCTCTCCCAGGGTAAAGGCTTTCCATGTTTGAGAGGAGGAAGAAGGAGGAAGAAGGCCAAACAAGTAGATGGGGACAGGACAGGTGGTTCTATAGAGTATATGGTACTCCGTATGGCATCAATCGGTAAAATGCAAAACTGCACAAGAGAACAAAAGGGGTAAAACAGGATCTGATGCCACCAGCCCATCTGGGACACTTCATGTTAGTAACCACAACGTTACAGCTATAGGGATACAAAGTGTCCTTAATGCACTTCACTGTAAGGTGATGTGTGCAGGAAAAATAGACCCAGACTTTTACCACAGAGAACAGAGTTCTCTTGCACTGATAGCCATGCAGACTTATCATTTCCCACCAAAACAGATGGGTTTAGTAAGGTAAGTGGTAAGTACAGTAAAAATACGTCACTGGCCTACAAAGGTCGGAAGAGGTTCAAACCAATAGCAAAATGTTGGGTGTCCCATTGATGTCTATGAAGGGGAAACGCCAAAAAGAATATATTTCCTTACAATAACTCTTCCAGGCGATTCTCACCCTCATCGTGGTGTTTCTTCAAATACGATTTACTGGGCTGGGTATGCAGAGTGCTTCCATGGATTGTCAACGCTCACTCTTTGTGAGGCTCCCCACGCCCATCCTCAACCAGGCTGTGCTACATGCCAGTGCCCTTAGTGTTCATACCATTCTGTCTTGACTTTTAATAACCTCTGTGTTGATAGCAGTCTTTCTCGTGGCGCTGCTGTGCAATCCTGTGATTCACTCCTGTATGACTTGAGTGTGTGCTTTTCATAGCAGGTGTGAGGAGCGTCATAGTGCTTTTGAATGCCTTTGATAATTCTAGCCATTTTGATTTTGACTCCACTCATGGGGTATTTATAAGTTGGGACCTTGCCATCCAATTGATTGTGTCTAGAACTCCTTGGGGACTCCCAGTGAGAGACCTTGCGAATGTCATGCTTCTTTGTAAAGGGCTCTATTTTCTGACTTCAAAGATTTCTTGCGCAGCCAGGTCTCTTGACAGCCCCTTGCTTTGACCCCCTTCATCAGTAAGTCGCTCTTTCTCTCCTTTTCCCTCTCATGCACTTTTTTTCACTTGCTCTGTCTTGCTTGCTCAATCTTTATCTCAATCTCTTTTTCTTTCTTCTAATTCCTACATGGTTTTGTTGCAGTTAAAGGAATTTGCCAACTTTGACTTTGACGTGTGGCGGAAGAAGTACATGCGATGGATGAACCACAAGAAGTCACGTGTCATGGATTTCTTCCGACGAATCGACAAGGACCAGGACGGCAAGATCACGCGGCAGGAATTCATCGATGGGATCTTGGCATCCAGTGAGTGCCTTCTTTCCCTTGCACCCTTTTGTACCCGCTTCTCACACTTCTGCTGTCCACGGTGTTCCCTCTCACCACCTGTCCTGCCTCTTTGTGACTATAACCCATGTTCTGGAGTGTTTTCCGCATCCCTCTAGTTGTGGCTGTGTAATCACCTATCCTAAGTGTACACAGGGTTCCACCCAAGAGATGAACCAAGCTCTCTAAGGGTAGGTACGGTAGAGCAGTCCGGCTTGACTTCACAGGAAGGCTCGTGCATAGGTACACTCCTACAAGAATACACTGTACAGGAATACTGAAAATGGACACTTTGTTTCTATAATTACACAGAGTAATTAGTATTTCAAATGGGCACTTTGGGGGCACAGAGCACATGGCAAAACACAGTGTATGTATAAAACACAGTAAAGTGCCACAGGCAGACACTTTCCACTCCTGAGGTAAAGGTATGACTATTACACTGTGATGAACCTAGTACCTATAAGGCTAAAGGATAGGAGAAAAGGGAACCCGAAATAACAGTAAAATGCCTTTTGCAGAGTCCTAGTCGGGACACACAATCCCCCAGTGCATGAATAGTCACTTAAATCCCCACAGCATCTAGTAGAAAGTAACATGATTAATACACAGGTGACCATATTCTCAATACAGTACCAAGAGGGAGTTAAGGGAGGGTTAGCACTTGCCCAGCAATCACCAGCAGGCCACGAATATGTCACAATAGGCATCCCCTTACATTACTAGACCAGTACAGTCTCATCGCCACCTAGAAAGACTTACTATAATGTGACCTCATCTGCAAGCAGTATCACACCCTGTTCCCCTACAACAGGAGTGCCCCAATAGGCATCCCCTTACATTACTAGACCAGTACAGTCTCATCACCACCTAGAAAGACTTACTATAATGTAACCTCATCTGCAAGCAGTATCACACCCTGTTCCCCTACAACAGGAGTGCCCCAATAGGCATCCCCTTACATTACTAGACCAGTACAGTCTCATCGCCACCTAGAAAGACTTACTATAATGTAACCTCATCTGCAAGCAGTATCACACCCTGTTCCCCTACAGCAGGAGTGCCCCAATAGGTATCCCCTTACATTACTAGACCAGTACAGTCTCATCGCCACCTAGAAAGACTTACTATAATGTAACCTCATCTGCAACCAGTATCACACCCTGTTCCCCTACAGCAGGAGTGCCCCAATAGGCATCCCCTTACATTACTAGACCAGTACAGTCTCATCGCCACCTAGAAAGACTTACTATAATGTAACCTCATTTGCAAGCAGTATCACACCCTGTTCCCCTACAGCAGGAGTGCCCCAATAGGTATCCCCTTACATTACTAGACCAGTACAGTCTCATCGCCACCTAGAAAGACTTACTATAATGTAACCTCATCTGCAAGCAGTATCACACCCTGTCCCCCTACAGCAGGAGTGCCCCAATAGGCATCCCCTTAAATTACTAGACCAGTACAGTCTCATCACAACCTAGAAAGACTTACTATAATGTAGCCTCATCTGCAAGCAGTATCACACCCTGTTCCCCTACAGCAGGAGTGCCACAATAGGCATCCCCTTACATTTCTAGACCAGTACAGTCTCATCGCCACCTAGAAAGACTTACTATAATGCAACCTCATCTGCAAGCAGTATATCACCCTGTTCCCCTACAGCAGGAGTGCCCCAATAGGCATCCCCTTACATTACTAGACCAGTACAGTCTCATCGCCACCTATAAAGACTTACTATAATGTAACCCCATCTGCAAGCAGTATCACACCCTGTTCCCCTACAGCAGGAGTGCCCCAATAGGCATCCCCTTACATTACTAGACCAGTACAATCTCATCGCCACCTAGAAAGACTTACTATAATGTAACCTCATCTGCAAGCAGTATCACACCCTGTTCCCCTACAGCAGCAGTGCCCTGAAATCTGCAGTAAATCCTAGGAAGATATGTCGTCTTTTCTTGTAAACTCCAGCCACCCAAAGCGGACCACGGAAGAATGCCACTGTTTACCGAAGTACCTTGAGTTTACAAGTTGCAGAAACGTTCCCCATGTGATCAAACAGGACATGACAAATCCAGTAGGCAGAGCTGTGGCGATGGGAAAGGGCAGGTAGGTTCTCTTCTACCCCACAGGTTCAGGAATAATGCCAGTGGAGAACCCCTTGAAGAGTTCCTGAGCCAGTGCCAAGGCCCAGCCAGCAAGAGAGGGAGGGAAGGAAGCAGAGCAGACATTCCACTGGACAACCACAATGGAAGGGTCCTGCAGCATCCCCATCGCAAGGGCCCAAGGATTCCCGGATGGGAAATCTGACAAGTACTTACAGCACTAGATGCATAGTACTTGGATCTGAGCCAGCGAAATAACCCAGTGAGTACAAGGCTCCTTCCTCAGTGCAAGATACAGGATCTGGCCCCCAGAAACCTGCTCTGCGGACCCGTGGCGAACCAGGCAACCAAAAAGAAGCTGCCTTCCCAGCAGGATGGCCAGCACGCCCACGTGCATACGCAATGTTGAAGATGGCACCTCAAAGTCAGAGGAGCTCAACCAAGTGGATCCAACGGACTTGAAGGGCAAAATGGGGCACCAGTGGAAAATGGTACCACCATGGAGCAAAGGTGGAGGTCCCCAGACTCCCTATTGCAAGGCATGAGGCCAAAGAGGGTAACAAAGGAAAACCCAGGACATCAAGTCAAGCTTGCAAGGAGGAGCATGAACAGCCTAGGAAGGACAAAGGCATAATGATGAAACCAGAGCAAGGGACAAAGGAAACGGAGGCAACACAATATGGCCAAACCGGGTCCTAAAATTCAGCAGTCCAGCTGCTTGGCAAAATATCTAGTGTTCCAGGTAAGAATCAGAGAGATGAAGAATTCACAGGGTCTAGATGTAGGTTTTCCTAGCTGGCAGGGTGTAGTTTTTCCTGCCTGGCAGGGTGTAGATTTTGCTATCTGGCAGCATTCAGTTCTCACCCCTTCATCAGCCACCCAGGGTGTAGGCTTTCCTAGGTCACAGGGTGTAGGTTCTTCTAGGTAGCTGGTTATGATGCCTAGCTGGCAGCGTGTAGGTTTTCCTTGCTGGCAGGGTGTAGGTTTTCCTTGCTGGCAGGGTGTAGGTTTTCCTAGCTGGCAGGGTGTAGGGTTCCCTAGCCAGCAGGGTGTAGGTTTTCCTAGCCGGCAAGGTGTAGGTTTTCCGGACTGGCAGGATTTAGGTTTCCTAGCTTGCAGGGTGTAGGCTGTCCTACCTAGCTGGTTATAGTGCTAGCTGGCAGGGTGTAGGTAGGTTTTCCTAGCTGGCTGGTTGTAGGTTTTCCTAGCTGGCTGGGTGTAGGTTTTCCTAGCTAGCTTTGTGTAGGTTTTCCTAGCTGGTAGTGTGTAGGTTTTCCTAGCTGGCAGGGTGTAGGTTTTCCTGCCTAGCTAGTTATGATGACTAGCTGGCAGCGTGTAGGTTTTCCTTGCTGGCAGGGTGTAAGTTTTCCTTGCTGGCAGGGTGTAGGTTTTCCTTGCTGGCAGGGTATAGGTTTTCCTTGCTGGCAGGGTATAGGATTTCCTTGCTGGCAGGGTGTAGGATTTCCTTGCTGGAAGGGTATAGGTTTTCCTTGCTGGCAGGGTGTAGGTTTTCCTTGCTGGCAGGGTGTAGGTTTTCCTTGCTAGCTGACTGTTGGGAAAGATTCTCTTTGCTGCACCTTTCCTTCCATCTTGATGAAACCCCCAAACATTTTGCTTTTATTATTTAATCTGACCTGTACTGTTTGCTGTGCAGTGAAGCCTTACGCTTCACTACACTGGCCTTTGCTCATATGTCATGGGGATACTGACATGTCCTTCAGGCTGCCAGTACTGGGAAACCTTGTTTCCCTCAGTCGTGTTACTATGTTACTACTTTTTGTTACTTTTGTATCACTTGTGGTACCTTTTTATCATTGTACTACAATGCAGTCCACACTGCAGTACAATGGAGTACCTTTTTGCTTTGCCCTAGACTAACACTCAGAGGATTTTTGGTTGCTTTAGGTGTGCTAAAAGGATAAGCTGGTGGCAGCAGTGACTTTTCCCCACTCTATGGGAATTTTCATTTTAGCCTTACCACGTTTGGGTACTAATTGTGGCTACTGGTCAAACAAGGCCGTGCCACGAGATTTTTCGCTTGTCCTTTTTGCCAGCTTGTTCTTTAGCCTTCTTCCTGGCCCGAGAGGCAAGAAAAATCCTTATAAGGACTTCCAGTGCCCAGGAAAGCAGCAGCTTTTGGCAGGCTACTGGAGGGCTGTGTGTGTTTGCTGGCAGGATGTGGGCTGGGACTGTCTGGTCCCAATCCACAAACTGGTTTCAGTGTGTCCGAGTGGTATGCATGAATGTTCCCGCCAGTGGTCCTGATTGGACCACTCCTGGGGGGGTGTGTGGGCTAGTCCTGCTATTGGCTAGTGGGAGTTTCAGCTCTTACCTGGCTTTTAAAATAAGAAGAGGACCCTTGCACCCATTCTTCAGAGATCCTGGAGAAACCTGAAGGAGCCAAGTATCCTGTCCAGCTGTGAGACCAGCGAAGAAACCTGAGACCTGACTGAAGGAGGACTGGCGACTAACTTCTTCTGCTGTCCTGGAGGAGCCCTGTCTTGCTCGTGATATTTACCAGTCCTGCGAAGGTGCTGCGATCCTTGGAGTGGAGAGACGATCCCTTCTTGCCGTCTGCTCGGTGCCTTGCCAAAGGAAACCTTCTGAAGTGCCCTGGAACCGTCCTGTGGCGGACCAGCTTCGATTTTGGGCTACCGTGCTGCTGGCGTCACCGTTCCGAGTTTCGGCCTGAAACTTGGGGGGATCGCCAGCTGGCCCTACGAGACAAACCTCTGCAAACATTCGCATCGAGGGGACCCAAGATAGGAGGAAAGGACAGGCCGCAGCTGCTGAGCCCCTGTCGCCGTACTGCGATGACCACCATCGGAAATTGCTTGCTTGACCCGAGTCAGTAATGAGAGTGGTCCTGCATCGTATTTTGCTGCAATCTTCCATTGAGAGTCCTTGCAACAGTGAAAGACAGCAACCAGAGATCAGCTCGAACCTGCAACCCCTGTGAATCGAGGACTGCGACTTTCAGTGGGAAAAGCAATGTAGGACCCTCGTCCTTTGTCCTGCCATGTCTGGGGAAGAATCGGAGTAGAGGGGGTAAGTTGCAGAGCTTCTAACCTACCCCTATACTCCTATTATAAATCAATGGGCTTATAATAAACCTTTATTCTAACAATTTTGGCTTTGCCATTGCTTGCTTGCGCAAGACCTCTTAAAGTTGGGGCTGCTCTTGGTAGTTCGTTTTACTTGTACCCTAACCCTAAGAACCCTTCACTGGACCCCAGAGACCCTACGTGCATTTTTTCCTGCATCAAAGATTCTGTGGAACTTTAACCTGAACTATTGGGCAAAAGGCCTCTGACAACTTAGGTGTTAGGTCACAAATCTTCCTGACCTGGGTCAACCGCAGTACATTTTGCTTTATTAGTGGGATATTTTTCCTTACTGCCTCAGTGAGTGGGAACCTTTTTACACACTCACATAATCTTGAACTCTTTTTATGGGAGTCATGTTTTTGAATCTCCATAGTGTCTTTTTAAAGTTATCCTCTTTAACAACTTATTGGCAATACGTGCCTGTTGTTGCTGGGTTGACCTAGGGGCTCCCCTTTTAACTTTCTTGTGCTAACCTTGAGAGAACTACAGTTCCCAAGGGTAGTAAGGATCTGTGGATCTCTTTTACATTTTATTCTGTGAAGCCAGCACACCCCACCTTATGTGGAGTGCTGGGGAGATGCAGTGTATCGCAGAAAAAGAGAATAAGTAGGTGCACAGCAAGTGTTTCAATTATAAAGTAAACTTTCTAAATGTGTAATAATGTAGACATTCTTTCCAGGTGCGGGGGAGGAAAAATGATCCTGGCACAGAATCACTATAACGTGTAAGTGAGGAAAAAAACGAGGATCCCCAAAGGTAGGAGCCCTCCCGTCCCCTGCACTCTTTTCAAAATCCATCAATTGATGGTTCATCAATGTCAAATAAATTCAAATTAATCATTCCGTTGTATTTAGAGTTACATAAATAATGAGAATAATCACTTGTAAGTTTTTGTAAAAAGAAACCAAACAGGTTTTTAATTTGCAATTAACAATCAATTCACACTTAGATTCTGAACGGAAAAAGAGCTAAGATAACTGTCAACAAAGTGATAAGTAGTGGTAGTCCATGTATACAATTGAGTAATGGCTGACGTGTTTCGGGAACAATATCCCTTCTTCTTGAGCCAAGCAGGTTTAAACTGAATACATGAATAGAGAGTGTTTCAGTCCTTTCAACTATAATCACGTTGAAGTCACGTACATAAATAGAACATAAATAGAAGAATAAGCAAAGGTCAATCAAGAATTGTACTGCCAAGTCTAAAGGAACTTAAAGGCTGCTAGTCCAGTGTACCCTCATTAGAGGAGCCACCAAAGTGGCCAGTGCGCATCAACATGCTCATTACACGCCCCAAGAGTGGAAAATTACAATTCAAAGTGTGCTTCCAAACCAAATTACAACTATATTGCCTGCTAAGCATACCTTAAGTGTGAAGTAGGTGAAAACTGTGTCGTCCCCGGCAATGGTTGAGGAGGATGTGTTCCAAATCTTAACACACCAATTTATATTGAGGTTCCTATCCTGAGTGTGGAGCGCCTATAATACAAAATAAGAGGTATGGCAATGACCCGCATGATCAAAGTACCTGCAATAGGATACATATTGACATCATATAAAGAGTGACTTTATAAATCTAAATGCTAATCATGAGATTCTGCATAGAGTTTTTAGTCAAAATATATCCATGACACCGTACAAGAGGTACAGACGCAAGGTCAAAATTTACTTAGATTAATGATGACTCGAAAATTACAAGAAATGATAGCTTACCGCCCAGGTCAGAAGATCTGGAGGTCTGAAAGTGTTAAATCCTATATCCTAAACGAATCACGTGGAGTGTCAGGCACAGTTGGAAAAAAGATTTGGTTTTCTGTAAAAAAAACAGAAAAAAATACCGGGTCAGATAAGTAGCTGGCAAGTGTGTTCTGTAGTTAGCAGTGACTCTGAATTAATGCTAACATTCAATTCAAAGGCAATTATGTGTTCCTGCTTACCTCAGCGATGTGAATCGCACGATCCACATTAACGAGTGGAAAGGAGCATTTCACTTCAAAGTGTGAATATCTACGCCACGCGGCTCGTGAACAGAAAAGAGCGTTCCTTCGTCCGCCCAGCAGTGGGTTTACACGTCTCCCTAGCAATCCTCTCCGCATTTAGGCAGACATTCTATGGCTTGTTACACGTTGGTAAACATAGTAAGTGGACTATTCCAGGTCCTGCAATGTAAATGGTAAAGCTAAGTGGCGGATAAATGAGCGCCATCTTGGAGTGTACGTGATGCTGTTTGTTAATTCAGTATCTAACTACAGAGGTGTATAGAGTTGTCACCAAGCATAATGGACTGTGTAAAAATAATGTGAAATAATTATACAGGAGGGCTGTATAGTAGAATGAAAAACATTCACTAAAGACTGGTAAACGATTGGACTATGCAAATCGATATTGAAATACTTGATTGCACGCACATGAGCAATGCATCATTGGCCACAGTGGGTACTCCAACAACAGGTTAACATCTGTATTATATGAACACAAAAAGAATTACATCGAATGGAAATGCAAACTCATCATAGGTATACATTTAACGGCAGTGGGCCGGTTAACAGATCCTGGACTGTAGATAATTTAACAATTGTTCCACTGTCAAGATTCTTGTGTTAAATCCACTTTGTGCCTTGTAGGTCCATAGTTCTACTTTTTAGAGTAAGATTACCCCCACTAAGGATGAGGGAAAAAAAGTATAGCTGGTGAGTAAATATGTGTTGGCTGTTCAGGGATTAGATAAAGCACCTCAGAGAGAACTCCTTATTCAGACCATGTGGATTTAATGTATCAAGTAGGTGTATCCAAAACTTTTCCCTACGGGAGAGGATAGATTGATAGTCTCCCCCTCTGTATGGTTTCTTGACTATCTCCAAAATCTGGAATTTAAACTGGGCTATTGTATGTTGATGTTGAGTGAAATGTCTTGCCAGTGGGGACTTTGTGTTCTTGCATCGGATGTTAGATTTATGTTCAGTTAGTCTTTCTTTCACTGCTCTTCTAGTCTGGCCCACATATAATTTACCGCATGGGCATTTAATTGCATAAATGGCCCCTGTTGACATGCAGGTGGCAGAATCACGTAATTTATACTTCTTGCCAGATTGGGGATGCGTTACATTTTCACCCTTGATTACGTTATTGCAATGGGAGCATCCCAAGAATGGAAATGTACCTTTCTTTCTAGTTTGTAAAAGTTGCTGTTTCTCTTTAGGCGGTTTCTCAGCTCTCACCAATTTGTCTCTCAGGTTTCGGCCTCTCTTGAAGGCCATCATAGGAGACTTTGGGAATAATTTCGCAAGACATGGGTCGTTTTGGAGTAGTCCCCAGTGTTTCTTAATTGATCTCCCCACTTGGAAACTTTGGCGGGAGTACTTCGTGATGTAGAGTAGTGGTGTTTTTTTGTTTTTGACCTTAGGTGTAAGTAGTTGTTATTTGCTCACACTTGATGATACAGTGTATCCCCTTTCCCATTAAAACTGTAACAATTGTGTTGCAGGGTCAAGCTTACCTTCAATGGCTGGTGTCAGTGATACCTTGTATTAATTTGGTGCACCTTTACTGCGGTCTGTGTTCACAGTTGCAGTAAAGGCACCTAAGGGTGCTCATTTTACCAAAATGGCCCGGTCTTCCTTTTTTGCCATTCTAGTGTTTCTTGTCGTTTATTGTTCCTTCCCCTGACATCCAGGGTGGGAAATTCCTTTGTGTGATTTTTATCTTTGGCGGGAGTGTGGACTCCCCACACAGGCTCCAGTCTGTCTGTGAGAGCAGGAAGTGAGGGAGGAGCCCAAAACTCCCCAGCCCTTTGTCTTACGCCTTGCTTGAATGGAGACAAATCCCACTGGGAGGGTGGCTGTCCTGATTGGACAACCAGACAACCCCTTCTTGTAAAATGCGGGGAAAGAATGCAGAGGTTGTGCTGTAATTCCTGATAAATACTGCGAACCTTGAAGCTGAAGAAAAGTTGACTGCTGGAACCGAAGAGGAAGATGAAGGAAGCACGGCTGAAGCGATTTCCAGCGACTGGAGAGCCTGCTGTGTAACCGTAGCCTGCTGCAGCCCTTCCTGCCAATCGACATGGGGACTCCGGAAACGACGACCCAGAGCATGGTGAGACCCACTAGACTCAAGAAGACCTGCATTTTGAGCCATCTCCCACGTTGCTGCGACCATGTGTTGTTGCAATACCCCAATACCATGGGACCTCAAGCCATTGTGCGGTGCACAGTCTTCCGAATTCTGAATCTCGCTGAAACTTCATGGGCATCCTGGTGGATCTCCAGAGACACAAATCGAGTCCAAAAAGTCCCCTCACTAGAGTGCTGGACCTTTAAAACTACGAGAATTCAAACGCGATTTTCTGTCTTCCTCTGTGCTCCTTGAAAAGGCACGAAATCTGCAGAACCGCATTCAGCCGCGAGGGACACCTTGCCTAGAGCCTTCTTCATTGGTCCCTGCTGCAAAGTCCCTTCTGAGGTCTTGTTTTCAGTCACCACGACAAGAAATCCACTGACCAGGTATTTTGCTGCAGACCCTGAAGTCCTCCTGCTGCAAAATCTTCTTCAATGCTGAGGTACTGTGTTGGCTTGGGTATGTACTTATTTCAAGCCTGTTAGGATTTCTGTGTAGCTGTGGGTTGTTTTCTGTGATGGGGAGGCCTCTCATCCAGTGCACCCAGTCCCACTGCTAGAATCCTGCTAGGGTGTCGTCTGCAAAGCCCCTGGGCCCTCTTCTAACCCTAGAAGTAAAGTACTCTGTTTGCCCAGTTTTCTATGGAACTCTGACTTTTGCTACTAAAGAACCTATTCTGACACTGCCTGTTGGTCACTAGTCCTAGTGACCCCTCTTCTGCCACTGAGAACACTCATGCTCCAAGAATAAGGGAAAGACTTTCAAGGGATTGAGACTTTTGCCTAGAAAAGAAAATACGTGTCTAAAAGTTACTTGTAAAGAGTTGGTTGGTAAATGTAATTCTAAGAGTGAACAGTTACAAATGTACTTACTTATCTTGAATGTGTGATGCACTATTCTCAAAAGTATGGTTAACATATTTTCTTCCTTAGAAACTGTTTTGCCTTTCCAATAGAAAGTAGATGTGAAGGTATTTTACTCTCCTGTGATTAGGTTGTGGCTCTTCCCAGAAGTAAAGTGTTGGTATCACCAGATTATTCCTTTGAGGATAATTGTATGAGTGTCCTCCAACTGGGTCTTGCTTCCCCTGACTTGCTGCTAGCCTGTCCCGAATAAGTCTACATTAGGTTGTTGCCTACCTAGAATAACTTTGAGACATTCAGAAAAAGTGTAACATTGGGTTTTACTTTCCCCTTCGTTGTGAGGATGAAAAAAGAATGTGGGTTTTACTTCCCATGTGTTAGCTGTGTGCCGTCCAAAAATAAATTACAAGAGTTACTGCTTACCTCAATCGGGGGTTCCCTGATTTTAAAAGCACCTCTATTCTAGCTGCACTGCTCACCCTTGGTCCTACCTGTGATCTCTGGAGGTGCCCCTGGTGTGCAGGACTGTGTTTCCTCCCAGCTAGGTTAATGTTTATCATATTTCTATAGCGCCTTAGGCAAGCACCTAGCGCTCTATAAACTCCATGCATGCGAGGTTACACCGTTTTAATTTCAATCTGACACAAGTCTTTCTTCGCAGAGTTTCCCACCACTAAGCTGGAGATGACGGCTGTGGCGGATATCTTTGACCGTGATGGGGATGGCTATATCGATTACTACGAGTTTGTGGCTGCGCTGCACCCCAACAAGGATGCGTACCGGCCTACCACTGATGCGGACAAGATTGAGGATGAGGTAAGCCATCCAGAGGGTCAAGGGGCTGTCCAAATGTGGCTTGGATTGGAAGAGGGGGAGGAATGTGGCAGAGGTAGACTGGGAAGATGACCCAGGGACAGAGGAGCAGCCGTGCCACAGAGGAAGGTTCATCCTGAGCATGTGGCCTGTATATCCTTTCCCTGAGCATGTGGCCTGTACATCCCGTCCCTGGGCACATGGCCTGTACATCCCTTCCCAGAGCATGTGACCGGTGCGTCCCTGGGCACATGGCCTGTACATCCCTTTCCTGAGCACCTGACCTGTGCGTCCCTGGGCACGTTCCCTTCCAATAGCACGTGACCTGTGTGTCCCTGTGCAGGCGGCCTGTACATCCCTGAGCATGTGGCCTGTGCATCCCCTCCCTGAGCACCTGATGTTAGGTAAGAATTGGTGCAGTCCAACTGGTGAGGACTACACAAGACTTATCTGCTTGGTATTAGGTAACCCGCCTTTCGGTATAGGTATGTCTACACAAGTTGGTAGTGTGACTGAGCAGCCAGGCCTATCTCAAGAGGGGTAAATGTGAGCTGTAGAGCTGTACAATTGAAATCAATAAGTACAAGTAGCCAAGTAACACTTACACACTTAAAGTTATATATAAATATTTATATATAATATATACAATGTTTAAATAAGCATTCTTTAAAAAGCTGTATCTACTAATAACATTCAATTAAAGTTTGGATTCAGTTTGTAAAGGAGAGTAACAGTTGGTAAATACTTTATGGTAACACATGTTCCAGCACACGGATGTGACTTCAGGTCAGTATTGCACTTCTCTCAGTTACCAATTCAGTTATTGAGTTGTAAAGGAAGGAATGGTTAGAATAAGGCTGAACCTACTTTCCACAGTTTGTAAAACAATTACAATCTCCTAAGGGGGGGCAAGTAAACGTTCATCCCAGCAAGAATAGTAATCACAATTATAACCTATGAGGGAACAAGTACTGCCAAAGCCAGTAGGTTCAGAAGGAGGCCTTTAGGGAGCCAGGACAGCCAAAGTCAATAGTTCTGATGCACTCCTTCTTAGATAAAGTCAATCACAATGACACCAGTGAGCTACTTTGTAGAGACCACCAGCTGTTAGGCCAGTGCAGGTGAGTTGATATCAACTCTAAAGTGGAACAAAAGCACTTCGCAGGATAGGAAGCACAGCCTAGGGCTAAAAGGTGAACACCCCAAGCCCCACAGTACCTGTGAATCGAAGAAGTTTCCAGCTGGATTCCTCCTTGCTACAGCTTGGCAGACCCTTGTTTCTGGACCTTGGTTGTGGTGACAAAAGGAAGGACATCTGGCGGGGTCCTGCGGCAGTACTCGGAAGAGGGACTCCTCAGCTACAGATTTCCGTTATTTCAGCGGCACTTCAGTGTTTTGGTGCCTTTTCCTCGGCGTCAATGAAGAACGAATATCTCTGGTTGGAAGAAGCTTGCTCCCTCTGTCCTGGACTCTGGTGAGGGGGCTCTGGATCAAGATTGCCAGTCTCTGTAGGGTCCTTGGGATGGCCACGAAGATCGGGCGGAATTCGGACTTCGCAAGATGATGCACTTGTCAATGGTCACAGGACCCCTGGCATTGGGCTTCTGCAGCTCTGGTGAGGCACAGCAAGTCGGGGGTTGTGCCAAATGGAAGCTTATCTTGAGGCTGGTTGCTCCCACCAGCCCAAGGGAGGAAGTCATCCCGTGCAGGTTTTCCCAGTCGAAATGAAAACGGGGTTGGCACAGCTGCAGGGCTTCACTGGGCATTTTGCAGTCCAGGGGGTGCTGCTGGCGTCTCGTCACGTCTTCTTCTTTGGATGTTCCTCTCTAGTGGTCGACTCTACCTCCTAGTCACTAAATCCTTGCTTTTTATGTGATTTCCCATTTATTCACATCCTGTGCTGTCAATCACACAGCATGGTGGCTGTCCTGAAGACAGCCAATCAGGACCGGTTTCATTCAGGCACACCTAGAAACAAAGGACAGGGAAGTTTCGGGACCATCCCTCACTTCCTGCCTTTTCAGACACACTGGAGCCTGGACGGGCTTCAGGGCTGAAACCTGCCAAAGGCAAAACACACAAAGGGCTCAAACCAGTTTCAACTAAGAGTAAAAGGCCAGAAGAAACTAACAAACAGAAAATGGCGAAAAAAGAAGACGGGCCATTTTGTGGAAAATGGACACCCATGGGTGCTGCATTGCAGCTGAGGGTTCAGCTTGCGGTAAAGATGCACACTGGTAGTAACATTAAACCACTGGCACCAGCCATTTAAAGTAAGTTAGTGTAACAAAAAATGTTATATGAGAAGTGGGAGAGGAATTACTAGGTAACCTCCCAGCACTCCGCAAAGGGTGGTGTGTGCTGGCCCCACAAAGAGAAAAGTAAGACCGGAATCATCTTACTATTCCTGGGAACGGTAGTTCACCCAAGAAAGTGTATTTAAACATTCATTGAAGTCCAAAGGACTTTTCAGTGGCACTGCACCTAATGTGCTATGTGTCACTATACAAAAAGCAGATGCGTATGGAGTTTGTCAGACTCCAAAAACAGTGTAAAAACACAAAAATCCGAGTCAGGAAAAACACACGAGAGAGGGCGAGTGGAAAAAGTCACAAGCCCTAAGTCCACCAAAAGAGCTGGGGGTCTCTAAGGTTAACGGGAATTAGCACAGAAATTAAAACTCTCCCTAACACTTGACCTGAGAATCCCTGGGCACGTGGCCGTACATCCCTTCCTGGAGCACGTGGCCTGTCATTCCTTCCCGGAGCACGTGACCCTTGTGTCCCTGGGCACGTGGCCTGTACATCCCTTCCTGGAGCACGTGGCCTGTCATCCCTTCCCGGAGCACGTGACCTGTCATCCCTTCTCGGAGCACGTGACCCTTGTGTCCCTGGGCACATGGCCTGTACATCCCTTCCTGGAGCACGTGACCCGTGTGTCCCTGGACACGTGGCCTGTACATCCCTTCCTGCAGCACGTGGCCTGTCATCCCTTCCCGGAGCACATGACCCTTGTGTCCCTTGGGCACGTGGCCTGTACATCCCTTCCTGGAGCACGTGGCCTGTCATCCCTTCCCGGAGCACGTGACCCTTGTGTCCCTGGGCACATGGCCTGTACATCCCTTCCTGGAGCACGTGACCCGTGTGTCCCTGGACACGTGGCCTGTCATCCCTTCCCAGAGCATGTGACCCTTGTGTCCCTGGGCACGTGGCCTGTACATCCCTTCCTGGAGCACGTGACCCGTGTGTCCCTGCACACGTGGCCTGTACATCCCTTCCTGGAGCACGTGGCCTGTAATCCCTTCCCGGAGCACATGACCCTTGTGTCCCTGGGCACGTGGCCTGTACATCCCTTCCTGGAGCACGTGACCCGTGTGTCCCTGGAGCACGTGGCCTGTCATCCCTTCCCGGAGCACGTGACCCTTGTGTCCCTGGGCACGTGGCCTGTACATCCCTTCCCTGAGCGTGTGACCTGCGTGTCCCTGGGCACGTGGCCTGTACATCCCTTCCTGGAGCACGTGACCCTTGTGTCCCTGGGCACGTGGCCTGTACATCCCTTCCTGGAGCACGTGGCCTGTCATCCCTTCCCGGAGCACGTGACCTGTCATCCCTTCTCGGAGCACGTGACCCTTGTGTCCCTGGGCACATGGCCTGTACATCCCTTCCTGGAGCACGTGACCCGTGTGTCCCTGGACACGTGGCCTGTACATCCCTTCCTGCAGCACGTGGCCTGTCATCCCTTCCCGGAGCACATGACCCTTGTGTCCCTTGGGCACGTGGCCTGTACATCCCTTCCTGGAGCACGTGGCCTGTCATCCCTTCCCGGAGCACGTGACCCTTGTGTCCCTGGGCACATGGCCTGTACATCCCTTCCTGGAGCACGTGACCCGTGTGTCCCTGGACACGTGGCCTGTCATCCCTTCCCAGAGCATGTGACCCTTGTGTCCCTGGGCACGTGGCCTGTACATCCCTTCCTGGAGCACGTGACCCGTGTGTCCCTGCACACGTGGCCTGTACATCCCTTCCTGGAGCACGTGGCCTGTAATCCCTTCCCGGAGCACATGACCCTTGTGTCCCTGGGCACGTGGCCTGTACATCCCTTCCTGGAGCGCGTGACCCGTGTGTCCCTGGAGCACGTGGCCTGTCATCCCTTCCCGGAGCACGTGACCCTTGTGTCCCTGGGCACGTGGCCTGTACATCCCTTCCCTGAGCGTGTGACCTGCGTGTCCCTGGGCACGTGGCCTGTACATCCCTTCCCTGAGCATGTGACCCGCGTGTCCCTGGGCACGTGACCTGTTCATCCCTTTCCGGAGCACGTGACCTGTGTGTCCCTGGGCACGTGGCATGTACATCCCTTCCCTGAGCACGGTCAGGGTGGGCACCTTCTTGATATTGCAGTGGGGATCTTTCAGTCAGAATAGGGATCCAGGGGAATTGTATTTAGTGTGGGTGGCACTCCTTAATAAACGATTGCCACCCTCAGCAGGGAAGGATTACAAAACTAAAGAAGTTTAAATGATTTTGTTTTATGAACCATTGTATTTATGAAAGGCAAAGATATACCCTGAAATGTGGCCCTTTCTGTGTTCATATGTCGCGCCCGGGTGGTAGGTCGTGCAGTGAGGCGGGCTCCACACCCACTCTCCAAGCTTCTAGATGCAGGCTTCTGGAGCGTGTGTGCGAGTGAGAGTGATGGGCTGCTGGCATCCCCAGGCCTCCCTGCACCTGCCCCCTCTGTGCCCCAGGCTTCTCTGCAGCCCTTTTACATCATTTGCCTCTGTTAATCATTTTCTAAATGGCACTTCTTGCAGTACATGTATTGTAATTCTGAGCACCATGCCGCAGGCTGAATACATCTCATACTTGGCCTCTTTGGACAGGATAATGCTCTAGGGAAGGCTCTGTTGTTGGCCTCAGATTGTCATGTGGAGTTTCTGGCCACGATTAAGTGGAAAACAAAGTAAAGTACGTTATGTTCACACCAGCTCCTTCTTGGGGGGCTCACGAGGGCTACACATCTCTCGGAAACGTCCTGTCTAAGTGTGGCGCACACGCCTGTGCACTGCAGAGCAGTGATGGGGCTGCGCTTCCCTCTTCACCCGAGAAGCTCCTAAGGCACAGATTCCTCTCTGACTTACACCGCCCACTGCTGTAAGCAGTGTGTTCCGGGCAGGGCGACGCAAGCGGGGAGGCATCGTGCACTACACAGAGCTTCTCACTGCTCTGACAATGCTTAGACCATTTGTGCCATCACTTCAGCATTAGGGTGCTGTGCTGCTCCCCCACAGCTGCAGCGATTGCACCATCTTCTCC
Source organism: Ambystoma mexicanum (assembly GCF_040938575.1). NCBI lineage: Eukaryota > Metazoa > Chordata > Amphibia > Caudata > Ambystomatidae > Ambystoma > Ambystoma mexicanum. The sequence continues at coordinate 18,336,118 of NC_090934.1, read as the reverse complement.
CACTGCCCTTAGACACAACTTGCTTGCAGTACACACTACACTTCACCCCCAGTGTTGCCTACTAGTAGCGATCGCTGATTACAAACAATGACTCGGATTACTTCACCAGGGTTGAAAAGTGCTTAAAAACACCATTCCTCCTACTCAGGAATTGGACCTCTCGAGGTGGCCTTGAGTGCAGCGTCCAGAGGGCCCAGCTCTGGTTCGATTGGCCTTCTCTCCTTCTCGTTTATGTTGAATTACTCACTCGTTCTTAGGTGTCCTTCAGGTGCAGGCACTGGGTAGAGCAATGCCTGGTTTAGACTAGACACAGTCCCACTACTTTCCCCCCAAATGCAGAGCACACGCGCACCCAAACGACCCACCCCTGCCCCAATCTACGTTTTTGGTAACATTGGTGGCAGATGCCATTTTAACAGACAACAAAAACCATAAAACTGCAGGATCATTCCAGATGCAGGAGACTCATCTATTAGAGCTCTGTCCAGGCGCTATGGGGCAAAAGAAAATGCTCACCTCCTAGTGACTTTAGAATAAGTTGCCATAAGTAAGCCAAGGGGCAAATAACCTTGTGGTGCAAAATACCTACATTGCACTGTTATTTATGGAGCAACTCTATAGTCATAAGGCTTTTATATAATAGCATGATATATTAACAATCTATGAAGTGAATCAGAATCACTTACAGAGCTGCAGATAAGACACAGAAATTATTTGCCCAGGATCACACACTTTGGCTAAATGGTGAAACTGTGATGTGGAGAATTTAACCATCTGCACACATCTTCCCAGGCTTAGTTGATATAGATATTAAGGTTTTGCTTTGCATTTGATATGCTTAAATAATACTTTATTTGTAGCAATGCCATGGAAGCAAATCACATCACATAATAAACTATTCTTTCATAGTAAACTTTACACATTATGCATCATCATAGAAATATATGTGGCTTTAGTTTTATTCTCCCCGTCCTGCATGCAAAGTCGCAATAGCATCATGCACGTTAATGCGAGCCTAACAAATCCCCCTGGGCCTTTAAAGCCATAGTCATTATTTCATAAAGCATAAGTTATGCGCCCTTCTCACTTCTGATCTCTCCCTCCCATTTCTAAACGGACAAATGCCTGTGCTAATAATCCTTGTCCACCCTCCCATCAGTGCCTAACGGCTCACATTCCAATACTCTGTTGACAGAGAGCAACGTGAGAAATCCATTGCTGCCCCAATCTCCTTGGGAAATCTTGCTGCCAGGACAATGAGCGTGCTGAGCAGGAATTGCTCTGCACACATCGTCGTGCCAGCGGGACACCTCTCCCGTTTTGGAAGGGTAAGGGAAGGGGTCCTGCTGCCAGGACAATGAGCGTGCTTAGCAGGAATTGCTCTGCACACATCGTCCTGCCAACTGAGCATGCTGAGCAGGAATTGCCCTGCACACATCATCCTGCCTGGCGGGACACCTCTCCCACTCGGGAATGGTAAGGGGTCCTGCTGCCAGGACAATGAGCGTGCTGAGCAGGAATTGCTCTGCACACATCGTCCTGCTAGCGGGACACCTATCCCATTGGGCACCCTCATTGAGGTGCCGAATAGGAGGGGTGTCCCACTTACAAAAGTGCCGTTCTGGCTCTCAAAAGAGCCGGGGGGTGGGGGACAGGTTCCCCACCCTTGCTTGGGACACTACTAGCCCCTCTTGCTGAATTTCTTAGGGGGAGCTTGGTCTTGCTTACATCACTGTCAGCTACGAGCAGCTGCTTTTGCATCAAGAATTGCATGCTGAGTGGACCTGAGGTGTGCCCCGTGGAGACATGGGGTAGACATTGGGTGGTGTTGGGTTTCCATGCTCGCTTTAGAGCCCCAGGACCAGCTCTTCAGCTAACCTTTGATTGTGCGGGTCTTTTCTATCCAAATAGGGGAGGCTAGGACAAGTCTAAGGTTTGTCTACCTTTCCTCATCTAATTTCTTGCATTTGGGTAGGTACTTATGCAACCCTTCGCAAATAGGGTTAAAGAAGTTAGCATGAGAAGGCAGCCATCATGGATGTCATCATGCGACAGCAAGGAGCGTGCTTCCTTTTACTGGGACGCCTCGGTCTCTGCATACTCTGGACCCTCCACTAGATGGCAGACTAGACACACCCGCATCCCTCTCTTTGTCCTTTCCTAAAGCTCTCAGTTGCTTCCCAAAGCTAGGCCTGTGCGCAATGAATAAAATGTGTGTGTGTGTTGTGTGTGTGTGTGTGTGTGTGTGTGTGTGTGTTCGTTCTCTAAACCAATCACTGTCCTATGGGTTATATTGCCCCCATCCAATACCACTGCTCTCCCCAAGCTCCACCCCTGGTGGCTGTTAGGTAATAATTGATGCAGTCACACTGTGTGAGACTACACAAGACTTATCTGCTTGGTATTAGGTAACCCATCTATTGGTATAGGTCTGGACTACACAAATTGGTAGTGTGACTGAGCAGCCAGGCCTATCTCAAGAGGGGTAAATGTGCGCTGTAGAGCTGTACAAATGAAATTCATCAATACAAGTAACACTTACACTCAAGGTTTCAGTTATAAATATTTATTTATTTTAAATCATTTTTTAAATAAGCCTTCTTTACAACAAAGGGCAAGATATGTAACACTGTAAATATCATTTAAAATACTTTTCAGAATCAAACAATTTAGTAGATATTCTTTGGATATGCTTCTTACACACTTCATACAGCCTGAGGTGACTTCATTCACAAGGGCAGTAATGGCATTTATATTTATTTATTATATGCCCGAATCCTGGGGTATGACAGCGTAGTTACAGAGAGCTTGATTATATTTGGGTAATATTCACATTACATTCACATTCACCTTGCAATGATGCAATTATTACACACGTTGTATATGGCATTGGTTGGCATCACATTGTGCATGTTACATATTAGAAATACATGACATACTTTCATTGGTAGATGTATAGGAGAAGGGAGACAACAGACTAGTATTGGTTAAATAGCCACGTTTTTAGTAGCTTTGTGAAACACTGGAAAGAGGCTTCATTTATTATGTTTAATGGGAGTGTGTTCCAGAGTTTTGGTGCCATAACTGGGAAGCTGCTTCCCCCTGCTCTAGTGCATTTATAGCGTGGGACAAAAAGGAGTGAATTATTGTTCCATCAAAGTGCACTGTTGGTTTTATTTAGGGAGACTGAATTGTTGATGTATATAGGTGCCTTCTTGGCGAGACACTTGTAGGTAACACACCGTGATTTAAAGATGATTCTGGCTTTAATAGGGAGCCAATGGGTATCCCTCCTGATATTAGGAATGTGGTACCATTGTTAATCCCAAGGCTGCTCGTAATGCTTTGTTTTGCATTAGTTGTAGTTTGGCCTAGTTGGTGTTAGAAGAACCTCGCAGGCGTACATTACAGTAATCTAACTTGGATAATATCAAACCCTGGCTAGGGTAGTGCAATTGTTTGGTGTGAGGAATTGGCGACTTAAGGCGATCCATTTGGAAGTGTAGGATGTGGCTGAAGATAGGGAGTTCACATGTTTAGTCATGGTTACGTTGGCATCTAAGTGGACGCCCAACGTGTTTACCTGTTGGAGGACTGGAATAGGAGTTCCATCAATGTTGATTGATGAGTAGTCAGAATGGAGGCCATTGATTTTAGTTGGGGAGCCCACGATGAGTATCTCCGTTTTCTCATCGTTAAGGCACAGGCTGTTAATAGCCATCCAATTTTGGATTATTGCATACATTTTGTTGATAATAATAGTATCCTGGTCGTAGTTCCCTGTGATTGCAATGATCACTAGTTATACTTTGCCGATTCGGAGGTTGCAGAAAGGAAAGGTCTAAGGAAGGAAAATGGTTAAACAGGTTCTCTGTGTATGTGAGGACAACTAAATCTTCCAATGAAATCTAGACGAGCCTTTCCCAGGAGTAATAGTCTAAAACAAGTTACCGCCTCTGAGGGGCAAACCATTTTTGGGAAGGAACTAGGATCTTCCCACACCCCCAAGCAGTTTAGATTTAGGCACAACTTCTTTTGACTTCATTTAGGCGCTACAATGGGGGGAGGAGGGGCACTGGGAAGGACTTTTCATGCAAATATAATCACATACACAGACGTGGGCAGGCACTGAAAAAAGGTAGTTATTGTTTAAAATATAAAGCAGGATGGTTTGGGATGGAGCCATGGGCCATATTCAGTGACACAACTGCAGCAAGCCAGGAGTATATAAACCCCTGCCCGGCATCGCTGTGGCAGGAGAAAGGAATGGATGAGGGACAGAAGACCGTTCAGGGAGCAGAGTTCTGTGCCCCCATCCTCATTTCTGTAAATTTCAATTTGTCAACCTTACAAGATAGACTCTTGGCCTTATTTCCCTAGAGGGGAGTATTTATTCTGGTGTGAACTAGGGACACCCTTACTATTTGGGACACCCTTACACAATATCAAAGTCAATGGGCTAGAAGAGTCTGCAGGGAGCCAGGACAGACAAAGTCAATTGGAGCACAGTCTACCGAGCTGAGACACTTCTTATATAAAGTCTTGCACAAAGTTAGAGACTTTGTAGATAAATCACTTGTAGGGTCACAAGCTATTAAGCCTGTAAAAAGCAGATTTGGAATCAGCTCTAAGGGTAAGCCACTTCAAGTCTAAGAAGATCACAGCTCATAGACACTGAGGTAAGTACCCCAAGTCTAAACAGTACCTCTGGTTTAAAGAAGAGTGGTCCAGCTGGATTCTGTCCTGTTGCAGCGGTGCAGTCCCTGGGTTCCTGAGCCTCAGTCGTGGGGACAAGAGGGATGACGTCTGGAGGGCTTCTGCGGTGGCAGTTTGGAAGTCGTCCGCAGCTACGGGCACTTTTCGGTTCAGCGGCACTTTGCGGTTTCAGCGCTCTGTAAACAGCACCGCCGCAGATCTCGGATACCTGTTGCGCTTCCTTCACTCCTTGGGTCCTGCACTCTGGTGAGGGGACTCAAGCACTGGTCGTCCTGCTTCTGGAGGGTCCTGGAGCTTCTGACCGGATTGCAGACGTTGCACTCGACTACAGATTTCTCAACCCCTGGCACTCGGTTCTTGCAGCAGCGAAGAAGTACAGTCAATTAGGGAAGATGGTCCAGTGGAGTTCGTCTCGGGGTTAGTTGGTCCCACTAACCCAAGGGAAGAAGTCGTCCTTTCTGGAGCTACTCTTGTCGATCAGAAAAAGGAGTTTCAGCACAGCAGCAGGGTTTCACCGGGCAATTCAAAGGTCCAGGAGGATGCAGTAAGCTTTGTTCACGGTTTCTTCATTGGGTGTTCTTCCCAGTGGTCGACTCTGCCTCTAGTCCCAAAACCCTCGCCTTTTAAGCAGGTTTCTCCCATTCATGCACAGCCTAGGCTGTCCTTCAAACAGCAGGGTGGCGGTCCTGAAAGGACAGCCAGCCAGCCAACCAGGACTGGTTGCATTCAGGCACCCCTATAGATAAAGGACAGGGGAGTTTCGGGAACCTCTTTCACTTCCTGCCCTTCCAGACACACTGGATTCAGAGGCGAGTTACAGGACTGAAGCCCGCCAAAGGCAAAATGAACAAAGGGCTGCAACCTGGCTTGGCACCCAGAGTAAAACCCAAGAAAGACCTCCCAACTGGAAAATGTCAAACAAAAGAAGACCAGGGCCGTTTTGCCTAAATGGTCACCCATGGGTGCTATACTGCAACAGAGGATTCAGCCTGCATTAGACGAGCAAAATGGTAGGAAAATGAAACCACTGCCACCAGCCATTTAAAGTAGTAAGGGCAACATAAAAAATGTTACATGAGAATGTAGGATTAGGGGCTACTAGGTAACACCCTCAGCACTCCATGCTGGACCCACAAAGAGAAAGGTAAGTAAAGTCAATTTCACTTAACTATTCTTGGGAACCGTAGTTCACATAAGAAAAGGTAGTTAAACCTTATGCGAAATCTAAAGGTGCTGTGTGTCACAAAATGTAGATGCCTATGGAGTTTGTCAGACTAGGAAAACATATAATCCAAATCAGGTCAAAACATGTGAGCGAGTGAGAAAAAGAAAAGGTCCCACTCACTCCAGGGTTAAAATGTAAAAGTCCTAAAGTCCAGCAAAAGAGCTGGGGGTCTCGAAGGTTGAAGGGAATTGGCACAGAAATGAGAATTCTCCCTAACGTTGATTTAGACTACATGTATATTGTCTTCTGGTAGACACTGACTGTCTACCAGAAGACAATATACCCCATGCACCCTTTTACGCCCTTCCTTGACTGTGGCTTGCACATGTGTGTTTTCCAAATAATATCTTCCAGGAATACTTTGTGTGTGTGCTGGTAATTGGGATCATGCATTGAATATTAATAATTGTGTGTTCTAATGTCTGCTTCCCTTGTGTCTATCCCTAGATAGTGGACCGATTGTATAGCATAGGAGTGTGATGCGTCTTTAATGGCACGAGAAAGTACACTTTGTATACATGCACCAGGCATTTTTCCTCTGGGTTATGTCCAACTAATAGTGATGAATATGTGAACTCTAATAAAGGTGATGTAGAAGTGGTGTATCTTCTCTGCATACTAGTGGGGAACTGCACCGCGATGCCAGCTCACAGCCTCTTCCTGGAGTGCAGCCTGACTATTCTGCCTTGCTACCTGCTTTGAGATGTGTTGCTGTCCCTTTTTGGTTGGATGTTCAACACTAAACGGAAGGTTGTACAGAAAGGTTGTATGTGATATTAGTGCTGAAACAAAACATTGCTTGGTAAACTATATTTTGTTTCACCCAGTTCTCCCAACAATGTGTTTTTCTAACGACAATATCACTTGATTCCTAGAAAACGTGCTGAAGAGAAATGCACACTCTTAGGTTATAGCAGCAGTCATGCCTGTTGTGATTGCCATGGTTTGGGGCATGCAAGGCTCTACAGAGGGTTTATTCAATCACATTCAGGACTCTGTGTTAGCATTCTGTTGGGTCTGGATTTGCGTGGATACATTTCTCCTATAACCCCAGAGTGCATTTAGAAAGATTGTTTATATGCCTGCAGAGTCCGAATGGGAGCAGCTCAATAACTCGGTTTCTCATAACCGGTGTGGGCAGCAGCACTCTCTCTTCTGCTTATAAAACGGGTGTAGACCGTGCAGGGAGCTGCTCTGTCACTCTGCTCCTCTCTCAAAAATCAGATGGCAACAGTGCAGCTGAACTGGGAATTTGCTGGTTTCCTGCTCCATGCTCACTATGCAGCCTCTCTGGCGGGGTATCTTTCATGAGCCAGTTCCGTGGGGTGTCCAGTAACACCTTCAGCTGGTGATCATGCTGATGGCACAAGAATGGAGCGTGCGAACACTGGCTAAGTCTTTGGACAGCGCCATTATTGCCAACATATTAACAGAGTCTTGTCTTTTAAACTCACAGGTCACGCGGCAGGTGGCTCAGTGCAAGTGTGCGAAGAGGTTCCAAGTGGAGCAGATCGGGGAGAACAAATACCGGGTAAGGAGTGGGCCGCTTGTAACCCTCGTGCAGCTCTTGGGGTGTCAGAAACATTTGTACTTTCCTCTTACCTGCTGTAATGTAGTTGTCCAACCCAACCTCATGAGGGGCTAGTTCCCTCAAAAGTGCTTCTTGCAATCCGCAGTGGGCCATCCTCGGACTCCACAACCCTACAAGAACTTGCACATGGTCTTATGGTGGAGCGATGAACAGGAGCCTTGGTGAGAAGACCCCCAAGGAGGCATAACACCCACAGGGGCATACATCAGCTGTGCAATCATACATGCCCTCTCGCTCCCCAAATACATAGAACCCTTTGAAACCTAGTCTTTGTGTTCTGCTTAATATTGATGGAAACCTGTTAACGTTCACGTGTTTTTTCCTCTCTCCTTTCTAGTTTTTCCTTGGCAATCAGGTACAGTGTGCCATTCTCACCCACATACCATCTCATTTTCATCACAGAAATGTGTTCTACATGTTTACGCGTGTCTGTTGTGGTGGCTGTGCATTTAGTAGGAGATTGATACACAGACCAGGTCGAGCTTAGAACGTGATTTCCCCTCCCCGAGCCTTGAACAGGCGATTACACTGGAGGGAAAAGGCCCTCCCCAAAAACTGCCTCCAGTGTACATCCTTACATTGGGCCAGAAGTCCCTCAACCAAGGCCGTGGACCCCAGTGAGCAGGTCACGTTCCACTCACGAATGCATGCACTAATTGTGTACAAGTCAATAATCCCACATGCACTAGACTTCACCTGTCTGTGAATCCCAAGTCCCCAGACCTGCCTTGCTGGTTGTCCATGGGTGAGTGAGGTGGCTTTAGATAAGGAGGAACAGCACACGGTTTGCACGTTTGTGTGGATATGGGATTTAAGTGGATAGTCTCCAGGGCCTAAATCCTAAAGAGTGCAGGCCCGACCTCTCCGCCTGCAAAATGCCCGTATTTCAATGAGGGACTGACTGTCTCTAAGTTGTGAGATGACATAGAGGCTATGGCTTATATAGCATGCCTGTGGCCAGCCTGGTCTGTGTATCAGTATCTGAAGAGGGTTGTCAGTGGTGTTGGCACTCTGGACACCCGTAGACTGTGTATTTGTGATTAGTGCATGGTGTGACACCATGGTGAAGGGAAATAATCAACGTGTAATCCATAGTCTTTGTGAAATCCTGTATGATTCTATAGCAATAAAATCATGTAGAATCATCATAAATATGAACTCGCAATGTATCAGCATGTCATGTGGGTTAATGGGGTGCAGTTATTTAATATCTTTGGGTACTATTAATTAAATATCACATGGCAGTGGTACTGCCATGAAGCAGTCCTCGAGCACAGGGCTCGGCATCCTTTTGCTCTGCAGATGTTTTGGACTATAACGCTGTTTAACCCTTGCCAGCATAGATTGAAGTGAGATATGTTAACTCGTAGTGCACAGCACCTGTAGACCCTACTCTAGTAACAGGACAGGTTGGCGCTGTGCAGTTACTAAGCTTATCCTCGCCTCTCTGCAGTGGCACTGTGGCAGTTGTGCTTGATAGCGGGAGGCCATGTTAAGTAAAATGGGCCCTGTCCTGGCGATAGGAAAAGTGGCTGTCCTCTAACTGCCCAGTGCCTTCACTGTGGAACCCCTGGGAGGTTGTGGCAGGATGCCTTAAGATGTCCTCCAGGGATAAGCCTCCACATTGCATCTTTGCATTTGTAGCCATACAGACCTTTCCTTAATTAATTAGGGAAGCATAACATGTTGCATAAACATCTGCTCCAGATGTAATCACTTGCCCATTAATTAGGGAGAAAGGTTCTGTGTAAGCCAGTTTTGGGGGAAACATTTCTCCAGCCCACTATGCCTGACTTGATTTACCCAGTCACACACCTGGCACTCATTGAGTATTAGGGGTGAGTGGTACAGAGTGCTGCCAGCATTGCTATCACCAGCACCCTCTAAGTGATGGAAGCCCACACGGCAGTGCACCAGAAGGATTGCATCCCCACCGCCTCTTAGGTGGGCCTATACCACGCAGAGGGTGGATGTGTGTTAGAGCTGGTCTGTTTCTGAGATGTACTTTTGGACACTGAGAAGTAGGTGTTGGTCACATTTGTGCCCTGGTGGTGGGCTTGCATTGGCTCCGGGAAATTAGTTTGGGCTTTGACAGGGTCCTGCCCATTGGTATGTTGGGCAGTGCTCTTGATCTCAAAGATAGGTCTGTGCCATGGCCATGGACTCCAGCTGGGGATCCTGGGCACCATATAGAGGGGTTCCAGTCCAGGAGGAGGGTTTGAGTTTTGTATCTGGGATCATGCTAGGGGAGGAAGACCCGTGCCTGGTGAGGTGGGCTTGGGGTTGACTGCTCATGCACAGGAAGGTAGACTGGCGATCCAGCAGTTGGGCTTGTGCTCCGATTGCTCGGGTTATGCTCCGGGATGCAGACTCATGCTCAAGAGGTGGGTTTCTGCAACTGGAGAAGGACCAGAGCTGCCGAACAATTTACGTAAGTTCATGTTAAAGTAAGTTCCTGAATTGGAACAGTAATGGTGGCGCGGTTCTCTGGTTGTCATTAATATAAATACTTGGTGCCAGGTGCTTAGATTGCCCCTGGTTCGGGCAGTGGTCCTTTTACTTGGTGCCACGTGCTTAGATTGTCCCTGGTTGGGACAGTGCTCCTTGTTTCGTGGTGCCATGTGCTTAGATTGTCCCTGGTTCGGGCAGTGCTCCTTGTTTCGTGGTGCCATGTGCTTAGATTTTCCCTGAGTGGGCAATGGCACTCCTCATTCACGCTACATGCCAGTGCTGGGATGGTTGTCTTTGTTCTTATTTAGTGCCAGGTGCTTAGATTGTCTCTGGGTGGAGACGGCGCTCCTGGTTCTTCTTTAGTGCCTTTAGTGCAGGTGCTTAGAATGTCCCTGGGTGGGGGGGTGGTGCTCCTGGTTCTTCTTTAGTGCCATTTGCTTAGATTGTCCCTGGATGGGGACAGAGCTCCTGGTGTTTCTTTATTGCCCGATGCTTAGATTGTCTCGGGGTGGGACAGTGCACTTGGTTCTTCTTTAATGCCAGGTGCTTAGATTGTCCCTGGGTGGGGTGGTGCTCCTGGTTCTTCTTTAGTGCCAGGTGCTTAGATTGTCCCTGGGTGGGGGCGGTGCTCCTGGTTCTTCTTTAGTGCCAGGTGCTTAGATTGTCCCTGGGTGGGGTCGGTGCTCCTGGTTCTTCTTTAGTGCCAGGTGCTTAGATTGTCTTTGGGTGGGGACAGTGCACTTGGTTCTTTAGTGCCAGGTGCTTAGATTGTCTCTGGGTTGTCTCTGGGTGGGTACAGTGCTCCTGGTTCTTCTTTAGTGCCAGGTGCTTAGATTGTCCCTGGATGGGGACGGTGCTCCTGGTTCTTCTTTAGTGCCAGGTGCTTAGATTGTCCCTGGGTGGGGGCGGTGCTCCTGGTTCTTCTTTAGTGCCAGGTGCTTAGATTGTCTCTGGATGGGGGCAGTGCTCCTGGTTCTTCTTTAGTGCCAGGTGCTTAGATTGTCCCTGGATGGGGACGGTGCTCCTGGTTCTTCTTTAGTGCCAGGTGCTTAGATTGTCCCTGGGTGGGGGCGGTGCTCCTGGTTCTTCTTTAGTGCCAGGTGCTTAGATTGTCCCTGGGTGGTGGCGGTGCTCCTGGTTCTTCTTTAGTGCCAGGTGCTTAGATTGTCTCTGGATGGGGGCAGTGCTTCTGGTTCTTCTTTAGTGCCAGGTGCTTAGATTGTCTCTGGATGGGGGCAGTGCTCCTGGTTCTTCTTTAGTGCCAGGTGCTTAGATTGTCCCTGGATGGGGACAGTGCTCCTGGTTCTTCTTTAGTGCCAGGTGCTTAGATTGTCGCTGGGTGGGACAGTGCTCTTGGTTCAACTAGAACAATTTGCCAGCAGAGATACATGAGGGGAAAAAAGGGTGTAGAGGTGAATGGAGTGGGGAACAGGAAGTGAGATAAGGTGAAGGCGAGAGAGGGGGGGAGGGATAAAGAGGAGACAAGGAAGAGATAGAGAGACATGAGGAGGAGGATAAAAGACGGGTGGGGGGAGGATCAGAGTATCAGGGAGGGGAGGGGAGGGGAGTGGAGAAGGAGAGATGAAAGGAGGAATAGGTGAGGATGGAGCGGATAGAGAGGGGAAGGGAGTTCCAGTGGAGGGGAGCAAGGAGCTGAAAGGAGCAAAAACTAGAGGAGGCACATGGGGACGGGGGAACAAGGAAAAGGAAGTGATCTGCATATCTGAGGGAACGGGAGGGAGTGTAGAATGAGATGAGAGAGGAGAGATAAGGGGGAGCAAGTTCATGGAGAGATTTAAAGACGAGACAGAGGAAGTGGAATTTGAGTTGGGAATTAAAGGAAATCCAGCCAAGCTGTGAGTGAGGAGGAGATGGAGTCTTTAGGTAGACAGAGGGTGTGGATGGCAGAATTGTAGAGGGATTTTAGGGGGGAAAGATGAGAAGCAGGGAGCCCGAAGAGGAGAGAGGAGCAATAGAAAAGACGAGAGAAGAGAAGGGAGGATATTAAAAGTTTAGTGGCGTGGAAGATAAGGGAGGAACGTATTTTGCAGATATTGAAAAGGTGGTAGCGACATGCGTGGGAAGTGAGAGAGATATGGTGGGTGAAGGAAAGGGAGGAGTCGAAGTGAATACCAAGGTTACGAGCATGGGCAGAGAGAGGAAGATTAGTGGGAGGAAAGTGAGTAGAAGGAGGGGGAGACGGAGGAGGAATAGTGTTGGAGGGAAAGAATAAGACTTCAGTCTTGTCTGTATTGAGAGAGAGAAAGTGGGATGACATCCAGTTTTTAATGGCAGTAAGACAAGAAGAGACCTTAAGATGGAGGTCAGGAGTGAAGGAAGAGAATGAGAGGAAAAGCTGGGTGTCATCAGCGTAGAAGTGGTGAGAAATACCGAAAGAGGAGATGATAGTGGCGAGAAGCGAGGTGTAAAGGGAGAAAAGAAAGGGGCCACGGACAGAGCCTTGAGGTACACCATAGTCCAGGGGGAGCGTAGAAGAGGTACGAGCGCCCCAGGACACGGTAAAAGAGCGTTGGGCGAGGAAAGAAGAGAGCCAGTTGAGGACGGAGCCTTTGAAACCTAAAGAAGAGAGAGTGTTGAGAAGTAAGGGGTGGTCAATGGTGTCAAAGGATGCAGAGAGATCTAGGAGGATAAGGATAGAGGATTGCTTAGAGTAGCGAGCAGTAAGGATGGAGTTGAGGACCTGGGTAAGGGCAGTCTCAGGGGAGTGTTTAGGACGAAAGCTAGATTGAAAGGGGGGAAGGAGAGAGTAATTGGTGACGAACGCAGAGAGCTGGGAATAGACAATGCGTTCAGGTAATTTAGAGAGGAATGGAAGAAGAGAGATTGGACGGAAGTTGGACACAAGATGAGGATTAGCAGAAGGTTTCTTCAGAATAGGAATGATAGTAGCATGCTTGAAGGCAGAGGGGAAGTTAGCAGAGGCGAGACAGATAATGAAGAAAGAGGTTGGGTAAGGAATGAGGAGAGGGTAGATCTTGGGAACAAGGAGTGGATCAGAAGTCGCAGCAGTGGGATGAGATTTGGACAGGAGAATGGAAACGTCAGACGGAGTGACAGGAGGGAAGTCAGTCATACATGTAGAAGGGGACTGGGGTGAAGGGGGGAGTCGGTACCCAAAGAGGAGGAAGTGATGATTTGGCGAAGAGAGAGAGTATCTTGGAGGAGAAGAAGTCAGAAAAGTCAGAAGGGGATAGGGTAGATGAGGTTGAGGATGTCCTGAGTAGGTGGGGAGAGGAGACGAGAGAGGGTTTGAAAGATAGGATGAGAGGCTTGAGAGTGTAGAAGGTTAGAGTAGTAATATTGTTTAGCAGAGTTGAGGCTGGAGTCGTAAAGAGAGTGGTAAGAGAAGTAGGTAGTCTGGTTAGATAGAGAGGAGAATTTGAGCCAGCGACGCTCAAGGCGGCGTAGAAGATGACGCATAGATAGGAGGTGGGAGGAAAGCCATGGTTGAGAAGGTTTACGAGTAGGGTGGAAGGAAGAGAGAGGATAGAGTTGATCCAGGCTAGAAGAGATTGAAGAAGACAGAGAAGATGGGGCTTCATCTGCCGGGAGGGAAGAGAAGTCGGGAAAGAGGGGGATGAGAGGAGGAGCAAGTGTCATGAATGAGAGAAGGGCTAAAGTTGCAAAGATCTCTTCGAACGAAGGAAGAGGAGGAGGGAGACGGAGAAGGCTGAGGCTGAGAGGGAGTAAGGGAGAAGGAGAGTAGGGCATGGTCAGAGAGATAGTTGAGTAGAGACAGAGGAGGAGGAGTAGGTAGAGTTGAAGATAAGATCAAGAGTGGAGCCAGAAGAATGAGTAGGAGGAGAAGGGAGTGGAGATAGGAGGTATGAGTCAAGGAGGGAGAAGAGAGGGGAAGGATGAGGAGGAGAGGGGAGGGGAGGTGAAGATTGAAATCACCAAGAACTGTGAGAGGAGAGAAGGAGATGGGGAGATGAGAGAGAGAGAGGATGTGGTTAAGGTCTTCATAAAAAGAGGAAAGGGGGGCAGGAGGTCTATATATAATTAAAAAAGAGATAGGATGAGGGTAAGAGAAGGATTTGTAGAGGTATTCAAAGGAGGGGAAGGTTGGGAGAGGTACAGAGGAGGTAGAAGAAAGGTATTTAGGGTGGAAGAGGAGTCCAGTGCCTCCACCCCGACCAGAAGAACGAGGGACGTGAGAGAAGGAAGAGGAGGATGTAGTGAGAGAGGCAGGAACAGTAGAGTTGTGAAGTGGGATCCAGGTTTCAGTTATGCAGAGGAAGTGAAGGTTAAGTCAGAAAAACATGTCCAATACAGCATCGGTCTTATTGCAGATGGATCTAGCATTCCAGAGAGCGATGTTGATGAACCTGGAGGGTTGGGTAAAAGGGGGGTAGATAAGATTGGGACGAAGGGGAAGGGAAGGAAGTGGATATGAGATTTGGGGGGGGCTTGAGAGAGGGAGTGGACATGATAATAAGGGGAAGGGAAAGAAGAATGGGGAGGAGAGGGGGAAGAGGAAGAGGAGTGGGGGGGACGAGGAGAATGAGGATTTTGCAATGTGCATGACAGGGATGCTTAAGTGAGAGGGTTAGGAGGGTCCAAGATAGAGGCGGGTCTAAATGGTCCAATTAGTGGCAGAACCAGTGGTTATGGAGGGGGCAGGCAGACGGGGGATACGGGAGTCAGGTGAGGGGGGAATAATCAGTAATTATGATGGGATCGAAAGGCAGTGGAGGTTGGTAGAGAGGTTGGTCCGTATTCAGGCAACCAGAGATGGAGGTAGCGGTCCTGATGGTGGCAGGTAGTCTGTGGAATTGTGTCCGCAGGATTAGGCCGCCATTAACCTGCTGGTAGGTTCCAAGCTTATGTTGTCCCTGGGTGGGGGTGGTGCTCCTGGTTCTTCTTTAGTGCCATTTGCTTGGATTGTCTCTGGGTGGGGACAGTGCTACTGGTTCTTCTTTAGTGCCAGGTGCTTAAGTTGTGCCTGGGTGGGGTCGGTGCTCCAGGTTCTTCTTTAGTGCCAGGTGCTTAGATTGTCTCTGGGTGGGGCGGTGCTCCTGGTTCTTCTTTAGTGCCAGGTGCTTAGATTGTCCCTGGATGGGGACAGTGCTACTGGTTCTTCTTTAGTGCCAGGTGCTTATGTTGTGCCTGGGTGGGGCCGGTGGTCCTGGTTCTTCTTTAGTGCCAGGTGCTTAGATTGTCTCTGGGTGGGGGCGGTGCTCCTGGTTCTTCTTTAGTGCCAGGTGCTTAGATTGTCTCTGGGTGTGGGGTCGGTGCTCCTGGTTCTTCTTTAGTGCCAGGTGCTTAGATTGTCTCTGGGTGGGGGCGGTGCTCCTGGTTCTTCTTTAGTTCCAGGTGCTTAGATTGTCTCTGGGTGGGGGTGGCTTTAGTGCCAGGTGCTTAGATTGTCTCTGGGTGTGGGGTCGGTGCTCCTGGTTCTTCTTTAGTGCCAGGTGCTTAGATTGTCTCTGGGTGGGGGCGGTGCTCCTGGTTCTTCTTTAGTTCCAGGTACTTAGATTGTCTCTGGGTGGGGTGGTGCTCCTGTCTTTAGTGCCAGGTGCTTAGATTGTCTGTGGGTGGGGTGGTGCTCCTGGTTATTCTTTAGTGCCAGGTGCTTATGTTGTGCCTGGGTGGGGTCGGTGCTCCTGGTCCTTCTTTAGTGCCAGGTGCTTAGATTGTCTCTGGATGGGGGTGGTGCTCTTGGTTCTTCTTTAGTGCCAGGTGCTTAGATTGTCTGTGGGTGGGGGCGGTGCTCCTGGTTCTTCTTTAGTGCCAGGTGCTTAGATTATTTCTGGGTTGGGGCGCTGCTCCTGGTTCTTCTTTAGTGCCAGGTGCTTAGATTGTCTCTGGGTGGGGTGGTGCTCCTGGTTCTTCTTTAGTGCCAGGTGCTTATGTTGTGCCTGGGTGGGGTCGGTGCTCTTGTTTCTTCTTTAGTGCCAGGGGCTTAGATTGTCTCTGGGTGGGGGCGGTGCTCCTGGTTCTTCTTTAGTGCCAGGTGCTTAGATTGTCTCTGGTTGGGGGCGGTGTTCCTGGTTCTTCTTTAGTGCCAGGTGCTTAGATTGTCTTTGGGTGGGGTCGGTGCTCCTGGTTCTTCTTTAGTGCCAGGTGCTTAGATTGTCTCTGGGTGGGGGTGGTGCTCCTGGTTCTTCTTTAGTGCCAGGTGCTTAGATTGTCTCTGGGTGGGGGTGGTGCTCGTGGTTCTTCTTTAGTGCCAGGTGCTTAGATTGTCTCTGGGTGGGGGCGGTGCTCCTGGTTCTTCTTTAGTGCCAGGTGCTTAGATTGTCTCTGGGTGGGGGCGGTGCTCCTGGTTATTCTTTAGTGCCAGGTGCTTAGATTGTCTCTGGGTGGGGTGGTGCTCCTGGTTCTTCTTTAGTGCCAGGTGCTTATGTTGTGCCTAGGTGGGGTCGGTGCTCCTGGTTCTTCTTTAGTGCCAGGTGCTTAGATTGTCTCTCGATGGGGACAGTGCTACTGGTTCTTCTTTAGTGCCAGGTGTTTATATTGTGCCTGGGTGGGGTCGGTGCTCCTGGTTCTTCTTTAGTGCCAGGTGCTTAGATTGTCTCTGGGTGGGGTCACTGCTCCTGGTTGTTCTTTAGTGCCAGGTGCTTAGATTGTCTCTGGGTGGGGGCGGTGCTCCTGGTTCTTCTTTAGTGCCAGGTGCTTAGATTGTCTCTGGGTGGGGTCGGTGCTCCTGGTTCTTCTTTAGTTCCAGGTGCTTAGATTATTTCTGGGTTGAGGCGCTGCTCCTGGTTCTTCTTTAGTGCCAGGTGCTTAATTGTCTCTGGATGGGGACAGTTCTACTGGTTCTTCTTTAGTGGCAGGTGCTTATGTTGTGCCTGGGTGGGGTCGGTGGTCCTGGTTCTTCTTTAGTGCCAGGTGCTTAGATTGTCTCTGGGTGGGGTGGTGCTCCTGGTTCTTCTTTAGTGCCAGGTGCTTAGATTGTTTCTGGGTTGGGGCGGTGCTCCTGGTTCTTCTTTAGTGCCAGGTGCTTAGATTGTTTCTGGGTTGGGGCTGTGCTCCTGGTTCTTCTTTAGTGCCAGGTGCTTAGATTGTTTCTGGGTTGGGACGGTGCTCCTGGTTCTTCTTTAGTGCCAGGTGCTTAGATTGTTTCTGGGTTGGGGCGGTGCTCCTGGTACTTCTTTAGTGCCAGGTGCTTAGATTGTCTCTGGGTGGGGGCGGTGCTCCTGGTTCTTCTTTAGTGCCAGGTGCTTAGATTGTCTTTGGGTGGGTGTGGTGCTCCTGGTTCTTCTTTAGTGCCAGGTGCTTATGTTGTGCCTGGGTGGGGTCGGTGCTCCTGGTTCTTCTTTAGTGCCAGGTGCTTAGATTGTCTCTGGGTGGGGGTGGTGCTCCTCGTTCTTCTTTAGTGCCAGGTGCTTAGATTGTCTCTGGGTGGGGTCGGTGCTCCTGGTTCTTCTTTAGTGTCAGGTGCTTAGATTGTCTCTGGGTGGGGGTGGTGCTCCTGGTTCTTCTTTAGTGCCAGGTGCTTAGATTGTTTCTGGGCTGGGGCGGTGCTCCTGGTTCTTCTTTAGTTCCAGGTGCTTAGATTATTTCTGGGTTGAGGCGCTGCTCCTGGTTCTTCTTTAGTGCCAGGTGCTTAATTGTCTCTGGATGGGGACAGTTCTACTGGTTCTTCTTTAGTGGCAGGTGCTTATGTTGTGCCTGGGTGGGGTCGGTGGTCCTGGTTCTTCTTTAGTGCCAGGTGCTTAGATTGTCTCTGGGTGGGGTGGTGCTCCTGGTTCTTCTTTAGTGCCAGGTGCTTAGATTGTTTCTGGGTTGGGGCGGTGCTCCTGGTTCTTCTTTAGTGCCAGGTGCTTAGATTGTTTCTGGGTTGGGGCTGTGCTCCTGGTTCTTCTTTAGTGCCAGGTGCTTAGATTGTTTCTGGGTTGAGACGGTGCTCCTGGTTCTTCTTTAGTGCCAGGTGCTTAGATTGTTTCTGGGTTGGGGCGGTGCTCCTGGTTCTTCTTTAGTGCCAGGTGCTTAGATTGTTTCTGGGTTGGGGCGGTGCTCCTGGTTCTTCTTTAGTGCCAGGTGCTTAGATTGTCTCTGGGTGGGGGCGGTGCTCCTGGTTCTTCTTTAGTGCCAGGTGCTTAGATTGTCTTTGGGTGGGTATGGTGCTCCTGGTTCTTCTTTAGTGCCAGGTGCTTATGTTGTGCCTGGGTGGGGTCGGTGCTCCTGGTTCTTCTTTAGTGCCAGGTGCTTAGATTGTCTCTGGGTGGGGTCGGTGCTCCTGGTTCTTCTTTAGTTTCAGGTGCTTAGATTGTTTCTGGGCTGGGGCGGTGCTCCTGGTTCTTCTTTAGTGCCAGGTGCTTAGATTGTCTCTGGGTGGAGGTGGTGTTCCATGTTCTTCTGTAATTCCGTTTGCTTAGTGTCTCGCTGCGTGCTGTGCTGTGTTCTATTGAGCAGCAGTTGTAAGGTTCACTAAGAAGATGCTTGCAGGTTTTCCTATTGCGCACGAGCTATTTGCCCTTCAGATTAGGTGAGACTAGTCCAGCACTGGTCTTTGGTGTGTAAGTGTTTGTGCCTTCACTTCCTTGCATGTGTCTCATGTTTGTCTCTGGTTGCTTCTACAGTTTGGGGACTCCCAGCAGTTGCGGCTGGTCCGTATCCTGCGCAGTACAGTTATGGTCCGCGTGGGCGGAGGATGGATGGCCCTGGATGAGTTTTTAGTGAAGAATGATCCATGCAGAGGTGAGTGTCTGGAGCAGGGAATGTTTTCTTCACAGTACCCTTTAGGTTTTTAGGCCTCAGCTGTAATAGTATAAAGTATACAGTATGTCATTCTGTGACCAGATCTTGCCCCCACTGTACAGTGCCCTTCCTCTCCAATAAAAGACTCAATCTGTGATGCTGATGTGGGGTTGGAGAGGACTTGTTCTTTACATATGTGGGATGCTGTCATTAGAGGTTGTGCATCAGTTAGAATCAGCAGATATATGCGGCACTGTTAGGTGGGGGCAGGGTTTTGACGCGTTATACTGCCCCTAGATGTCAGATGTGGACATGGTCTGCAGACATGTGGGGCACAGTCCGAATTGGGAAGTGTCAGCAGATGGGTATCAGAGGTGGGCAGTCTGCAGATGTCTCTGGCACTGTCAGGGGTGGGCCAGGTCTTCCCATGTGTGGTGCAGTCTGCGCCATAGGCAAGGTTAGCAGATTTGTCTGCACCGTCATGCAAATGTAGGGGGCACTGTCCAATAGGGTCTGCAGATGAGGGACACTGTCAGTAGGTGTCTGGTGTATTTATGGTCTGCAGGTCTGGGTGGACTGTCAGTAGGTGTCTGGTGTATTTATGGTCTGCAGGTCTGGGTGCACTGTCAGTGAGTGTCTGTCGGCATGGTCTGCAGATGTGTCTGACACTATCAGATTGCAGAGGGTGGCAGGGTCTGCATATATACATGTGGTACTGTCAGGTGTCGAGTAGTGTTGGCAGATGTGTGGCACTATCCGTGGCAATGGTCTGCAGATTCATGCATGTGTGACACTGTAATGTGTCAGGTTGACAGAGTATGCACGTCTGTGAGGCACTCTCAGTATGTGTCAGAGGTGGAAATGGTCTGCAGCTGTCTGGAGCACTGTCGGTAAGGTGTCTGTCAGCTGGGACTGCAGGTGTGATGGCACCGCCAGGTGTTGGAGAAGACCTGATCTGCAAATGTCCTAGGCGGTTGTGATGTGCACGTGTGTGGCACAGTCAGCACATGTCATAGTTGCGCCTGATCTGCAGCTGTGCGTGGCACTGACGGCATGTGTTGGAGTTGGGCATTGACCGGCGGCGGTGTGCCGCACAGTCATTGGGTTTCAGAGTTGGGCATGATGTGCAGATGTGTGTCAGTGTTTGTCATGGTCAGGTATGTGAGGGACTGTCAGTGGATTTCGGATGTGGGAATGATATGCGGCTGTGTGTGGTACTGTCTGCATGTGTTGGTCATGATCTGCAGGTGTCAGTAGATTTCGGATGTGGGCATGATATGAAATGCAGCTGTGTGTGGCATAGTCAAATGATGTTACAGTTGGACATGGTCTTGCAGAGGTGTGTGTAGCTATTACATGTCAGAGGTGGGCACCGTCAGTAGTTGTTTGATTTGGGAATGATCTGCAGGTGTGGGGCACTTTCAGGTGTCAGAGGTGGACATGCTCTGCAGTGTGTGGTGCACAGTTGGCAGGTGTTGGACATGGACATGGTCTTGCAGAAGACGCATAATCTGACATACTGGACTGTCGCCTGCTCCAAAGGCATTACAAATTCTTCATTCATTCTAAGAAGAGGACTCACATCCAAGCCTATATCACTGGAGGTGTGTGGCACTATCCATGGCAAGAGTCTGCAGGTACATTCATGTGTTGCACTGTCGGGTGGCAGGGTGAACAGACTATGCAAGTCTGTGAGGCACGCTCAGTATGTGTCAGAGGTGGAAATGGTCTGCAGCTGTCTGGATCACTGCCGGTAGGCGTCTGTTGGCTGGCACTGCAGGTGTTGGAGAAGGCATGATCTGCAGATGTCGTTGGTGGGTATGATGTGCAGGTGTGTGGCACCGTTTGCATGTGTCAGTGTTTGTCATGGTCGGCAGGTATGTGAGGTACGGTCAAGTGGATTTCCGATGTGGGCATGATGTGTAGCTGTGTGTGGCACAGTCAGTAGGTGGTAGAGTTGAACATGATCTTGCAGAAGTGTGTGGGCCTAACATATGTCAGAGGTGGGCATGGTCTGCCGGTGTGTGGGACGATGTCGGTAGGTGTTCGAGTGGACATGGTCTTGCAGAAGTGTGTGGAGCTATCATGTGTTGGCGGTGGGCATGGTCTGCTGGTGTGTGGGTGTTAGGCAAGAATTGATGTAGTAACACCATGTCAGACTACACAACACTTGTCTACTTGGTATTAGGTAACCCACCTTTTGGTATAGGGCTGTTCTACACAAGTTGGTAGTGTGACTGAGCAGCCAGGCCTATCTCAAGAGGGGTAAATGTGAGCTGTAGAGCTGTAGCAATGAAATTCTCAAATACAAGTAACCAAGTAACACTTACACTCAAGGTTTCAGTTATAAATAGTTATTCATTTATTTAACATTACATTTTAAATACGTGTTCTTTAAAAAGGGCAAGATATGTAACAATCAAATATACTTCAAAATACTTTTCCAGAATCAGCGCAAGTTAGTGGATACTCTGGAAATGATTCTTACACACTTCTACACCCGGGGGTGACTTCATTCACAAGGACAGTCATGGCATTTATATGTCACTAGTTATACTTCGCAGATTCCGAGGTTGCAGAAAGGGAAGGTTAAAGGAAGGAAAAAGGTTAAACAGGTTCTCAGGGCATGTCAGTGTACTTAAATCTTTCAATGAGATCTAGACGAGCCTTTCCCAGCAATAACAGTTTAAAACAAGTTACACCTCTGAGAGACAGAAATATCAAAGTCAGTGGACTAATAGAGCCTGAAGGGAGCCAGGACAGCCAAGGTCAATTAATCCTGGCACAAATTTAGAGAGTTTTGTAAAAATCACTTGTAGGGTCACAAGCTGTAAAGCCTGTGAAAAGCAGAGTCGGAATCAACTCTAAGGGTAAGCCAATGCAAGTCTCAACTGAGAAAAGCACAGTTCAAAGACACTGAGGTAAGTACCCCAAGTCTAAACAGTACCTCTGGTTTGAAGAAGAGTGGTCCAGCTGGATTCTGTCCTGTTGCAGCGATGCAGACCCAGGGTTCCTGAGCCTCAGTCGTGTATACAAGAGGGAGGACATCTGAAGGGCTCATGCAGCGGCAAATTGGAGGTAGTCGGCAGCTATGGGCTCTTTTCGGATCAGCAGCACTTCATGGTTTCAGCGCTCGGTAAACAACACCACCGCGGATCTCGGATACTGGTTGGGCTTCCGTGGCTTGGGTCCTGCACTCTGGTGAGGGGACTCGAGCTCTGGTCGTCCTGCTTCTGGAGAGTCCTTATGAGACTCCTGGAGATTTTGGCCAGATTGCAAACGTTTCACTAGACTACAGATTACTCGACCCCTGGCACTCTGTTCTTGCAGCAGCGAAGAAGTACAGCCAATCAGGGAAGATGGTCCAGTGGCGTTCGTCTCATTAACCCAAGGGAAGAAGTCGTCCCTTCCGGAGCGTCGCTTGTCGATCAGAAAAAGGAGTTTCAGCACAGCAGCAAGACTTCGCCGGGAAATTCAAA
Source organism: Ambystoma mexicanum (assembly GCF_040938575.1). Taxonomy (NCBI): domain Eukaryota; kingdom Metazoa; phylum Chordata; class Amphibia; order Caudata; family Ambystomatidae; genus Ambystoma; species Ambystoma mexicanum. The sequence goes on along the minus strand of NC_090934.1, from coordinate 18,313,989 downwards.
GGTCCAGGAGGCTGCAGCAAGCTTCGTTCACGGTTTCGTCGTCTGGTTTTCTTCCCAGTGGTCGACTCTGCCCTGGTGCCAAAACCCTTGCCTTTTAAGCAGGTATCCCCCATTTATGCACAGCCTAGGCCCTTCAATCACACAGCAGGGTGGCTGGCCTGAAAGGATAGCCAGCCAGACAGGCAGGACTGGTTGCATTCAGGCATTCCTAGCGACAAAGGACAGGGGAGTTTCGGGAACCTCCCTCACATCATGTCCTCCCAGAAGCACTGGAGCCAGAGGCGGGTTTCAAGACTGAAGCCCACCAAAGGCAAAACGAACAAAGGGCTCAACTTGGCTTTGACGCACAGAGTAAAAACCAAGAAAGATCTCACAAACAGAAAATTGTGAAAAAAGACGACCAGGGCCATTTTAACAAAATGGTCACCCATGGGTGCTGTACTGCAGCTGAGGATTCAGCCTGCGGTAGAAAAGCACAATGGTAGGCAAATTAAACCACTGCCACCAGCCATTTAAAGTAGTGAGGGTAACATAAAAAATGTTACATGAGAATGTAGGATAAGGGGCTACTACGTAACGCCCCAGCACTCTGCATAATATGGGGTATGCTGGATCTACAAAGAGAAAAAGGTAAGTAAAGTCAATTTCACTTTACTATTCTTGGGAACAGTTGTTCACACAAGAAAAGGTATTTAAACGTTATGAGAAATCTAAAAGGATTTCTCTTTGACACTGCCCTGAAGGTGCTGTGTGTCAGCACACAAAACGTAGATGCCTATGGAGTTTGTCAGACTTCAAAAACAAATGAAACACATAATTCAAATCAGGTCAAAACACATGAGAGAGTAAGAAAAAGGCCTCACTCACTCCAGGGTTAAAATGACAAAGCCCCAACATCCAGCAAAAGAGCTGTGGGTCTCTAAGGTTGAATGGAATTAGCACAGAAATTAGATTTCTCCCTAATACTGGGGCACTGTCGGTAGGTGTTGGACATGGTCTTGCAGATGTGTGTGGAGCTATCGTATGTTAGAGATGGGCATGGTCTGCCTGTGTGTGGGGCACTGTCAGTAGGATTTGGACATGGTCTTGCAGAAGTGTGTGGCGCTACCATATGTCGGAGGTGGGCATGGTCTGCCAGTGTGCGGGGCACTGTCGGTAGGTGTTGGACATAGTCTTGCAGAAGTGTGTGGAGCTATCATATGTCGGAGGTGGGCTCGGTCTGCCGGTAGGTGTTGGACATGGTCTTGCAGAAGTGTGTGGAGCTATCGTATGTTAGAGGTGGGCATGGTCTGCCTGTGTGTGGGGCACTGTCAGTAGGATTTGGACATGGTCTTGCAGAAGTGTGTGGCGCTACCATATGTCGGAGGTGGGCATGGTCTGCCAGTGTGCGGGGCACTGTCGGTAGGTGAGGGACATAGTCTTGCAGAAGTGTATGGAGCTATCATATTTTGGCGCTGGGCATTGTCTGCCGGTATGTGATGCACTAGCGGTAGGTATTCGAGTGGACATGGTCTTGCAAATGTTTGTAAAGCTATCATATGTGAGAGGTAGGCATGGTCTGCCAGTGTGTGGGGCACTGTCCGTAGGTGTTGGACATGGTCTTGCAGAAGTAATAATAATATAGCATTTATATAGCACAGCGAACCCTCAGGCATCTGAGCACTGCTTATTATTACCCTTGGTGTGTGGTTCTCATTTATCGACATCGGAAGGATGAAAGGCTGAGTTTGGCCACGCCGGGATCTGAACCTCCATCAGCAGGCTCTGCACAGATGTCAAAGTGATCGCTGTACTCGCTGTGCTATCGGACCATCATGTGGAGCTATCATATGTTTGGAGGTGGGCATGGTCTGCCCGTGTGTGGGGCACTGTCGGTAGGTGTGGAGTTGGACATGGTCTTGCAGAAGAGTGCGGTGCTATCATATGTCTGAGGTGGGCATGGTCTGCCCGTGTGTGTGGAACTGTTGGTAGGTTTTGGACTTGGTCTTGCAGAAGTGTGTGGGGTTATCACATGTCGGAGGTGGGCATGGTCTGCCATTGTGGGGCACTGTTGGTAGGTGTTGGACTTGGTCTTGCAGAAGTGTGTGGGGCTATCATATGTTGGTGGTGGGCATGGTCTGCCCGTGTGTGGGGCACTGACGGTAGGTGTTGCAGGTGGACATGGTCTTGCAGAAGTGTGTGGGGCTTTCATATTTCAGAGGTGGGCATTGTCTGCAGGGGTGGATTGGCCTATAGGGAACTCTGGAGATTTCCCGGTGGGCCTCTGCACCCTGGGCCCCTTTTGTGTGGTATTTCCAAATTTTCTCATAGGAAAAGCATTGTTCTTGCTGAAAATGTGTCATATGGGGCCACTTTGAACATTATTTCCAGGGCCTCTTTTGGTCCCCAGTAATTATTTCCAGGGCCTCTTTTAGTTCCCAGTCCACCCCTGATTGTCTGGTGGTGTGTGGGGCACTGTCGGTAGGTATTCGAGTGGATATGGCCTTGCAGAAGTGTGTGGAGCTATCACATGTCAGAGGTGGACATGGTCTGCCCGTGTGTGGGGCACTGTCGGTAGGTGTGGAGTTGGACATGGTCTTGCAGAAGTATGCGGTGCTATCATATGTCAGAGGTGAGCATTGTCTGCCCGTGTGTGGGGCGCTGTCGGTAGGTGTTGCAGGTGGACATGGTCTTGCAGAAGTGTGCGGTGCTATCATATGTCTGAGGTGGGCATGGTCTGCCATTGTGGGGCACTGTTGGTATGTTTTGGACATGGACTTGCAGAAGTGTGTGGGGCTATCATATGTTGGCGGTGGGCATGGTCTGCCGCTGTGTGGGGCTCTGCCGGCAGGTGCCCAGTGGGGAGATGGAATGGAGATGGCGTGTTTTGTCGAGATCTGCAATGCTGTAAAAACGTGTTACTGGCGGAGTGTTCAGTAGGTGGGGAAAGACCGGCCGGCAGATATGGCGGTCACCAGCTCCAGATAGTGGTTACAAGTCTCCAGTTGTCACAGTGGTTCTGTTTGCAGATGGGAAGATGGGTGGCAGCACAGTGCCTTGATCATCCCATTCCCTGTATGTCAGTTTGTTGTACATGGAGTGGGAAGGTGGCTACAGTCTAGCGGGAGTGGGCTCTTGCTGTTGTCTGGGTTCCCAAATGAGGAGAGCCTTCAGAGCAGAGGGGGCCATTGTGGGAAACATAGGTTGCACACTCCTGCCGTCTAGTGTGGAGATCCGGAATAAAGGAAGAAACCCCTCAGAGTATCGTCTGGAGGACATGTCTCTACCTGGACCCCTTGTGACTTGGACAGGACCTCAGGCTGCCCTGTGATTTGACTCAATCTTCTGATTGCTTTGCTGGCCATGAATTCCCGCTGCAATGCCAGATGTATGGGAGTGCTTCATTGCAGAGAGTAGAGGGGAGTTGAACAGTCAGAAACAGGACACACCACGGAAAGCGTAAAGCTCTTGCGCGTTGTCCAAGGTGCCTTGGAGACTAGGAGAACACACCTGTCATTGCAAGTCTTTATGGAGCCCGCCGGGACTTCTTGCCAGTAACTCCTCTGGGATATTAACCGGGAGAGGAGAGCTCTGCTGTCCTCCAATGGTGGAGAGGAGAGCTCTGCTGTCCTCCAATGATGGAGAGGAGAGCTCTGCTGTCCTCCAATGATGGAGAGGAGAGCTCTGCTGTCCTCCAATGATGAATCTTATCTGGGAGAGGAGAGCTCTGCTGTCCTCCAATGATGAATCTTATCTGGGAGAGGAGAGCTCTGCTGTCCTCCAATGGTGGAGAGGAGAGCTCTGCTGTCCTCCAATGATGAATCTTATCCGGGAGAGGAGAGCTCTGCTGTCCTCCAATGGTGGAGAGGAGAGCTCTGCTGTCCTCCAATGGTGGAGAGGAGAGCTCTGCTGTCCTCCAATGATGAATCTTATCCGGGAGAGGAGAGCTCTGCTGTCCTCCAATGGTGGAGAGGAGAGCTCTGCTGTCCTCCAATGGTGGAGAGGAGAGCTCTGCTGTCCTCCAATGATGAATCTTATCCGGGAGAGGAGAGCTCTGCTGTCCTCCAATGGTGGAGAGGAGAGCTCTGCTGTCCTCCAATGATGAATGTTATCCGGGAGAGGAGAGCTCTGCTGTCCTCCAATGGTGGAGAGGAGAGCTCTGCTGTCCTCCAATGGTGGAGAGGAGAGCTCTGCTGTCCTCCAATGATTCTTATCCGGGAGAGGAGAGCTCTGCTGTCCTCCAATGGTGGAGAGGAGAGCTCTGCTGTCCTCCAATGATGAATCTTATCCGGGAGAGGAGAGCTCTGCTGTCCTCCAATGGTGGAGAGGAGAGCTCTGCTGTCCTCCAATGGTGGAGAGGAGAGCTCTGCTGTACTCCAATGATGGAGAGGAGAGCTCTGCTGTCCTCCAATGGTGGAGAGGAGAGCTGTGCTGTCCTCCAATGGTGGAGAGGAGAGCTCTGCTGTCCTCCAATGGTGGAGAGGAGAGCTCTGCTGTCCTCCAATGGTGGAGAGGAGAGCTCTGCTGTCCTCCAATGATGAATCTTATCCGGGAGAGGAGAGCTCTGCTGTCCTCCAATGGTGGAGAGGAGAGCTCTGCTGTCCTCCAATGATGAATCTTATCCGGGAGAGGAGAGCTCTGCTGTCCTCCAATGGTGGAGAGGAGAGCTCTGCTGTACTCCAATGATGGAGAGGAGAGCTCTGCTGTCCTCCAATGATGAATCTTATCCGGGAGAGGAGAGCTCTGCTGTCCTCCAATGGCGGAGAGGAGAGCTCTGCTGTCCTCCAATGATGATTGTTATCCGGGAGAGGAGAGCTCTGCTGTCCTCCAATGATGAATCTTATCCGGGAGAGGAGAGCTCTGCTGTCCTCCAATGGTGGAGAGGAGAGCTCTGCTGTACTCCAATGATGGAGAGGAGAGCTCTGCTGTCCTCCAATGATGAATCTTATCCGGGAGAGGAAAGCTCTGCTGTCCTCCAATGGCGGAGAGGAGAGCTCTGCTGTCCTCCAATGATGATTGTTATCCGGGAGAGGAGAGCTCTGCTGTCCTCCAATGGTGGAGAGGAGAGCTCTGCTGTCCTCCAATGATGAATGTTATCCGGGAGAGGAGAGCTCTGCTGTCCTCCAATGGTGGAGAGGAGAGCTCTGCTGTCCTCCAATGGTGGAGAGGAGAGCTCTGCTGTCCTCCAATGATTCTTATCCGGGAGAGGAGAGCTCTGCTGTCCTCCAATGGTGGAGAGGAGAGCTCTGCTGTCCTCCAATGATGAATCTTATCCGGGAGAGGAGAGCTCTGCTGTCCTCCAATGGTGGAGAGGAGAGCTCTGCTGTCCTCCAATGGTGGAGAGGAGAGCTCTGCTGTACTCCAATGATGGAGAGGAGAGCTCTGCTGTCCTCCAATGGTGGAGAGGAGAGCTGTGCTGTCCTCCAATGGTGGAGAGGAGAGCTCTGCTGTCCTCCAATGGTGGAGAGGAGAGCTCTGCTGTCCTCCAATGGTGGAGAGGAGAGCTCTGCTGTCCTCCAATGATGAATCTTATCCGGGAGAGGAGAGCTCTGCTGTCCTCCAATGGTGGAGAGGAGAGCTCTGCTGTCCTCCAATGATGAATCTTATCCGGGAGAGGAGAGCTCTGCTGTCCTCCAATGGTGGAGAGGAGAGCTCTGCTGTACTCCAATGATGGAGAGGAGAGCTCTGCTGTCCTCCAATGATGAATCTTATCCGGGAGAGGAGAGCTCTGCTGTCCTCCAATGGTGGAGAGGAGAGCTCTGCTGTCCTCCAATGGCGGAGAGGAGAGCTCTGCTGTCCTCCAATGATGATTGTTATCCGGGAGAGGAGAGCTCTGCTGTCCTCCAATGATGAATCTTATCCGGGAGAGGAGAGCTCTGCTGTCCTCCAATGGTGGAGAGGAGAGCTCTGCTGTACTCCAATGATGGAGAGGAGAGCTCTGCTGTCCTCCAATGATGAATCTTATCCGGGAGAGGAGAGCTCTGCTGTCCTCCAATGGCGGAGAGGAGAGCTCTGCTGTCCTCCAATGATGATTGTTATCCGGGAGAGGAGAGCTCTGCTGTCCTCCAATGGTGGAGAGGAGAGCTCTGCTGTCCTCCAATGGTGTTGAGATGGATGTTTGAGCTGCGGAACGTTCAAGGTGCAGAAAGATACCCTCTGTACCTGATTCCCAATGCGAGACGAGGCTATAGGGAAGTGAGTGACTGCCCATGGTAATGAGGACAGTAGTCTTTCCAATGAATATGGGGATGAGTGACGCAGAGTTCCACCAATCAGTGTGGCCCCCTTTCAAGGCGCTCATGCTTGATATCGGTTCTGTTGAGTATTGAAGCAGAGAGGGTCTTCCAGCGTTTCCCGCTGGATGTCAAGTCGCTCTTTGTGCGTGTGCATGAGCACGTGCCAAAAAGGGCTTTGATGCTGAAAGCCATCTTTCCTTCAAAGGGAAATAAAGATTGATGGCTTTGCAGATACACTGGAGTCACACGCACATTTCTGGGTCAGATGTACTAAGAGGAATGGTAAACCTATGCTCGGACTAAGTCAGGACAAAGGAACTACAGATACAGGGGTGGGTGTCATGGAATGCTAAAATGGGCATACAGAATGTCATCAGCCAGAAGGAACTGACCCAAACAGGCCTCCGTGACGCCCCCTTGTGCCAAGGCTACCATGGCTTCATGTTTGTGTGTGGTGGCAACCAAGGGCTGCCTCAAAATATGATATGGCATTTGGAAAAGACACACGCCTACTTCTTCATATTTCCCCGTGCGGATGCATTCCCTGAGCATTGTGCTACACTCCCTGCCCACTAATCCTGAGAAAGGGCAGCGTGATCACTGCAGCACGAGGCGATCCTGGAATCGGCACTAATGGCTTCTTCGCCAGATCCCACCTTGGGGCCATGGCAATGGCTCATTGCTCGCACTAGCTGGCAGGTATGGCAGATCAGAGGGGCAGCGGATCTGCTCTTGCTGGGGTGATGTCCTATATGCTGCTGTTGCTGCCTGCCACTGTAAGTCACAGGCACATGGCATTGCAACAGCTGTTTTACAGGAACATCAGCGCAAGAGGGCACCATTACATTAGGAAATAACACTTGTGATTGCATTGCAAAAAAACGTGAAACACTGTTTAGCAAGAACATTCCAAATTAAGCGACAAGTCACCAAGCCAGTAGCCATTAACATTCCTTGCACAAGACAATTGTTGTTCAGAATTTGCAGGAATAATAGATGATACTGTGCATACTGTCCAGGCAGAAACTAATTTGAACCCCTGTATACTGATGGACAAGCAACCACAATATGTCCTGCAACCCGAAGTCCAAACACTCACATGACGACTTGTAAACTGAAAGTCATGCACCCACAAAGCATACTGTAAACTGAAGGCCAGGCACCTGCAAGACACCCTGTAAACTGATGGCCAAGCCACAACCACAAGAAGTCCTGTAAACTGATGAACAAGCAACCACAATATGTCCTGCAACCCGAAGTCCAAACACTCACATGACGACTTGTAAACTGAAAGTCATGCACCCACAAAGCATCCTGTAAACTGAAGGCCAGGCACCTGCAAGACACCCTGTAAACTGAAGGCCAAGCCACACCCACAAGAAGTCCTGTAAACTGATGGACAAGCAAACACAAAATGTCCTGCAACCCGGAGTCCAAGCACTTGCACGACGACTAGTAAACTGAAAGCCATGCACCCACAAAGCATACTGTAAACTGAAGGCCAGGCACCTGCAAGACACCCTGTAAACTGATGGCCAAGCCACACCCACAAATTGTCCTGTAAACTGTAGGCCAAGCACCTACAGTAAACTGAAAGCCAGGCATCCACAAGATGTCCTGTAAACAGAAGGTCACTCGCCCACAAGGAGTCCTGCAACCTGAAGGCCAGGCACTCACAAGGGGTCCTGTAAACTGGAGGGTACGCACTCACATGGTGTCCTGTAAACTGCTGGCCCCTCACCCACAAGGAGTCCTTATTAGGGAGATTTATCATTTGTACTCTTCATCCCCTCTCCTAGTGATACCCCCAGCCCTTTTGGACTTCTGGACCTTTTTCTTTCTATCCTGAATGAGGGGAGCCTACCCCCCCCCATTCATTCTTATTTGCTCTGACTTTTGGAACTCTTTTCTCTGTGTTTTATCTTTACTATTGAGCCTGCTTTCCTCCATATCGCTTTAAAGGCTTCTGTGTTTCACTTTTGCAGCCCACAGCTCCATACGGGAAGTGTTGCTGGGATCCCTCTGGGTTCTCCTTTCAGATTGTGTTTATCCCCGAGTAACTACAGTTCTTGAGGATAGAGGGATTGTTTGTATCTTTCCTAAAACATTTTACAATTAGAGATTAGAACACACCACTGTATGTGGAGTGCCAAGGGGATACCTAGTATCCCCCTTCTCTCCGCTCCTGTGACTTTTTAGTATGGCTGGTGGCAGTGGATGTGTTCTACCAACGATTGTGCTCTTTTCTTTTTTACTACAGGCTGTATTTATAGTCTCGGTTGTGCACAATAGGTTCACCTATGTTCTAACATGGTGGCTCCTTTTTTTAATTTCTAACATGGTTGTTCATGTTAGTCCTCCTTCTACCATTCTGGGACAGGGGAGGTCTGTGTGTCTGTTTTACCTTTGGCAGGATCCCTTGGGTGTCCCCGCCTAGGCTCCAGTGAATCTGGGCAGGCAGGAAGGGGTGGAGGAGTCATTCACTCCACTGGGGAGCTGGCTGTCCTAATTGGACAGCCACCCGCCCCTTTCTGTAAAATGCTGAGAGAGTTTGCAGAGGAATGTGTCAAAAAACTGAATAAAAGGGGAGGTTCCTGAGGTAAAAAGCAAGTTGACCACTGGAATTGAAGTAAACTAAGCTGAAGACTGCCAGAGCTGCCTGCAGACCCTTCCAATCACAGTGAAGCGACCGCTGCTGTCCTGACCCCATTTTCTACTCAACAGAGGAGCTTTGAAGCGGATGACTCCTTCCCTTTGGCTGGTAGGACCAACCAGCCCCGAGACAAACTGCAAATGGAGCCATCTCCAGAGCTGCAGACAGTGAATACCAGGACCCATTTGCAGCGCAGCGTCTTTGTGAGGCCGAATCCGTCCAGAACTTTGGTGAGCCCAAGTTGGACCTCCAAAGGCACGATCCCACTCATCTAAGTCCCCACACCAGAGTGCAGGACTTCAGAAGCAAAATGATCAACCGGGCGAATACCGTCCTTTGTTGGTGCTGAGATAAAGGCGGCAAAACCTCAGACCGAACAAGGAGACTGAAGAACTCCATGCAATGGGTTCTCTCTCTCTCTCTCTCTCTCTCTCTCTCTCTCTCTCTCTCTCTCTCTCTCTCTCTCTCTCTCTCTCTCTCTCTCTCTCTCTCTCTCTCTCTCTCTCTCTCTCTCTCTCTTCCTTCCCCCCCCCCCCCCTCCCCTTTAGTCACCAGACCCATGAATCAGTAGACCAGGTCTGTTGCTGCTGCACAGGGGAGAATGCAGCCACAACCATTTCTTCCAACCTAAGGTACTGTGGGGTGAAAGATATAACTTACCTTGAACCAAGAAGTCGCTCCAGAGTGACTGGAGTGCGTGAAGAGTTGTTCAACCTACCTCTGACCTAGGCTTGCCAGCTAGTGCCCCTTTAGGGTGTCCTTTTGCTAGGTCCCTGTTGGGGAGAATTCCCAGAAATGTGCTAATTCCCTCCACCTTAGGGACCCCCAGCAACTTTGCTGGATTTTGAGGACTTGATTTTTTTACCTGGAGAGAGTGAGACCCCTTTTTCCCACACTCTCATGTATATTTAATGTGATTTGAACTCTGTGTTTCTTTTGGTTGTGGAGTCTGACCAACTCCATAGGCAGCACCTTTTACATTGTGTCACACAGCACCTTCAGTGCAGTGACACAGGGAAGTCTTCCAGATTTCCCCAAGATTTAAATACCTTCTCTTGGATGAACTTCTGTTTCCCAGAGCAGTGAAGTGAAATTGACTTTACTTACAATTGTAACTTTCTAGACCCAGCACACATCTCTTACAATAGGGTGCTGGAGGGGTTACTTAGTATCCCTTTTGTGTAGCTTCTCATGTAACAATTTTATGTTACCCTTTCCTTGATGAATGGCTGGTAGCAGTGGTTTACTTTTAACTACTGTGGTGTGCATTTACCGCGGGCTGCGTTCGCAGCTGCAGTCAAGCACCTAATCGTGCCATTTTTGTCAAAATGGCCCTGGTCTTCTTTTATCGCCATTTCTTCTTGGAAAGGTCCTTCTTGAGATTTACTCTGCGCGCCAAACCAGGTTTGGTCCCTTTGTTCGGTTTGCCTTTGGCGGGGTTAACGAGTGAAGCCCGCCTCTGGCTCCAGGGTGTCTGGCGGAGGCAGGAAGCAAGGGAGGTGCCCGGAACTCCCTGTGCTTAGACTCCTAGGAGACAGGAATGCACTCTTAGGTGATTGGCCGACTGGCTGTCTGGCAAGGACAGCCACCCTGCTGGGTGATTGATAGCTAGGCTGGAATGAATGGGAGAAACCAGCATAAAAGGTGAGGCTTTTTGGTTTGGAAGGCAGAGTTGACCACTGGACAAAGCAATCCGAAGAAGAACTTGAAGAGGACGGCTGCTGCAACTGCTGGACTGTTGGTTTGCCCGGTGAAGCCCTGCTGCTGTGCTGAAACGCCATTTTTGTTTCGACTAGAGAAGCCCTGCAAGGACGACTTCTCCCCTTGAGTTGGTGGGACCAATCAACTCCAAAGTAAACCACCTGGACATCCTCTCGGAGCTGGTTGAAATTCCACGGCAGTTGCTGCTGGAACCGAATAGCCAGGGAGAGGAACACCAGATTGTGTGTGTTGCTTTTAAACTGGCCAAGAGCTCCAGGAAGATCCTCCGGACTCCCAGGAAGCAGAACTGACTGAGCCTGAGCCACCTCAACAGAGTGCTGGACCCCAGATGCAAGGAAAGCCTATCTCAACAGCCAGGAACCACAATGTTGCTATTTGCAGTATACGCGAGGAGCTGAAACACAGAAGTGCCACTTGTTTGAAGATTGCCGGTTGCGGTCGCTGACCGTCCAATTGCAGTGCAGGAGTCCCCAAACATCCTCCCTCTTGTCCCCACGACTGAGGCCCATGAACACCAGGATCTGCAGAGCTGCACAGGAACAGGAGCCATCTGCTGCCATTTTCTTTAGTACAGTCTAAGAGAACTTACCGCTTGTCGTGTAACTGCACTTGTCCTCTGTTGATGAGACTTGTTGTGGTTGCTCTGTAGAGTTGCTGATAGCTTCTTTACTTCACAAACCTAAACAGCTTGTGGCCCTACTTTGAATTCTTCTGTTCTACAAAGACTTCGAAAAACATTTTGCAAGACTTTCTACCTACCTCCGAGAAGTGCTTAGGTTCACCTAGACTTTTGCCCAGTTGACTTTGGCCTAGCCTGGCTCCCTGAATGACTCTTCTTCCCTCTGTTAGTGTATTTTGTCTTCCTTCCAGGAAGGGGTTAACCAATGTTGCATTGAGGGGTTTACAAAAGTACTTAGCTGCTTTGAGAAGATTTGTGAGATCTCTTGTTTTGTCCCCAATAACCGTTCTCTTTGACAAACTCTTAAGTCTGATTCTCAATGCCAACAGTGATGTATTAATGTCCACAGTGTCCTAGTTCCTAAAGTCACCTGAGGGTGTAGGCAGTGTCTGTGTGCCATCCCAAAAGGGTACCTACCGATTTAGAATATTAAGAGTGTGTTTATGGAGTGTATTTGTGTGTTACTATTATATTGCCCCCTTCTGAAGGCGGCTTACTCTGACTGTTAAATAAATTAATAATTGTTTAATCAAGAAACCTTGTGTGTAAGAGTTTAATTGAATACTTGTCACTGTGAATCTCTGTGTAACTCCCCTACAGCTCACATTGACCCCACTTGAGATAAGCCTGGCTGCTCAACACGCTACCAACCTGTGTAGTATAGACTTATACCAAAGGTTGGGTTCCTAATGCCAGGAGGTCAGGGTTGTTGTAGTGCACCCAAAGGGTACTGCATACAATCTTGCCTAACAGTCCCCGTCGTTGTCTTGTATTGCCAAATAACTTATTCTAGAGACTAAAAGTATCCTGAGGAACCTTTGCTGTTCTACCGCTTCTTAAGACTTAGGATCCATTCATACACTGACCTGACTTTTTCGTATAGTTAGGGATTGGACTTTTAAAGCATTAGTTTGTCTGAAAAATGTCTCTAGAATGTTCAGCCCTGCTGCTGTGTAATTAACCAACCTTTTTCCCTCCTGAAAGAATTTATCTTATGTGGTTTTGCTAATGTAATACAACTACTGTATATTTTCGTCTTAACGTGAGTGTGCAGTAGTACTGATGATATGGTAGAGCTGTCATTAGTGTCAAACCCAGTAACAATTGTATCGTGAGCAACTACCATTGAAAGAATGGCCTTTGAAAAATATTATTGAGAATTCCTGTGTGTGTTGGTTAAGTATGTGTTTACCTTCCTTGTGTAAATATAATAAATGTATATCTTAATATAACATTTTGTGTTTCTATGGACTATTATATTTACTGGGTTCGGTGTACTTACCTACAGCTCACATCTACCTCCTATGATGAGCCTTACTGCTCTCCCACTCTACCACAGTTCCTTGAGTAGTACAGGCTTATACTAAGAGTTGGGGACATGTATGCCATAGAATAGTTTTATGAAGTCTTACCTCAAGTCAACTTTCGGGAAACCCCTGTAGCAGTCCTGTAAACTGAAACCCACTCCCCCACAAGGTATCCTGTAAACTGAAGCCTGCATTACTACAAAAAGTCCCATCAAAAACTGAAACCCGATCACCCACAAAATGTCCTCGAAATTAATGGCACAAGACGTCCTTTACATAAAGGCCTAGCACTGAGAAAGAGGTCACTACAGAGATTGCGGGTCGGAGAAGGGGACTTGGAGAAAGACAGGTCAAGGTAAAAGGGATGGAGTGAATGCCAGCCCAAGGGCCAGTGAGCTCAACTTTGACGGAACTCCACAAACGTCACCTGCCAATAAGAGCAGTGTTAGCATTGCAGGTGTTAGAAAGGGAATGGCTCAGTGTTTACTATTCTGAAAAGGATGTGTTTTTCCAGGCAAGTGCCATGGGAAGGCCAGGTACTGTAGAGACGGGTCATAGTTACTGCTGGAATAACACTGCCTCAGCATTCAAGGCTCTCACAAATGGACATTCTAACAGTAGCTGGTACGACATTCATGCAGCACTTTGCCTGGGGTCTGTTAGGGAAGTTTTCCTAAAGTCTACCTGTAAAACTATCCCTTGGTATACAGGCCCCAACGTCTAGTATAAGTCTGCACTGCTCAATGTTTTGGTAGTATGGCAAAGCAGGCAGGCTTATTTTAGGATGGAGATTGGAGATATAGCCAAGTACAATGAACACAGTAAATACATACGCCCAAAGAAACACTTACACACTTGTAGTTCTACTAAAATATTTATTTATTTTATATATACAAGGTAAGGTTATATTCAGGAAAGTACTATTTCAAACTAATGAACACATTAGAAAACATAGCTTCAGGTGAGTAAACCATAAGCTAAGCAATATACAGTTAATTGAACACAGTTCAGAGTCAGTAAAGTCCACTTGTTATAGCAAGTCAGGAAATGTTGTGTTGTAGGAATATAATGGTTAAGCAACAGTAGCAGGCCAGTACTGTAAGAGACGTGTATTATCAGAGGCCTTCAGGCTGTAGGAGGCCAGTACTGTAAGAGACGTGTATTATCAGAGGCCTTCAGGCTGTAGCAGGCCAGTACTGTAAGAGACGCGTATTATCAGAGGCCTTCAGGCTGTAGCAGGCCAGTACTGTAAGAGACGCGTATTATCAGAGGCCTTCAGGCTGTAGCAGGCCAGTACTGTAAGAGATGTGTATTATCAGAGGCCTTCAGGCTGTAGCAGGCCAGTACTGTAAGAGACGTGTATTATCAGAGGCCTTCAGGCTTTAGCAGGCCAGTACTGTAAGAGACGTGTATTATCAGAGGCCTTCAGGCTTTAGCAGGCCAGTACTGTGGCCTGTGGGCTTTAGCAGTCAATCCCTATCCAGGTAGGAGTTCTTCAGAGCCAGAGTGGAGGTAAAGCAGATGGGGGACAGCAGCAGAAAAGGCAACGTTCCAGAGGATTCTTCAATTACAAGTAAGTAAACGTCTTTTGTTGGTCAAAACGGTTTCAGGGACCTTGGGAAAGGCTCCCTATGCCCACACAAGCATTAGACTTGGGTGAACGGTATGGGTGAATACCCAAACACTGGAACCAGCACTCCAGCAACTGAATGACTCAATGTATTTACTACCACAGGTGCCACAGTACCTGAGGAGTGTTGAAGATGCATCTGGGTTCTTTCCTGTGCAGCAAGAGCAGACCCGGTCTCCTGTTCCTTAGTCGTGGTGTCGAAAGGAGGTACTCTGGAAGGGATGTCACAGCAGCAGTCGAGAGAAAGGACTCTCAGCAAAAGATTATTCATGCTCCAACGTCGGTCTGCCATTTTGGCGCCTTTTCACAGACTCCAAGGAGGAACAGTTGTCCCAACAATTGTCCTTGCGTGGTTGGTCCTGCACTCTGATGAGCTGACTTTGAGGAGGGGGATCTTGCCTCTGGAGGTTTGGAAAGAGTGCACCAAAGTTTCGGGAGAGTTTGTTCACGGGAAGACGATGCACCGCAGGATGGTTGCAGGTCCTTAGGTATTGGTGGTTTGCAGCCAAGGAACATGGAACCACGACGTGGAATGGCTTAAATTGCAGGTTACCTTAGGACCGATTCCGCCCACCAGTCCATGGGAGGAAGTTGTCCTCTTTGGTGCTTTCCTGTTGATTCGAAAACGGGGCAGGATGGCAGCGGTAACTTGAGCAGTCTTCACCGGTTGCTGGAAGGTGCTTGTCGTCTTCATCGGTTCTTCTGTTCCAGTGGTCTACTGGTCTTTTGCTCCAGTATCCTCACCTTTTATCCAGGAAGCCAGCCAATCAACAGTCATGCATCATTCAATCTTTGGGTGGTTGCTGGCCTGACGGGACAGCCAGCCTCTCAGTTGGAGCTGGATGCAGGCAGGCATGCTAGAAGACAAAGCCCTGCATAGTTTGACTCCTCTCTTGTTTACCGTCTTCACAGACACTCCCAAAGGATTGCCGCCAAAGACCAAAGTAAAACACGGACCTCCCCCACCCAGTTTAGTAGAAGAAGGACCAAGAAAGCACACACGCACAAGAAATGGTGAAAAAAGAAGGGGGCCCTCATTTTGACTCAATGGCTGGGAACCTAGCAAGGGTAAGAAAAATGCACAAAAGTCAGTAGACCATGTCCACTGCCACCCGCCATTCAGCGATGCCCGTCACTGTTACAGTAATGAGAAGCACATAGGGTGGGATGTGCCGATAACACAAAAGGAATAGCTTTGAAGGATACAAAGTATCCCTCTCACCTTGCAAACAGGAGTTTTGACAAGGAAAATAAAAACATCTAAAAAAGAGAGCCCAAAGGGCGCCCAGAAACACTGGACATAGGGTGTGGTGTGCTGCAAAAGTGTAACACAGATGCCTTTAAAGGTATGGAGGAAAGCAGGCTCCATAAAAATAGATAAAACATAAAGAACCAAGTTCCAATGGATAGAGCATGTAAGAATGAATGGGGGGGGGGGGCTCCCCTCATTCAGGAGAACAAGACAAAGGCCCGGGATTCAAGCAAAAACTGTTGGGGTCTCACAGATACAGGGGATTTGGCATTAAAAAAATAAGCATTCTAACATTAAATTCAGGCACCTGACAATTGTTCACAGAACTCCTTTAAATGTCAATGTGCCTTTTTATAAAGGTACCAAATCCAAGGAGACACATCTCCTGAGATGCAGTGTTTACTTATTGCAGGGATCGCGCGCAACAGCGAGAGTGACATCAACATGGTGCCCTCTTGAGTGGTAGGAACCTCGCAGCCGAAGGGGGGCAACTTAATGTGCTAGTGTGTGCGCTACATTGGGTTTCCTTCCCAGATGAAGGCACATAGCCGTAATCAGTGGCTCGCAGCCGAAGGCGGGCAACTTAATGTGCTAGTGTGTGCGCTACATTGGTTTTCCCTCCCAGATGAAGGCACATAGCCGTAATCAGTGGATAGCAGCCGAAGGCAGGCAACTTAATGTGCTAGTGTGTGCGCTACATTGGGTTTCCCTCCCAGATGAAGGCACATAGCCGTAATCAGTGGATAGCAGCCGAAGGCAGGCAACTTAATGTGCTAGTGTGTGTGCTACATTGGGTTTCCCTCCCAGATGAAGGCACATAGCCGTAATCAGTGCCTCGCAGCCGAAGGCGGGCAACTTAATGTGCTAGTGTGTGCGCTACATTGGTTTTCCCTCCCAGATGAAGGCACATAGCCGTAATCAGTGGATAGCAGCCGAAGGCAGGCAACTTAATGTGCTAGTGTGTGTGCTACAATGGGTTTCCCTCCCAGATGAAGGCACATAGCCGTAATCAGTGGATTGCAGCCGAAGGCGGGCAACTTAATGTGCTAGTGTGTGTGCTACATTGGGTTTCCCTCCCAGATGAAGGCACATAGCCGTAATCAGTGCCTCGAAGGCGGGCAACTTAATGTGCTAGTGTGTGCGCTACATTGGGGTTCCCTCCCAGATGAAGGCACATAGCCGTAATCAGTGGATAGCAGCCGAAGGCAGGCAACTTAATGTGCTAGTGTGTGTGCTACATTGGGTTTCCCTCCCAGATGAAGGCACATAGCCGTAATCAGTGGATAGCAGCCGAAGGCAGGCAACTTAATGTGCTAGTGTGTGTTCTACAATGGGTTTCCCTCCCAGATGAAGGCACATAGCCGTAATCAGTGCCTCGCAGCCGAAGGCGGGCAACTTAATGTGCTAGTGTGTGCGCTACATTGGGTTTCCCTCCCAGATGAAGGCACATAGCCGTAATCAGTGCCTCGCAGCCGAAGGCGGGCAACTTAATGTGCTAGTGTGTGCGCTACATTGGGTTTCCCTCCCAGATGAAGGCACATAGCCGTAATCAGTGCCTCGCAGCCGAAGGCGGGCAACTTAATGTGCTAGTGTGTGCGCTACATTGGTTTTCCCTCCCAGATGAAGGCACATAGCCGTAATCAGTGGATAGCAGCCGAAGGCAGGCAATTTAATGTGCTAGTGTGTGTGCTACAATGGGTTTCCCTCCCAGATGAAGGCACATAGCCGTAATCAGTGGATTGCAGCCGAAGGCGGGCAACTTAATGTGCTAGTGTCTGCGCTACATTGGGTTTCCCTCCCAGATGAAGGCACATAGCCGTAATCAGTGCCTCGAAGGCGGGCAACTTAATGTGCTAGTGTGTGCGCTACATTGGGGTTCCCTCCCAGATGACGTGTCTGCGCTACATTGGGTTTCCCTCCCAGATGAAGGCACATAGCCGTAATCAGTGCCTCGAAGGCGGGCAACTTAATGTGCTAGTGTGTGCGCTACATTGGGTTTCCCTCCCAGATGAAGTGTGTGCGCTATATTGGGGTTCCCTCCCAGATGACGTGTGTGCGCTACATTGGGTTTCCCTCCCAGATGAAGGCACATAGCCGTAATCAGTGGATGAACCTTTCACACTACTTTGGCAACATCCACCATTCCGACCAAAAATGCATTTCTAATTCCCACATCAAACCACTTCTCTGCATTAAGTATGTGAATTTACAAAAATAAACCTGCAAGAGAAGTGACTTGCCCCAACAGTAGATACACAGCTTAAGGTCTGTAAATGCGGCCGATTTAGACAGTTATCAGGTAAGAAATAGCCACAAAGTATACAACGACTGGACATAATGGCTAGACAAGACGTAGCCCACCGCCAGGTGACCATTTGCCACAAAGTACATGACTGGACATAATGGCTAGACAAGACGTAGCCCACCGCCAGGTGACCATTTGCCACAAGGTCCACAGTGACTGAACATAATGGCTAGACAAGACGTAGCCCACCGCCAGGTGACCATTTGCCACAAGGTCCACAGTGACTGGACATAATGGCTAGACAAGATGTAGCACACCGCCAGGTGACCATTAGCTACAAGGTCCACAGTGACTGAACATAATGGCTAGACAA
The DNA here is from genome assembly GCF_040938575.1 of Ambystoma mexicanum. Lineage (NCBI taxonomy): Eukaryota > Metazoa > Chordata > Amphibia > Caudata > Ambystomatidae > Ambystoma > Ambystoma mexicanum. The sequence goes on along the minus strand of NC_090934.1, from coordinate 18,295,913 downwards.
GACGTAGCCCACCGCCAGGTGACCATTTGCCACAAGGTCCACAGTGACTGGACATAATGGCTAGACAAGATGTAGCACACTGCCAGGTGACCATTAGCCACAAGGTCCACAGTGACTGGACATAATGGCTAGACAAGACGTAGCCCACCGCCAGGTGACCATTTGCCACAAGGTCCACAGTGACTGGACATAATGGCTAGACAAGACGTAGCCCACCGCCAGGTGACCATTTGCCACAAGGTATACAACGACTGGACATAATGGCTAGACAAGACGTAGCCCACTGCCAGGTGACCGTTTGCCACAAGGTATACAACGACTGGACATAATGGCTAGACAAGACGTAGCCCACTGCCAGGTGACCGTTTGCCACAAAGTATACAACTGGACATAATGGCTAGACAAGACGTAGCCCACCGCCAGGTGACCATTTGCCACAAGGTCCGTAGTGACTGAACATAATGGCTAGACAAGACGTAGCCCACCGCCAGGTGACCATTTGCCACAAGGTCCACAGTGACTGGACATAATGGCTAGACAAGATGTAGCCCACTGCCAGGTGACCATTTGCCACAAGGTCCACAGTGACTGGACATAATGGCTAGACAAGACGTAGCCCACCGCCAGGTGACCATTATGGACATAATGGCTAGACAAGACGTAGCCCACCGCCAGGTGACCATTTGCCACAAGGTCCACAGTGACTCGACATAATGGCTAGACAAGACGTAGCCCACCGCCAGGTGACAATTTGCCACAAGTTCTACAGGGAATGGACATAATGGCTAGACAAGACGTAGCCTACCGCCAGGTGACCATTTGCCACAAGGTCCACAGTGACTGAACATAATGGCTAGACAAGACGTAGCCCACCGCCAGGTGACCATTTGCCACAAGGTCCACAGTGACTGGACATAATGGCTAGACAAGATGTAGCCCACTGCCAGGTGACCATTAGCCACAAGGTCTACAGTGACCGGACATAATGGCTAGACAAGACATATATCCACGGCAGGTAAGCAGTTGATTTTAAGGATGCAGCAACTTCACATGATGTTTAGACAAGGCAATCTGAAGGACTCTGCACATGATGGCACAATGGGTGTCCTGCTGGGATCTTTTTTAAAGTTCAAAGAGCCTGCTGGCACCCACTTTAGAAAATATCCCAGCTCTAGCCACCAGATGTCAGGCATGTGCAAGACATGTTGAAGCTTCAAATCTAGGGTGAAGGGAGGCTATGTTCCATAGGATGTTTCTCCAGTAGCCGCTGCCAGCACTGCATGCATGTCACCTGGGGCTGCATCCGTGAGACGGGGCCTGTGCATGTACACACTTCTCTCTGCTCCAGTGTCGCATGTGGGATGGCGCTAGAGGAGGGCAGCATGACCCCCCTTCCTGCCTCCCTCCCTCTCAATTGACCTCTTTCTTTTTCTTCTCCTGTTTATTATTTTTGATTCTAGTTCACCATCCTGGATGTAAAATCAAGCGCTCCGAATCCAGCTCCTCGATTGTCAGTCAGTCTCCCATAGGTTGGCGCTCTTTCTCTCTTGCTTGCACTCTCCTTGGCTTCTGATGCTGGTTTTGATAATGGCTTTGCATCCTACTTCACCTCGCCTCCTTCCTTCACTGACACCCCCCTTGTCTGTCATTGGCTCCTGTACATGTACACGGTTTCTGACAGCGCAGCTAACTGTCTGCCTGAGACTTCTGCAGTGCTGTGATGTTTGCACGGGCGCTGCACAGCCTCCCGCTCTGCCAGAGCTTGCAGTAGCTTCGCATTTCTTAGGACATAGGACTCTAACCTGGCCAAGTCTCGCTGTGCACTTGCTGCAGTGTGCACCAGCTTGGGGTAGCTGTGTGTCTTGTGTGGCACAGTAGGTGAGCTGTGCTGCGGCTTTGCGCTTCTTGTTAGCAGCAGATTCTGTAGGGTGCAGTAGCTTTGTCACTTCTTCATGTTTAGGGCAGTTGCCAGCTGCTGCCTGTCATGCTGGATGGTGCAGCTTGCTCCCACACGAAGCTGTCCTCATCCACAGTGTGCGGGATTCCGAGCCTGCCAGAAGTGTATCCACCAGAGGCGATGGAAGGAGCAGACCCATTGGCTGTACCTTCATGATATTCTCCCAAGTCGCCCCTATATGTAGGTGTGCTTCACAGCAGCAAGACCTTGCCAGCCAGTGCATGCGGCGCACCGTGTCCTGCTCACTCTCTAGTGGCGTCATTAGCTCGCAGCCCAGGATGAGCCCTCTCCATGCCTCACACATTTCCCTCGCCATGTCTCCTTGGGCACATCGCCCCCCTCTGTGCCCAGAGAGCTTCTGCTGATTCCCTGCCCTGACCTCAGACACACCAGTGGCTAGATGTGCTACACAAACACCTATTTAGTTCAGAGGACGAGGATGGGGTTCCCACGTGAGCAACTCTTTCCAAAGTGACTCTTGCCTCCTCAAGCAGCTGCATAGATATTGCTGTGTGAGGAGAAGGTAAAATGTGGGTGTTAGGGTGCAAAACACTTCCTAATGTCCGATGCTTTCACCTTCCGTCTCTCAGTACGTGAAAAGAGGCGCCCGCCATGTGCTCGCGACATGTGGCACTCTGCAAACCTCCCTAATCAATAAATACATTTAGATATCACTCGTGTGCCGACTAAACAGCTGCCAGTTTCCTGCACTGCCCCCACACTCCCGTGCACTCTATAACTACACTATACAGTGCCCCATACTCCCTAGATTTCTAGAGCAGGGCACTGTGCCCTGCCACAAATTCTAGAGGAACCCACTTCACTGCCACCGCACTCCCATGAATTATTTAGTGAGACCCTGCAGTGCCACTCACACTCCCATGCACTCTAGAACTACACTATACAGTGCCACGTACTCCCTAGATTTCTAGAGCAGGGCACTGTGCCCTGCCACAAATTCTAGAGGAACCCACTTCACTGCCACCGCACTCCCATGAATTATATAGCGAGGCCTTGCAGTGCCCACACACTCATGAATTATATAGCGAGACCTTGCAGTGCCCACACACTCCCATTAATTATATAGCGAGTAATATAGGACTTGACCCTTGCTCTCTGTGCTGACAGACCCTTGGGGCCCTTCTGTGCCCCTTTCCCTCATACCAGCCCCTCTACCCTGCCCACGTTCTACTGCTGGTTCTAGCACTTACAGTTCCGCACACCGCTGCTGTACTGTCCTTAATGTTAACCACCTGTTGCTATTCCTTTTACCTGGCTCTAGCCCACTGTTGCCTGTGTGTCTGGATTGTCACCTGCCCCCACCCTTCATTGCTCGCTCCCTACTCCTATTCGATACCTTTAGTTACCAACTCCCTCCTTCCGGTAGTTTGCCTTATTAATCTGAGGTGCGCTCCATTGCTAGGATTATGCTCAAATTTGCTAAACTAGAGCATGCAACCCTCAAACGAACACTCATCTCCTGAATTCTAGAAGTAGACCCCTGAGTGCCCTGCACCCTCATGAACTCTAAAAGGCGCCTTGCAGTGCCCCCACACTTTCCCAGAAATTCTAGACATAGATCCTGCAGTGCCCCATACCTTTTCTTGAATTCGAGAAGATCCAGCAGTGCCCTGCATCATCTCCTTAATTCTAGAAGTAGACCCTGCGGTGGCCTGCTCCCTCCCATTAATCCTAGAAGTAGATCCTGCAGTGCCCGGCACCCTCCCATGCATTCTAGAAGTCCACCCTGCAGTGCCCCATATCCTTTCATAGAACCTACAGTGCCCCATATCCTTTCATGAATTCTGGAACACCCTGCAGTGCCCTGTGCCCTTTCATGAATTCTAGAAGTTGACCCTGTGGTGGCCTGCACCCTCCCATTAATCCTAGAAGTAGATCCTGCAGTGCCCGGCACCCTCCCATGAATTCTAGAAGTAGACCCTGCGGTGGCCTGCTCCCTCCCATTAATCCTAGAAGTAGATCCTGTGGTGGCCTGCTCCCTCCCATTAATCCTAGAAGTAGATCCTGCAGTGCCCGGCACCCTCCCATGAATTCTAGAAGTAGACCCTGTGGTGGCCTGCTCCCTCCCATTAATCCTAGAAGTAGATCCTGCAGTGCCCGGCACCCTCCCATGAATTCTAGAAGTCCACCCTGCAGTGCCCCATATCCTTTCATAGAACCTACAGTGCCCCATATCCTTGCATGAATTCTAGAAGTCCACCCTGCAGTGCCCCATATCCTTTCATAGAACCTACAGTGCCCCATATCCTTACATGAATTCTAGAACACCCTGCAGTGCCCTGTGCCCTTTCATGAATTCTAGAAGTAGACCCTGTGGTGGCCTGCACCCTCCCATTAATCCTAGAAGTAGATCCTGCAGTGCCCGGCACCCTCCCATGAATTCTAGAAGTCCACCCTGCAGTGCCCCATATCCTTTCATAGAACCTACAGTGCCCCATATCCTTTCATGAATTCTAGAACACCCTGCAGTGCCCTGTGCCCTTTCATGAATTCTAGAAGTAGACCCTGCGGTGGCCTGCTCCCTCCCATTAATCCTAGAAGTAGATCCTGCAGTGCCCGGCACCCTCCCATGAATTCTAGAAGTAGACCCTGTGGTGGTCTGCTCCCTCCCATTAATCCTAGAAGTAGATCCTGCAGTGCCCGGCACCCTCCCATGAATTCTAGAAGTAGACCCTGTGGTGGCCTGCTCCCTCCCATTAATCCTAGAAGTAGATCCTGCAGTGCCCGGCACCCTCCCATGAATTCTAGAAGTCCACCCTGCAGTGCCCCATATCCTTTCATAGAACCTACAGTGCCCCATATCCTTTCATGAATTCTAGAACACCCTGCAGTGCCCTGTGCCCTTTCATGACTTCTAGAAGTAGACCCTGCGGTGGCCTGCTCCCTCCCATTAATCCTAGAAGTAGATCCTGCAGTGCCCTGTGCCCTTTCATGAATTCTAGAAGTAGACCCTGCGGTGGCCTGCTCCCTCCCATTAATCCTAGAAGTAGATCCTGCAGTGCCCGGCACCCTCCCATGAATTCTAGAAGTAGACCCTGCGGTGGCCTGCTCCCTCCCATTAATCCTAGAAGTAGATCCTGCAGTGCCCGGCACCCTCCCATGAATTCTAGAAGTAGACCCTGTGGTGGCCTGCTCCCTCCCATTAATCCTAGAAGTAGATCCTGCAGTGCCCGGCACCCTCCCATGAATTCTAGAAGTAGACCCTGCGGTGGCCTGCTGCCTCCCATTAATCCTAGAAGTAGATCCTGCAGTGCCCGGCACCCTCCCATGCATTCTAGAAGTCCACCCTGCAGTGCCCCATATCCTTTCATAGAACCTACAGTGCCCCATATCCTTTCATGAATTCTGGAACACCCTGCAGTGCCCTGTGCCCTTTCATGAATTCTAGAAGTTGACCCTGTGGTGGCCTACACCCTCCCATTAATCCTAGAAGTAGATCCTGCAGTGCCCGGCACCCTCCCATGAATTCTAGAAGTAGACCCTGCGGTGGCCTGCTCCCTCCCATTAATCCTAGAAGTAGATCCTGTGGTGGCCTGCTCCCTCCCATTAATCCTAGAAGTAGATCCTGCAGTGCCCGGCACCCTCCCATGAATTCTAGAAGTAGACCCTGTGGTGGCCTGCTCCCTCCCATTAATCCTAGAAGTAGATCCTGCAGTGCCCGGCACCCTCCCATGAATTCTAGAAGTCCACCCTGCAGTGCCCCATATCCTTTCATAGAACCTACAGTGCCCCATATCCTTGCATGAATTCTAGAAGTCCACCCTGCAGTGCCCCATATCCTTTCATAGAACCTACAGTGCCCCATATCCTTACATGAATTCTAGAACACCCTGCAGTGCCCTGTGCCCTTTCATGAATTCTAGAAGTAGACCCTGTGGTGGCCTGCACCCTCCCATTAATCCTAGAAGTAGATCCTGCAGTGCCCGGCACCCTCCCATGAATTCTAGAAGTCCACCCTGCAGTGCCCCATATCCTTTCATAGAACCTACAGTGCCCCATATCCTTTCATGAATTCTAGAACACCCTGCAGTGCCCTGTGCCCTTTCATGAATTCTAGAAGTAGACCCTGCGGTGGCCTGCTCCCTCCCATTAATCCTAGAAGTAGATCCTGCAGTGCCCGGCACCCTCCCATGAATTCTAGAAGTAGACCCTGTGGTGGTCTGCTCCCTCCCATTAATCCTAGAAGTAGATCCTGCAGTGCCCGGCACCCTCCCATGAATTCTAGAAGTAGACCCTGTGGTGGCCTGCTCCCTCCCATTAATCCTAGAAGTAGATCCTGCAGTGCCCGGCACCCTCCCATGAATTCTAGAAGTCCACCCTGCAGTGCCCCATATCCTTTCATAGAACCTACAGTGCCCCATATCCTTTCATGAATTCTAGAACACCCTGCAGTGCCCTGTGCCCTTTCATGAATTCTAGAAGTAGACCCTGCGGTGGCCTGCTCCCTCCCATTAATCCTAGAAGTAGATCCTGCAGTGCCCTGTGCCCTTTCATGAATTCTAGAAGTAGACCCTGCGGTGGCCTGCTCCCTCCCATTAATCCTAGAAGTAGATCCTGCAGTGCCCGGCACCCTCCCATGAATTCTAGAAGTAGACCCTGCGGTGGCCTGCTCCCTCCCATTAATCCTAGAAGTAGATCCTGCAGTGCCCGGCACCCTCCCATGAATTCTAGAAGTAGACCCTGTGGTGGCCTGCTCCCTCCCATTAATCCTAGAAGTAGATCCTGCAGTGCCCGGCACCCTCCCATGAATTCTAGAAGTAGACCCTGCGGTGGCCTGCTGCCTCCCATTAATCCTAGAAGTAGATCCTGCAGTGCCCGGCACCCTCCCATGAATTCTAGAAGTAGACCCTGTGGTGGCCTGCTCCCTCCCATTAATCCTAGAAGTAGATCCTGCAGTGCCCGGCACCCTCCCATGAATTCTAGAAGTAGACCCTGCGGTGGCCTGCTCCCTCCCATTAATCCTAGAAGTAGATCCTCCAGTGCCCGGCACCCTCCCATGAATTCTAGAAGTAGACCCTGTGGTGGCCTGCTCCCTCCCATTAATCCTATAAGTAGATCCTGCAGTGCCCGGCACCCTCCCATGAATTCTAGAAGTAGACCCTGCGGTGGCCTGCTCCCTCCCATTAATCCTAGAAGTAGATCCTGCAGTGCCCGGAACCCTCCCATGAATTCTAGAAGTCCACCCTGCAGTGCCCGGCACCCTCCCATGAATTCTAGAAGTAGACCCTGTGGTGGCCTGCACCCTCCCATGAATTCTAGAAGTCCACCCTGCAGTGCCCGGCACCCTCCCATGAATTCTAGAAGTCCACCCTGCAGTGCCCCATATCCTTTCATAGAACCTACGGTGCCCCATATCCTTTCATGAATTCTAGAAGTAGACACTGCAGTGCGCTGCACCATCCCATGCATTCTACAAGTAGACCCTGCAGTGCCCTGTACCCTTTCAATGAATTCTAGTAGTAGGCCCTGCAGTGGCCTGCACCCTCACATCAATTCTAAAATACCCTGCACTGTACCCTTTCATGAAATCTAGAAGTAGACCCTGCAGTGCCCCATGCCCTTTCATGAAATCTAGAAGTAGACCCTGCACTGCCCTGTACCCTTTCATGAAATCTTGAAGTAGACCCTGCAGTGCCCCATACCCTTTCATGAAATCTAGAAGTAGACCCTGCAGTTCCCGGCACCCTCCCATGAATTCTAGAAGTCCACCCTGCAGTGCCCCATATCCCTTCATAGAACCTACAGTGCCCCATATCCTTTCATGAATTCTAGAACACCCTGCAGTGCCCTGTGCCTTTTCATGAATTCTAGAAGTAGACCCTGCGGTGGCCTGCTCCCTCCCATTAATCCTAGAAGTAGATCTTGCAGTGCCCGGCACCCTCCCATGAATTCTAGAAGTCCACCCTACAGTGCCCCATATCCTTTCATAGAACCTACAGTGCCCCATATCCTTTCATGAATTCTAGAACACCCTGCAGTGCCCTTTCATGAATTCTAGAAGTAGACCCTGTGGTGGCCTGCACCCTCCCATTAATCCTAGAAGTAGATCCTGCAGTGCCCGGGACCCTCCCATGAATTCTAGAAGTCCACCCTGCAGTGCCCCATATCCTTTCATAGAACCTACAGTGCCCCATATCCTTTCATGAATTCTAGAACACCCTGCAGTGCCCTGTGCCCTTTCATGAATTCTAGAAGTAGACCCTGTGGTGGCCTGCACCCTCCCATTAATCCTAGAAGTAGATCCTGCAGTGCCCGGCACCCTCCCATGAATTCTAGAAGTCCACCTTGCAGTGCCCCATATCCTTTCATAGAACCTACAGTGCCCCATATCCTTTCATGAATTCTAGAACACCCTGCAGTGCCCTGTGCCCTTTCATGAATTCTAGAAGTAGACCCTGTGGTGGCCTGCACCCTCCCATTGATCCTAGAAGTAGATCCTGCAGTGCCCGGCACCCTCCCATGAATTCTAGAAGTCCACCCTGCAGTGCCCCATATCCTTTCATATTACCTACAGTGCCCCATATCCTTGCATGTATTCTAGAAGTCCACCCTGCAGTGCCCCATATCCTTTCATAGAACCTACAGTGCCCCATAGCCTTGCATGAATTCTAGAACACCCTGCAGTGCCCTGTGCCCTTTCATGAATTCTAGAAGTAGACCCTGTGGTGGCCTGCACCCTCCCATTAATTCTAGAAGTAGATCCTGCAGTGCCCGGCACCCTCCCATGAATTCTAGAAGTCCACCCTGCAGTGCCCCATATCCTTTCATAGAACCTACAGTGCCCCATATCCTTTCCTGAATTCTAGAAGTAGAACCTGCAGTGCGCTGCACCATCCCATGCATTCTACAAGTAGACCCTGCAGTGCCCTGTACCCTTTCAATGAATTCTAGAAGTAGGCCCTGCAGTGGCCTGCACCCTCACATCAATTCTAAAATACCCTGCACTGCCCTGTACCCTTTCATGAAATCTAGAAGTAGACCCTGCAGTGCCCCATACCCTTTCATGAAATCTAGAAGTAGACCCTGCAGTTCCCGGCACCCTCCCATGAATTCTAGAAGTCCACCCTGCAGTGCCCCATATCCTTTCATAGAACCTACAGTGCCCCATATCCTTTCATGAATTCTAGAACACCCTGCAGTGCCCTGTGCCCTTTCATGAATTCTAGAAGTAGACCCTGTGGTGGCCTGCACCCTCCCATTAATCCTAGAAGTAGATCCTGCAGTGCCCGGCACCCTCCCATGAATTCTAGAAGTCCACCTTGCAGTGCCCCATATCCTTTCATAGAACCTACAGTGCCCCATATCCTTTCATGAATTCTAGAACACCCTGCAGTGCCCTGTGCCCTTTAATGAATTCTAGAAGTAGACCCTGTGGTTGCCTGCACCCTCCCATTAATCCTAGAAGTAGATCCTGCAGTGCCCGGCACCCTCCCATGAATTCTAGAAGTCCACCCTGCAGTGCCCCATATCCTTTCATAGAACCTACAGTGCCCTATATCCTTTCATGAATTCTAGAACACCCTGCAGTGCCCTGTGCCCTTTCATGAATTCTAGAAGTAGACCCTGTGGTGGCCTGCACCCTCCCATTAATCCTAGAAGTAGATCCTGCAGTGCCCGGCACCCTCCCATGAATTCTAGAAGTCCACCCTGCAGTGCCCCATATCCTTTCATATTACCTACAGTGCCCCATATCCTTGCATGAATTCTAGAAGTCCACCCTGCAGTGCCCCATATCCTTTCATAGAACCTACAGTGCCCCATAGCCTTGCATGAATTCTAGAACACCCTGCAGTGCCCGGTGCCCTTTCATGAATTCTAGAAGTAGACCCTGTGGTGGCCTGCACCCTCCCATTAATTCTAGAAGTAGATCCTGCAGTGTCCGGCACCCTCCCATGAATTCTAGAAGTCCACCCTGCAGTGCCCCATATCCTTTCATAGAACCTACAGTGCCCCATATCCTTTCCTGAATTCTAGAAGTAGAACCTGCAGTGCGCTGCACCATCCCATGCATTCTACAAGTAGACCCTGCAGTGCCCTGTACCCTTTCAATGAATTCTAGAAGTAGGCCCTGCAGTGGCCTGCACCCTCACATCAATTCTAAAATACCCTGCACTGCCCTGTACCCTTTCATGAAATCTAGAAGTAGACCCTGCAGTGCCCCATACCCTTTCAATGAATTCTAGAAGTAGACCCTGCAGTGACTTGCACCCTCTCCTGCATTCTAGAAGTCCACCCTGCAGTGCCCTTTCATGAATTGTAGACCATGCAGTGCCCTGCACTCTCTCCTGCATTCTAGAAGACCACCCTGCAATGCCCTGTACCCTTACATGAATTCTAGAAGTAGACCCTGCGCTGACCTGCACCCTCCCCCCATCATGATTTATAGAGATAGAAAATGCAGTGCCCTGTACTCTCCCATGCCTTCTAGAAGTCCACCCTGTGGTGCCCTGCATCCTCCCATGAATTCCAGAGGTCCACCCTGCACCCTCCCACGCATTCTATACTTCTACCCTGCCATGCCCTGCAACCTCACATGCATTCTAGAAGTACACCCAGCAGTGCCCTGCGCTCTCCCATGTATGCTTTTTATGTATTCTTCTGTTCTTATGTAAAGCGCTTTGGATTTAAACGCTATATAAATCATAATTAAATAAAAAAATACAAAATTCTAGACATACACCCTGCAGTGTCCTGTACCCTTTCATGAATTCTAGTAGTAGACACTGCGGTGTCTTGCACCCTCCCATGCATTCTAGAAGTCCACATTGCAGTATCCTGCACCCTCCCATGCAGTCTAGAAGTACACCCTGCAGTGCCCTGCACCCACCCTCCCATGAATTCTAGAATCTGCCCTGCGCCCTCCCATGCATTCTAGTAGTACTCCCGGCAGTTCCCTACGTACTTTCGTGAATTCTAGAAATCCACCCTGCAGTGCCCTGCACGCTCTCATGCATTCAAGATGTACACCCTGCAGTGACCTACACACTCATGAATTCTAGATGTACACCCTTCAATGCCCTGTACCCTTTCATGAATTCTAGAAGTAGATGCTGCAGTGCCCTGAACATCCCATGAATTCTAGAAGACCACATTGCAGTGCCCTGCACCCTCCCACAAAGTCTGCCCTGCACCCTCCCATGCATTCTAGAAGTCCACATTGCAGTATCCTGCACCCTCCCATGCATTCTAGAAGTACACCCTGCAGTGCCCTGCACCCACCCTCCCATGAATTCTAGAATCTGCCCTGCACCCTCCCATGCATTCTAGAAGTACACCCGGCAGTTCCCTACGTACTCTCGTGAATTCTAGAAATCCACCCTGCAGTGCCCTGCACCCTCCCATGAATTCTAGAATCTGCCCTGCACTCTCCCATGCATTCTAGTAGTACTCCCGGCAGTTCCCTACGTACTCTCATGAATTCTAGAAATCCACCCTGCAGTGCCCTGCACCCTCCCATGCATTCTAGATGTACACCCTGCAGTGCCCTGCACCCTCCCATGAATTCTAGAAATCCACCCTGATGTGCCCTGCACCCTCCCATTCATTCTAGATGTACACCCTGCAGTGCCCTACACACTCATGAATTCTAGACGTACACCCTGCAGTGCCCTACACCCTCCCATGAATTCTAGAAATCCACCCTGCAGTGCCCTGCACCCTCCCATGCATTCTAGATGTACACCCTGCAGTGCCCTACACACTCATGAATTCTAGACGTACACCCTGCAGTGCCCTGCACCCTCCCATGAATTCTACAAATCCACCCTGCACCCTCCCATGCATTCTAGATGTAAACCCTGCAGTGCCCTACACACTCATGAATTCTAGACGTACACCCTGCAGTGCCCTGCACCCTCCCATGCATTCCCGAAGTCCACCCTGCAATGCCCTGCACCCTCCCATGCATTCTAGAAGTACACCCGGCAGTGCCCTATGCACTCTCATGAATTCTAGAAGTCCACCCTGCAGTGCCCTGCACCCTCCCATGCATTTTAGACACACACCCTGTACTGTTTCATGAATTCTAGAAGTCTGCCCTACAGTGCACTGCACCCTCCCATGCATTCTAGACATCCACCCTGCAGTGCCCTGCACCCTTTTATGAATTCTAGAAGTCCGCCCTGCACCCTCCAATTAATTCTAGAAGTAGACCTGGCAGTGCCCTGCACTCTTGCATGAATTCTAGAAGTCCACCCTGCAGTGCCCTGCACCCTCCCATGCATTCTAGAAGTCCACCCTGCAGTGCGCTGCACCTTCCCATGAATTCTAAAAGTCTGCCATGCACCCTACCATGCATTCTAGAAGTACACCTGGCAGTGCACTACGCACTCATGAATTCTAGAAGTAGACTCTCCAGCGCCCAGCACCCACCCTCCCATAAATTCTAGAAGTCCACCCTGCAGTGCCCTGCACCCTCCCATGCATTCTAGATGTACACCCTGCAGTGCCCTACACACTCATGAATTCTAGATGTACACCCTGCAGTGCCCTGCACCTTCCCATGAATTCTAGAAATCCACCCTCCCATGCATTCTAGATGTACACCCTGCAGTGCCCTACACACTCATGAATTCTAGACGTACACCCTGCGGTGCCCTGTACCCTTTCATTAATTCTAGAAGTAGATACTGCAGTGCCCTGAACCCTCCCATGAATTCTAGAAGTCCACCCTGCAGTACCTCTACCCTCCCATGCATTCTAGAAGTCCACCCTGCAGTGCCCAGCACCCTCCCATGCATTCTAGAAGTCCATCCTGCAGTGCCCTTTCATGAATTCTAGAAGTAGACCCTGCAGTGCCCAACACACTCATGAATTCTAGACATACACCCTGCAGTGCCCTGCACACTCTTGGGAATTCTAGAAGTAGATCCTACAGTACACACACCTGCCTATGAGTTCTAGAATACCCTGCACCCTCCAATCAATTCTAGAAGTCCACCTTGCAGTGCCCTGCACCCTCCCATGAAGTCTGCCTTGCACCCTCCCATGCATTCTAGAAGTACACCCTGCAGTGCCCTGCACCCTCCCATGAATTCTAGATGTCCGCCCTGCACCCTCCCATGCATTCTAGAAGTACAACCGACAGTGTCCTACACGCACTCATGAATTCTAGAAGTCCACCCTGCAGTGCCCTGCACCCTCCCATGCATTCTAAACATATACCCTGCAGTGCCCTACTCACTCTCATGAATTCTAGATGTACACCCTGTGCTGCTCTGTACCCTTTCATGAATTCTAGAAGTAGACGCTGCAGTGCCCTGAACCCTCCCATGAATTCTGGAAGTCCACCCTGCAGTGCCCTGCACCCTGAGATGCATTCTAGAAGTACACCTGGCAGTGCCCTATGCACGCTCAGGAATTCTAGAAGTAGATCCTACAGTACCCCACACCTTCCCATGAATTCTAGAAATCCACCCTGCACCCTCCCATGCATTCTAGAAGTCCACCCTGCAGTGCCCTGCACCCTGAGATGCATTCTAGAAGTACACCTGGCAGTGCCCTATGCACGCTCAGGAATTCTATAAGTAGATCCTACAGTACCCCACACCTTCCCATGAATTCCAGAAATCCACCCTGCACCCTCCCATGCATTCTAGAAGTACATCCTGCAGTGCCCTTTCATGCATTCTAGAAGTCCACCTGGCAGTGCACTACGCACTCTCATGAATTCTACAAGTAGACCTTGCAGTGCCCTGTACCCTTTCATGAATTCTATAAGTTCACCCTACACCCTGCCGTGTTTTGCACCCTCCCATGAATTCAAGAAGTCCACCCTCCCATGCATTCTAGAAGTACACCTGGCAGTGCCCTACGTCATGAATTCTAGAAGTAGTTTCTACAGTACCCTGTACTCGCCTACAAATTCTAGAAGACCCTGCAGTGCCCTGCACCCTTTCATGAATTCTAGAAGTCCACCCTTCAGTGCCCTGCACCCTCCCATGCATTATAGAAGTCCACCCTGGACCTTGCCATGCATTCTAGAAGTATACCTGGCAGTGCCCTATGAGCTCTCTTGAATTCTAGAAGTAGACCCTGCAGTGCCCTGTACCGTTTCATGAATTCTAGAAGTCCACCCTGCACCTTCCCATGCATTCTAGAAGTCCACCCTGCAGTGCCCTGTACCCTTTCATGAATTCTAGAAGTGCAGCCTCCCATGCATTGCAGTGCCCTCCCCCTCCCATGAATTCTAGAAGTCTGCCCTGCACCCTCCCATGCATTCTAGAAGTCCACCCTGCAGTGCCCTGCACCCTCCCATGCATTATAGAAGTCCACCCTGCACCTTGCCATGCATTCTAGAAGTATACCTGGCAGTGCCTTATGAGCTCTCATGAATTCTAGAAGTAGACCCTGCAGTGCCCTGTACCCTTTCATGAATTCTAGAAGCCCACCCTGCAGTGCCCTGCACCTTCCCATGCATTCTAGAAGTGCACCCTCCCATGCATTCTAGAAGTACACCATGCAGTGCCCTCCCCTCCCATTCGAAGTCTGCCCTGCACCCTCCCATGCATTCTAGAAGTCCACCCTGCAGTGCCCCGCACCTGCCTATGAATTCTAGAGTAGATCCTACAGTACCCCGCACACCCCTATGAATTCTAGAAGTTGTCTCTGCAATTGCCTTTCACCCTCAATGAATTCTAGAAGATTCTATAGTCACTTCCTCACAGTACTGCAACATCCTTTTGAGTCAGCTGCATGCATGACAGTACTTACACGTACAATGTTGCATGCTATTGTAATTGTGGTGTTCATCTTGCATGACGGAACACTGCAGTGCCTCCTGTGGCCATCGTCTTCCAACCTGTATCGCAATTGCTCTTCATTTGTGGATACCCCAATCTCTCTCTATCCCGGTCATTCTCACCCCTCGTCGCCCTTCAGGCCTTGTGGCCAGGCATCTAGCTGTCCAGCATAGTTCTTTGGCCCGTTCAGTCTCACCCAGCACATCATCCTTGGCTTGTGGTTAAATGCCTATCAGAAGTCGTCCCCTAGCAGAGTCCCTTCTGGCTGCATCGTCCTGCACACTCAATGCGGCAGCCTCTGTGTCAATGTGCTGCCTCAAGTGTCCTGCAGACGTGTGTATGGAAATGGGGCTTCTCAATGTCAAGGCTCAGATTTGGTTAGGAGGAAGAATTACCCCGGCATGAAGGACAATCCTTTGGCCATAGCATCCTCAGGTGATTGGTTCTGTCAGTAATTCTTTCTGTTGTATTTTTGTCTCCAGCACGAGGAAGAACAAACCTTGAACTGCGGGAGAAGTTTATCCTGCCTGAGGGAATGTCTCAAGGAATGACTCCATTTAGGTCGCGAGGTCGAAAGTCAAAGCCCTCTTCACGGACAGCATCTCCAACCCGATCCAGCTCAAGCGCCAGCCAGAGTAACCACAGCTGCACGTCCATGCCATCCTCACCTGCAACACCAGCCAGTGGTGCCAAGGTAAGAGATCTTTGCCAGACACAGATCCCTATCTCGTCCTTGTGTAAGGAATGATAATCGGATGCCCAATGTGAGACGATTGGGCATCAGTTGCTCACTAGCAACAACTTGGGAGAAGGGTGAGACTATTGACTACTGTAAGGAACCAGAAATGAGACGTGAACACAGTGATTGGTATCAACTTTTATATATTCAAAAGGGGGGTTAGAAAATGCCTCACTGTCCCTAATCTAGGCAGTATTTCCCTACCTCAACCAAAAGCTGAGGATCTTTCCTGTGTCAAGATGTCCAAAGTAAAAATGCCATGTGTCCAAAATCCTATCCTAGCTCTCTAATTCTAAAGGTAATTCTAATGTGTTAAGGGTGTTGTTCTTTGGCCTGGAAGTGCTCAAATGTATAATGTTCACAGTTCCAGGGAATGGCTCCCTTCCCAACGTTTCTCTCTGCAAAAGTTCAAAAGAGTAACCACGTTTTTTATAGCCCAAGAGGATAGCCCGCTTCTCTTGGTGTTGCAATCCACTCCAGGGGAAATGACTCCCTTCCCCAGGTCCTTTCCACATTTAATGCAGTTCAGAATCCTAAAGGCCTGAGTCTTCCTTATGATTCTCTTTTCAAAATATCACAAATGCAATTCAAAATCCTAAGGGCATGATACTCCCGTGGGATTCTTTTTTCAAGGTACCACAACTTGGGTGGAGGTCCTGTACTCGCAAAACACCTGGTATACTCTCTTACCAGGTTCTCTCATATAGTTTCTGTACACAATTTGAGTACAGGTCCCAGACTCGCAAAACACCTGGTATACTCTAGTGCCTGGTTCTCTCACTATGCTCATCCACTTTCAGGATCTGAGGGCATATACTTTTTCCTAAACTCCTCTTATCACTGGTGTTTTTGTATCCCCAAACACTGATATTATGAAAATCAGTTTGTAATTTAAGCCGTAGGAAATGTACCTCTTTGTTCCAATTAACAACTGCCTTCTCCAACTCTCTCCTGAGGGCCCGGCCTTCCACTGTTGGCTCACCGGCTTTAGCATGTCTTCCTTGACTTCTCTGACCCGTGTGGGTCCTTCTCTGCTTCCGCTCTCTCTTTCACTCTCTCTCTCACTTTCTCTCCCCGCTTCGGGCGGCACGTCTCTGCAGCTGGTGGCAGTCTGTGGGTCGCTCCGGATTCCCTTGCCAGTGCGAAGCTTCTTTGCCTCATGTCCCGTTTCTGCGTTTCTTGTGCTGACGCAGCCTCCCCTTTTGTTTGTGCCATTTCTCTGCCTCTCTCGTGCCTCCTGGTTTCCCAAAACAAACTGGGGAATCTTCTCCACGGTTCTTCTGCGTCTCCTTGCTCGACTGTCCACCTGACAACTTGATCTTCCCGGGAGTGACTAACCGGTCGGATCTATACATTGCTCAGCTGTTCTATCTTTGAACTCAAGCTCCGAGAAAGTGAGTCGCCCAGAGTCAATCGGAATTCTCCAACTGCTAGACTGCTTGCTTCGCTTCAGTCGAGCAATCTTCATTGTGATTGCCCTCTTCCTCGTGTCAGTCTTTGTTATTAGGTTTGTTTCATAATATTGAAGGATACTGTCAGCAGGCTTTGCGGGTTGTTGAATGTGACTATCATAGTATGCCAGCAAGGCATGAGGAATGGAGGGGATATCCCTAAAAGGGAAATGGGGATACCATGTCTCATCTGATGATGCCTGTCCCTCCCCCTGAGGGTCGCCTCCCCTCATGTGATCCTCCATCGCATAGCCACCCTCAGGGTCAGGAAGCGGCTGCCGTCCCCTGGCCACATGAGTAGAGGCTACCTCTGGGAAAGGAGTGATGACATCATCAGATTCATCACACTACTCAGTGTAACAAGAAAAGGAACACGCGAGGTAGTTTGAGCACGGAGATCCTGAGCTGTCACAAGTGAGGTACTGGGATCATGGAGTTCCTTCAGACAACCTTCTATACAAAGAGTCGGTACCCGGGTGATTCTGGAGAGAAGTGGTGTCCATAAATGGCACAGTGTTCGAAGGACAGTGAGAAACCTGAAGGTACTCACACATCTACTCCCCTGGATCTTCTGTTCAGGTGGCCAGGGAAGGGCCATCGCTATTGAATCGCAACACTGAGGTTTGACAAGCTTGGGAGGATCACATCAGTGGAGGGTCTTTGGGGATTGGAGAGAGGGTACCCGAAGGCGAGATATGGTATCCCCCGTTCCTGATATTGCCCTCCCCTCCCTTAGCCTTTATGGGCTATTGCCTATCTCATCCCATCCTGCCCTGTAGTTTTCCCTTAAGTTCTGAGAAGAAGAAATAACTAGGAGTAGTGCAGAGTTACTATTATAAACACTGCTCTAGTACTGGGACGAAGATGAGTGGTCTGGAGGCATGTAGCAATAAAGATCAGGCATGTCACACTAATAGGCTCAAGCAGGTTCAGGCAATTGAGTATACCTCTTTTCACCTGCAGCCTGTTAGTAGTAGAGGACAATATAAAAGGTGGAAATCAGAAGCACATGAGAGGTGCAGTTGAAGAAGGAACTGAGAACCAAGGAGTTGCTGTGCTGGGAAGCGAAATGCTGATGTGCTGACAGAGATCCTGAGAGTCTTGCTGAGGTGACTGTGCAGGACTGGGAACCCTTGGGAGGGAAGGCGTACAGCAGGCGCTGCCAGGGAGAAGAGGCGGAGCCAAGCACGAAGGTCGGCGTATACTGAG